>NC_059474.1:65664015-66002230 GCF_018139145.2 Gymnogyps californianus
AGTTGGTACCTTTTATGCTTTTACATTAACTTCTTTTTTCCCCTCATTTGCTGTAGCAGCTGTATTGCAGGTACATGCAGAGGCACTGTCCCTGATCGCCACTCCTTGGGGTGGTTTCATAAACACAAGCAGTTTGGGGGTTTGACAGAGCACTTCTGGCTATGAGGTCAGGATTGCATACAGCTTTTGCATTTTTAAACACATAAACAGATTTTGGCTTCTCTTGTTTTCTCTCACTTGATGTGCATGCAGTATCTTAGGAGAAATAGAAGTCAATCCCAGTGGACAGGGGAGAATTGTATGGCAGTGCTGTGTTTTGGTTTGGTTTTTTTTTTTTCTAAACCAAGCCATAGCATGCAGGTGTAATGTAAACAGAAAAAGCTACTTGTTGTATTTGATGTAATAGGTGAGTCCCACTGGATGCAAAAGACTTTTTTCCCTTGTGTGCCTCTCCTTTGGAAGAAGCCACATGTTTTATCCAGGCTGGAAGCAAACCAGCAATAAAATGCCAAAGCAGCTCTAATAGCTCACACAAAACGTCCTCCACCAACCTGTTTGTAGATTTTTGAAACTCTCCGCACTGTTTCTTGCACAAGTGGAAAGTGCCAAAGGGACAGATGTTGCCAATTTGAACCGTACAGGGGGAAGGCAAATATTGCTAAGCAACCGTGTGCTTGAGAGAGCGTTTTTCGGAGAGGAGCCAAGGGAGTTATGCCTGGGAGCGCTCACAGCTTCTCATGGCTCGGTGCGAGGGAAGAGATTAAAAGTTCTTTCCTGTCAGGGCTGACGCCGCCAGCACAAAAGACACCATAACCTATTGACACTGATTAGGGCTGACAAGGGAATGTATGAAAACAGGAAATCTCCCCTGCCATGTAGGAAGGCAGTAAGACATGTTCACGGAGGTAAGTGCACCACACAGATGTGGCTCGGCACTAAGCCACCTCTGCCAGGGTGATGTCAGGCACTGGCTTCAGTGGGAGGAGGTGAAACCCCGGGCAGGTGACCGAGCCCCGTAAAGTCGGGGGGGGGCCTTGCCTGGGTCCAGCTTTCGTGTCTGGCTGGGAGCAGGTCGCTGAAGGATGGGCTGGCGGGGAAAGGGGGCTGTTTTCAGTGAGTCTTGTAATTGCAGGCTGCCTCACGTAAATCAAGTTAACTTCTCCAGTTACTGAAGGATGAAAGAGCTTATAAATGAGGCAAGTTTTAAAACACCTGTGTATAGTTGCGCTCCTCCCTGGCCAAGTAGCACTTCATAGCTAACTGCCAGGCTGGAGGTCGTTCTTCTGGTAGTCCTGAATGCCACTGGAGATGTTTCCTCAGAGAGTGAATTTGCCTGTTTCAAGCCTCTGAATTATTTTGGCAGTATACCTCTGGTGTCTTGTTCAAGAGATGTACTTTCAGGAATAAAACACAGATTCGTCTTCCTACATTAGGCATCTCATTAATAATCTCCTAAGGCTATTTTGAGCACCTTCTGGTCTTTGATCTGATTCTTTGCATTGTTTGAGTGAAGGGAAATGATTAGCACGTGCTTTGTGTTTTATTTCTTACTTCATGGGATTTTTACTGGGTATCAGTGAACCACAGTGGACGTGGCATTTTGCAGCTTAAGGATGCTCCATAGGCATTGTCTGCATCAGCACAGTGATGCATGTTATGACGAATCTGGTGGTACTGCTCTTGCTTCTTGGGCTTTGTTGTGATTGCAGTGCTCTTGCCCCATACAGGTGCTGCAGCAAGAAGTTGCTATGCTGAAGTATTGGTCAGCTCTCTGGTTTTCAATGAGCATGAGTATTAAGGGGAGAAAAGTTTTCCTGCTGTTTTGATGATGAGTAACTTGAGAGGGCAGCTGGTATAGTCCTATATCGCAGAAGTGAGTCCCAGTGTTACCTAGTAGGGCATGAGATTACCAGAGCTCACTGAAGAAGGCATTGTGTAACCACTGCCACCTTAGGGGCAGTGATATTGGCTAAAGCACAGCTCTCGCATCCTTGGCAGGGATGGGCTCAGAGTGGGGGTCCAGCTCTCTGTGAGCAGCCCTGTGTATGGGGACCTGACCTCTGCAGTCTCCAGCACTGGCTGCTTCTGAAGTTGATGGCTGGTGCTAGACCAGTGATACACCCATCCTGAATTTCAACGTCTCTGACCTGCTGTACCGTTTCCAAAGCTTGACTATACCAATATGTTAATTTTTGAAATGACATTCAGAAAGTAGTGGTATTTTTGCCTTGGCATACCACTCAGCGTAGTCTGTTTTCTATCAGTTATGCCTCTCTTATTTGTTTCCTTGTGTGGTTATTCTATGCGTCGAAGTTTCAGGTCTAATTTTTCATTTTCCCTGATGTCTAACAGTATTACTGTCTGAATTATCTTTAATATCCCCCTCCCTCCCAAGCTTTAGCTGCCAGTTTTCATCATCATAACGATGAGCATTTATTACTTAGACAATAAATTAGTGCTTAATTGTTTTAAGCAGAAGAATATTTTAATTCCCAGTTGGAAAAGGTGATATGCCTACCTTTTTGATCTCCTGCTTTTCAACATGCTAATTTCTCTTTCTAAACTGCGTTAGCAATGTTACATTTTCTTGCCAAATTTTTCAGTTGGTCAAACGGTTCATAAATGTCATTAGATATTGAGGTGCTCTTTTTGCATGCAGTCAGGTGTAGCAAATAGTGCAAGACATGATCTTGGCAGTCCATCCTGCTCCGAGCAAAAGGTCTGGGTGCATTTCCCAGAGAGGCTCTGCCGTCAACCCAGCTGCCTTTGCATATACCCAACCACATGGAAAACAAACTGCAGCTGCCCATGGACATGACTTAGTGTTTGTTTCAGACCTGGCAAGGGCTTGATGCTGGAAAGTGTCCTCTGCCCCCTCCCTTCCCCGCAGCTACCTTCATCTAATAAAAGGCATTACTGCTTTCTATGAGTCCTGCTTCTCTGGGATACTGAATTTAATCACTTTGGCCTTTCTGCCTATTCTTAAGATGGAGCTTTTCTTGAATCAAAGGAGGAAGGAAAAAGTGTGATGTTTGTCTTGGCTGCTAAGGAAATAGCGCTCAATAGTACTGGACTTGTGGACTAATTTTTAACTGGTTAGTCACCTTCAATATTAGTAAAAAAATGAAACTTCACCTAAACTCCCATTACTTACAGAAAGTCCAGTTTGGGTGACTTATCCAGATGTGCACTTTCCTTTCAAGATAAATAGTGACTATTGCTATTCAATACATTGCTGTATAGCTTAGATTATGCCACAGTCAGAAATATTATTGGCTGGCTTATTAAGCTTCATTAAGTCAAAAGAAGAATGTGTCCATTAAAAACAACTTAAAGTTTTCAGATCTCTTTTACTCTTTCACTGCTTGAATTTAGAAAGAATAGCGACAACATAGCAATACTTACTTTTTCCTTTTCTTGAAAGATGTTGAGAAAATTAAGTTTCTGTACTAGCAGAATTTTGAGAGAACTTATTCCTCTTGAATCAGAGCCTAAATTCAAATATTTGTTTTAATGCACTATTGAATTCAATAAACAAAGCACCCCCACAGGGAGAAATTCCTAAAGTTTAGGGATGAAACCCACAGAAATGCAGAAAATTTTGACTGAGCACTTCCCCACGATTTTTAAGGCTAACTGCCATATGTATTTACAAGTATTTTTGTGTGTCTCTAGAATGAACACACTGGCAGGGTGACTGCACATTTTAAGTCTATTGTAAAATAAACAATGTGTGGAATGATTCCTTATTAACGCTGTGGTATATATTTCTTTTGAAGCTTGTACTTTTTTTTTTTTTAACATGGCATAAGAACACTAGTTTTTTTAAATATGCCTTATGCACATTGCATTTTGAATAGCAGTGGCTTATGAAGAATGCTATAGGTTTTGGAAGATGGAGGGTGAATTCATGTAACAAGAGACAAAGTCACGTCAGATTTGGATCCTGCCAAACTACTCCTCTTTATACAAGGAATATTTTGGTTTCTTTCATCAGCCTGTCAGCTCATTGCTGTTCAGACTAAGTTGTCATTCAGACTTGGTTGGACTCCATCTGTTCACTAAAGGTGAAAGGTGCAGTATTTTCAACCTGCATGTTTTCACTTGAAGCAAGCATTTTACTAAAGGTGCTCTTGGCTGTTATGTTGCTTGTCTATTTGCAGTTTTGCTTTGTTAATCCTTGGCTGGATGTGCTGAAAGAATACCATCTGCGCTTTATTGATGCAGAGGACAGGCTGACTTCCCTTGACTCCTTGGTTTGCTGTACTGCAGAGCAGGGTCAGCTCCATTCCTTCCCATCTGCCAATACAGCGTTCATGTTACCACAGTAATACTACGCATGTTTCCATAATGAAAGCAAGAAGAGAAGCAGTGTGGTATTTATTTTTCTGTTTGCTATGGTAGCAGTAACCCCTTGGGTATGTCCTACCCTTTCCTTAGACATTTCCTCGGAGTCCTATAGTCCACAGCCTTCTGTGGTGCGCACGTAGGGAAATGCTTGTTGTCCAGCTTGCAGGAGGTTGTTTGGGGATTGCATGTGAAACTATCTCGACGTAGAGACTTTGCCTGAGAGGACAGAAAGAACAAATTGCAGTACACAAAGGTGTTGAGCCTGATCCATCGTATGACTACAAATTATTAACATGCCTGCTCACATCCCTGAAGTATTTCAAATGGTTTGAGTATTTTGCCACTGGTTCATGGGAACTTTTCACACAAATATTCCCATCATATGAGCAATTATGTATGAAGGAAAGTATAGGCAGTGAAACAGTAATACAGAAAATCTGGAAATGAACATAGTGGATGAGAGCCACAAGTAATTAAGTCTTCTCTAGTTTGCTGTCCCCAAAAGCTGCTTCAGGGAAAGATGCAAAAGGCTTTTCCTTAGGCAGAGGTTGGCTGGTGTCTTGGTAATTCTTGTAACCATCTCCCCTTGGTTGGATTTTAATTATAAGCCATTCAGATGGTATGTTAAATAAGCAAAAAAGTCACTTCTTCCCTCCAGATTAGACAGACAGGGAGAGAAACAGTGAACTGACCCTCTCCTGTCCTCTCAGCATCGCTTTGTTTTCTGACAGCTATGTAAGCCTGGGAGGCTGATGGCCCGTAGCCTTCCTAATACACCTGACTTAGAGCGATCACTTCTCAAATGCCAGCCAGGTACGTAAGCTCAGCACCTCCTGCTTCACTTAGCTGCGGATAAAAATTGTATGTGACAGCTCTGCAGCACATAAGCCTGGCCGTAAAGAATTTCTGGGACTTGGGAAACATCGTCTGCAGTCTTTAATGCAGAGTTTAGGGGATGATAAAGATGTCTTTTAAGGAAGCTTACATTTTGAATCATAACAGAGGCAAGTATCTTCTACATATGGATTTTAAATATTAATTGTAGACCTGTTGTTCGAGGCACAGCACGAGCAGAGCAGGTACTAGAAGGCTGTGTCCAGCCCTGGCCTCTGTACCCACCTGACAAACAAGCTGAGTGTGCTGTGGGCTTTACACTGAGTTTGCAAAGCTGCTTGCTGAAGAGAGGATGAAAATGTCTGTGTGCGTGTTCAGTCCTGGTGGACAGGACCTGCTGTGGCTTCCAGTCTTCTATGGCAAGACAGAGGAGCTTTCCAAGAGACTTGTCCAATACTCATCTCGGGGAGGATAGCTTTCATCTGCATACGCATGACTTAATAATAATAACAAGGCACTTTGCTGTCCCAACCCCAAAACATCAAATCTAGAAGTATTCTGTTTGCATTTAGGTCAGTTGTAAAACAATGGCGAAAGTTGCCTTTACAAGCAAAAGGATATCCTGCTATTTTTTTCCCACAGGTTAAGTTCCTTGGTTTGGAAGCATTTAAAATATTTCTTAAATTTCCGTTAAGGTTTAAAAATAGCACCTAGGCTCTTTCTCAGTTAAGGACTTTGCTTTCTTAAGGAGAGAGATAAAACTCCTGTCCTCTCAACACCTGCATTTTCTTCTTTTTTTCCTTTGGGAATACTATCCTTGGACCCACTAACAAGCATCCCTTTATTCACTTCCCTCCCGCTTGCCTTCTCTGTTGATGCACCAGTGCTGGTGGCTGATGCCTTCCAGCTCGCCCCCAAGTTGTGTGGCCTGTCCCAGGCAGCAGCACAGAGCTGTGCCAGGTGCTGGCCTGGGACTGGTGATGCTGCTCCAGGCTCCAGCCTGCCTCTTCAATTCCTTTGTTTTCCACATTTTTATTTGCAGTGGTGGCAATGCAGAGAGGTGGCATGGGGTACTGCTCTTCAAAACAGATGGACAAGTAAAAGGTCTCGGTTCAGAAAAGCAGTCCTGTTAAGTATTAAAACAGTGCGAGAGCCTGCATCTCCAAGTCTTATTTACTGAGTCATTAAGGGGAAGTGCACCAAGTGTCACCACTGCCGTCATAAATCTAACTCTGCTTGTTTTCCAAGGGGAAAGTGGTGTTTGGAGAGGGAAAAAACTTCTGAGAGACAGCAGCAGTTAATTATCTGAGGTGATCCCTAGAACCACAGGACACCTCTCACCACTAAAAAACCCAATTTCCTTAATGGGCTTAACAAATGTAGTTACTGTTTTCTTACCTTTTCGTTGAACTCAAATGAAGATCAGGATTTACCATCAAATAATTTCTCAAGCTCACATTAGGGGATTTGGAAATGAAGTATACTAGCTGTAATAAAATAATGCCTACTACATTACTGTTTCCATGGAAGCGAAACCATACTAGTGCAAAAGTTATGGTTGACATCAGAAGTCAGCCTGCTTGAAGACTGTAGTTCTATGTGATTCGAAGTTACTTCCAGTATGAACACCCAGGGTTTTGTGATACTGGCACTGAGCGTCTGTAAGATATCTAGTAGTGGTCAAGAATGGGATGGGGAAGAGTGGAAATTTGGGAAGCATGTGTAGGTTTTCAAGTGTTGCTAGATTTTTTTGGTTAAAGCAGTTGATTTGAGAACCAAAGTGCATCCTTTGTACTCACTCGTATTGTTAACAAGTATCTCATTGCACAGATTTTTTTTTTTTTTTTTTTTTTAAAAAAAAAAGAACCAAAACCTAGCTATGCTCGGCTCGGATCTAAGTGAATAGAATTTATTTGCAAAACGCTATTTGCTTCTAAGAGCCTAATTCCTGCTGACCTTCAGCAAAACATGGACCCTTAAATGGTTAAATCTCTTTAGGAAGTAAAGCTAGAGCTTCTGAGAAACTTGAAACCTTTAAAATATATACCCCATCATTTGAATTTCCTAACTTGTGCTGCATATTTATTTAATTATGGCACTTTGTGTTTTTCAAATAGCTTTGCTATAGTTGATATATTACTTACGCATATATATGTGTTAGCCTTGATACAACATTTCTACTAATGATCATGTATTAAATTTTGTAGATAACATTGAGGCACCCTAATGCATGATTTCATGCTGTTTTTCTTTGGAAAAATGTTAAAAATCATCATCTTTCAACCAAGTCTGTGCTGTTTTCCCATCCAGCCCCCAGAATAATAGTATCAAAGCTGTCATTTCCCCTCCTGCCCTGCTCCTTTCCTGTGCCTATTTTATATTAGCAAAAATTCATATGTATAGTTGTGTCAGCAGAGTACAGATTTATTTTATTTATTCATCTGATAGATATTATCAACAAAAATCTCCTGTGACATGAGTTCTGTTTAGTTCTGCTATTTCTACAGCTTTTTCTGTATCAGCTGCAGTGACCAGCTTTTTTCTGGAGTAGGCTAGGAGTCAGGCTACTCAAAATACTGTAAAAAGTATATCTAATAGCATAAACTGTGATGAGGTGGTGTTGGAAATAAGAAAATACCTGAAATCATGGCTTGCTGCTCTTACTGAAATGCTTTTCATACCTTTAACACTTACATTGAAAGACACCTTGTGTTTGTTCTGAAGGGAACAAGAGGACACAGACTCAGCCTGTTATGGACACGATACTTACAGATTCATGTTAAGCAGTATTAAAAATTATTTACTGGACAGACTTTAAGGGGATGGTAGGTAAGAAAGTTTTGCAGGATCAAGGGGTCAAAATTAGATTATTGAGAGGTGCTATACAGATGGTAGTTACAATGGGGAGGTGCTTTTGTGCAGAGGTTTTTTATGTAAAGCAATTTACTACTGAAATAATCAGCCTTGGCTGGAGTTCTGGTCTACGTGGCTGTATGCAGGTGATGCTGCACTTAATTTTCACGTTTAGTTTGGTTGGATTTCAATTATATTATTATTAGATGAAAGCTAACAAGAGATGCACGAATTGCTTTCATCAACTCAAGATTTTTAAAGAATCCTTTATTAAAACATATCAACGGTCTGTTCCCCCAGAACACAAAACCCTTTGCTCCTTCAGACAAAGAAAGACAAAATAGCGATTTTTTTTTCTTATGCTGTTTGAACACAAGGAGGCCCATGCATTTATTTTTAGATTGAGCAAAATAATCCATCTCAGAGTTAGAAAAGCGTGTAAAATCTTTAAAGAATGTTTTATTTCCTCCAGGCGCCCACGCAGGAACACGACAGTACAACCATTGTTTACTGAGCATTTTGATGTAAAATGCTTAAATTGCCAGGATCATTCAGTGTCAGCTGAAGAAAGCAAGAGTAGAAGTTCATGGAAATGGTTTGATTTGTTTTCAAACCTGCGATGAGGGCGGTGGTAGGCCGGAGTTGCTGTCTTCTCTTGTGAGCTGGGCTGCTGGGTTGACGATGGGGCAGAAGCAGGAGAGTGCCTGGTGGTGTGGCATTGTTTCGGTGGAATAACTTAGGCGTTGCCTTGGAAAGGAGAGGAGTGGACTCAAATGGGTTAAGTTAGCTTGTGAAACTGTCCACAGGGGACTTGGCTACATGCAAACTGCTGGTTAAACAGTGGTGCCCACAGAGGACCTGAAAGAGCACCCAGAGAAATTATTTTAGAAGGCTCCCATGGACTTTGAGACTGGTGGATTGGATTTGTAGTCTACGATGAAGTCTTGTGTGTCAAAAACAAGCAAGCAGCATAAACACAAATGTGAAAACAAATACATTTATAATGTAATTTTGAAGATTTTGTCTCACTGGATGAGGCAGAGCCCCTCTGTACATTTCTGTGGTGCCCCGGCGTTGTTTTAGTGTGCATAAAGCAAAAAGTATAACATGGTTTTTGTTTTTCATGAAATACAGAAGTGAAACTTGATGCTGTAAGCAATGGCAAGCAGATCTACTTTAGCTTTGCTTTGATTTGCTGGAATTATTCCAGTCTTGCTCCATTATGTTCAAGAACTAAGTTGGTGAGAGGGGAGACATAGGATGTGTTGCTTGTTTCTGCTCATCCTTCATCACTAAACCCACTCAGCTGGCTACCTGAAGCTAGACCAAAACTCGAACAAGTGCATCCCTAAACATGTATTTTTTACAGCTGCTGCAGTGTGTGGTGCCTTGTTAGTACTGCACTAGAATCAAGTTTCTTCTCTTTTCACAAAGATAGTCTGACAACAAGGTTTTTATAAAATTGGTTTTCTATTTCAGTTTTCTGTGTGTTTGATTTCCTCTTTTTGTCCCTCTCTCTTCTACCTTCTCATGTCTTTTTTGTTGTGGTTGTCGTGTTTTTGTTGAAATGAGGTGAGCTTTCTTCTTCTGTGCTAAAAATGATGTGTCTTGCAGTAATTTTTAACCTCCTGTGAAAATTAATCCTAGTCTTAGGCAACCTGCTGAGAAAATTGCCTTCCCTTCTCAACGGTTTGTTGTTCTCTGACAGCAGCTTCCTGAATTTCCTAGAACAGCTCAAGCTGCTGTTACAGGGAGTCTGCTGCCAAATAGTATCTGTGCATTATTTTACAGCAGTAATGAAACATTAGGCAGTATTCTGCATAACAAAATGGCCTTTAAAATCTGTAGCTATAATTTATGAAGCCAGTTATTAAGGACATATTTAGCTCTGTACAATTTGAGATTTTAAACAAATGATATCAACAAAGATTTCACAACTAGATAATAAAAGTCCCTTTTTATTGTAAGTTTCTGAAATAAACTTTTTTGAGCTTAATACAAAAATAGCACCAAGGGAAGCCTAAATGTATGCAAGTATTCCCACACTGAAGTCAGGGAAGGGATGGTCTCATCCTTAAAATACAACTTGTTTCAAAGTCTTCGCACACTCTTTTATGTGATTTGTTATTGACTTGATCCAAAGCTCAGAGACAACAGTGCAAAGGCTTACTCAGTAAGTTTGAGCTCAAATTCCATATTTTTCCTTTTAAAAATGCTAATACTTTTTTGTTTGTTTCTTTTTTAAAGTTCATACAAAAAAAACAACCCCTACAATTCCTGAACCTGAAAGAAATCGGAAGAAAATCTTGTATTAACTACCTGCCTGCGCCTCTCTTATTTGGCACAATTTTGCTGCTTTTGTTTGCTCTTCATCAGTGTCACTGTTTCCCCTGTGTAGTCAGTTCTCCTGTGGTTTGTAGGGGTCTTTTTTACTGCAGCCTCTGCGATAGCAATGTTTTCCCTTCATATATTCTTGCAAAAACACACAGGTTTACAAATGCAGGTGTAATATCTGAATAATTTTGACTTTTACGTATGTGTGTTTTGGGTTAACCATGTGCCCTTTGAATGGGCTTCTCCTCTCCTGAATCCCTGCAGTGTTGCAGATGGGGCAGGAATGCAGTAGAGAAACTCCTCTGCTATCCTGAGTGCTGGCTGTGCCTTCCCTGCAGACTGCTTTGCGGCTCGCTTGGCAGAGCTGCTTGCTGTGCAGCTGGGATGCTGCTGCTCTGAGCTGTGGTTAGTGAAGCCCTGCAGAGCGCCTGGGGCTTGTTCTGTACTGTTCCCAGCGCTGTGGGCTCTGCAGCCCCGCAGCGCTGTGAAGAGGAGCCAGCTGGCTTAAAAATCTCTGCTCCCTGTGTGTGGGCTCTTTACTGATCTTGATCCTCCACCGGTGACATCAGTGCAAGATTCGCTTTTGACTTCAGGTTGCTCTCACAAGCTGGGGAACCCACCTACGGACAGGGAAAGTTGGCATGGTAGCAGACAATAGCTGTTTGGTTTCTCCCTCGGTACGTGAAATCAGGTTCACCTAAGTGGTTGGTGGTGCCAGATCTGAACAAGTTGCACTATATTAGAAGGGGTGGATGCTGATAAAACCTGTGGGTTGGAAACAAAAATGTGGTTTTATGCCCCAGAGAGCTGTTGAGGTTCATAAGTTTCACCAGCATGTCCTGCACTTCAAAAGCAAGTCATCACTTTCTTTTGTTTCCAGTCTGTTTAGCTACAAGCAATTAAACCCCCCCTGATCCATGCTGAGTACTGAGGCAAAAACAGTGCCTTGGACTAGGTTAGTGCATGAGAGAAAATGGACCATCATGACACAGTCTTACCTATTTGTGTGCTTTCTAAGGGAAAGGAAATTTGCTGGTAGCAAAACATACATTGATTGCATGGGAGGTTTTCTTTGTGTCTCTTTGAAAATCTAAAATACACAGTTCATAAAGTTTTACAAATTACTGTTTTCAAGTTATGCAAGTATCAGGTGCAATATAAGAGGCATTTCAGATTTGTAAAATGCAAAGGATTATAACACTTTTTTCCGCTGCAGTTCATGGGAGTTTTACCACTGTAGGAGCAGGGTTAAGCTGCGAACTGTGTGCTTCCGGAGATAATTTTGACCGTAGGTGGTTGGCTCTGGATCCAAAGGGTTTACCAAACATTGGAAGCTGTGTAAAATTAAGACCTTTGCTCCCTCCAGATGTGCTGAGCATTTTTGGGAATGCACTCTCCTTCCCCCTCAGCTGCACCACTTCTGGTATTCATCTGGTGCTGTGGCCAGGTGATCAAAGGAGGTGAATCAACAGAAAGGGAATGATTGTATGCCAGATTAAGTCCTGGACTGTCTCAGTGCCGGTTCAGGCCAGTGCCAGGGGAAGGGAAGGGTGGCAGAGGGGTGCATGTGGCCAGGGACCATGCAATCACTTGTACTGGCAGTCACAGAGGCCTGCATTGCCTTCCTTGTGCTGTCAAACCTCACCCTTGAGCCTCAGAGCTGTTTCTGCTTCAAAGTTATTTTTGCTTCGTCTTCTCTTCTCCTCTCTGGCTCCCACTCGAGGCAAAAAGTTCAAAAGCAGAGTCCTGCTTTCGGTGACTCTGCTGGTGGCTGACTCGCTCACCTGCCCAAAAGACTCGCGGGGCTGATTTTTTGCCTCAAGGCTGCTGTTTTAGGTGGGATTACTTATAGCACTTGCTTTTGTATCTTCTATCTGAGATTCATTACTGCTAAAACAAATATTGTTTACTGTAAGGGTCATGCTTAATGCTGGCTGAGATCATACAAGACGAATCAAAATGTAAAGCTCACAGACATGATAATGTTGTTAGCATTGCTATCTAATTAGTCTTGGTTTGCATTTCTGTTCCCCCCCTGCCCCCACTTGTTTTTTCTTTTAGCATATCTTAACAGTCGTTATTCATGGTAAGAAAATTTTGTCAAATTGAGTGGATACTGTTTGAAGGATTGTTAGGGAACCTGTCTATCTGCAAAATAAACCTTTAGGTGGTTGAGTTGGAAAAATGTTTTGTTTGCCCTCTTAAGAAAGTGTTCCCCATGCATCAGACACTGTTTGGAAGCAGTAAGTGCGTGAAAGAAAGAGATCTGTTGAACAAGTGGACTGTGTCTGCAGCAAAATACAAACATCTTTTAAAAACATGCTTAACGACCACCCATGCTCATAGTTGGCTCGCAGGAGGGTGCCTGTCTGACGAGAAATGATTTTAATCACAAATGTATTCGCACAGTCTTCATATTTGTTCTGATAAATGCTTTCTTGAATACATAACTAGGAATTGTTGCTTCAGATCTCCCTGAAAGCAGCTCTGTCACCACATCCTCTAAAAAAAGGTGAATGGAGTAAGCCAGGTTTCAGATCATTTGACCTGTCTTTGTATCATACATGTATTTTAATCTGTTTTGTGATACGGAACATTTAAACATACTTGGCAGAGAATCTGCTTGGTGTCTGGTGTTCCTCAAGATAGCGTGTGAAAACCGTTATGAATTTGTGTGTTTATGTGTTCATTTTGATCAACAAGGTAATTCGAGCTTCAAATTTTGGCAGCTTTTTTCAATACATGGCAGAACATTATTGCATCCATAATCAAGATTAGTAGAGGCTTGGTTAAAATACATATTGTCTCTTTTGTTGGCTGGCTCATTTTGGAAACGTGCTCTGTGTGTGTGTGTGCATCCCCCATCTATCTATAGTATGGAGAGGGTGGATTTTTAACTACATGAAAATGCAGGTGGGAAGTTGCTTTGAAGAGTAAGTTAGCGTGCTATCCCTAGCATGACTTGTGTGTGAGTAGGAGAGTCCATCTAATGTGCAAGATCTCCTCCTGCTCTGAGCTGGTTAAGCACATGTGGGTGAAGTGAGGACAGGATGGTAGGTTTTGGTCTAATTTTGTTCTGCCTGTGGTTTTCAAACTAACCCTTCACGCATATGCAGTTTTGTGATCTTCATTGCATTCAAGTGGCATAAGCCTGTGCAGTTGACATGAAAAAATAAATTTAAAACTAAATATTTATATTAAAATGTAGTATTAAATGGGAAGCAGCTGTAAATGTGAACTTTTTTTTTAGCATGAACAGGTGACTATCTGCTGATAGTTGCAGTGGCAAAGCTCTCATTAGGAAACAAAGAAAACTGACAACACAATGAAGGGCATGGAACTCGTAATTGGCTTTTCTCATCCTTGGTGCACTGCTCACTTGGGTTTTCTCGGCGCTAATAATTTAGTCTGAAATCAGGCAAAGAGCAATAGCTGGCATACTTGAGCTACACACACACATTGCAAATCCATTTCGATTAGGAGGAGATACCAGGCAGCATATGAAACGCGTGCATGCTGTAGCTGTTCTTCACCTACGCCACCTGGGTATCTACAGGCGCCAGTTTCACCTGAGAT
The DNA here is from genome assembly GCF_018139145.2 of Gymnogyps californianus. Taxonomy (NCBI): domain Eukaryota; kingdom Metazoa; phylum Chordata; class Aves; order Accipitriformes; family Cathartidae; genus Gymnogyps; species Gymnogyps californianus. The sequence continues at coordinate 65,677,963 of NC_059474.1, forward strand.
GAAGGAGACAGAGAAGCACGGGGCTTGGCTGTGCGCAGGATGTCAGAGGGGCAGCTCTGAATGGGCTGTGACAGCAGAGGCATGCAAATAAGCAGAAATAAGCAGCCGGGTGGAAATTACTGAGATGAGAAGGAACAGAAAGGTCTGCAACACCTTAATGCTTGCCTGAAAGGCAACCCATATCCGTTCCAGTTAATATCTGCTTCCAGATCTCCTGTCCTCATCTTTGCACAATCTATACGCTGTTACTGCCGCTGGCCTTGTTTGAGCCCACACATCTCAGCGGTGCCACTCGGTGACTTCTGAAATAATGCATGGCCAGATCTCTCTAGGAGACAATTTTTTTGACAGCCTGCTTGAAACTATTCTGCCACAGCCTCCTGACAAGGCAAGCTATTTAAAAACCAGGGAGAAAGCTTCAGCCCCCCACTTCCACACATGAGAGCTGTATAGTCCTTCAGCTCCATTTGGCACGTGGGGCAGAGTGGGATAAAAATGTGTGCTGTAATTTTTGATGGAATACCTTTTAAAAAAAGAAGCAACCGTATAAAATCTTCAACCCCATCTTCATTACCAAAAAAAGCACTGCTTATTCCTTCTAGTATCTATGGCAAAGCCTTGTTTTGAAAAAGATGCCCGGTTTTTTAGTTTCCCAGCTTTGGCCAGTGTTGACTGCGTTGTGCCAGAGAGGAGAAAGCTGGGCTTTTGCAAGGATCCTTTCAACGTCTCTCTCGTTTTCCCCTTCCCCCTCTAGCCATCACACTGAGACCGAGGAGCAGGCTGCTGGTCCCTCCTGCTGTGCCAGTCTAGCGGGTGTTACTGTGTCAGGAAGAAAAGAGCGCAGCGCCCAGAGGGTTGATGCTGTCCCTTTCTTGTGTTACTCCCTGGCTGGGGCACCGCACTGCTTCTGGTTGATGGTTGGGTGTCTGGCCCACATATTATCATAGCCAGTGGGGCATCTCATTTGTGTACCAGGTGGTTCCTCAAGCAGTTTAGTCTGGTTTTGGGTGATTCTTCTTATCCCGATTTCCTTGTTCATCTCTCTTTAGCGTGTCTAACTGCAAGGCTTGGGGCATGAGGAGAGCTTTGTGCTCGTGAAAGTGCATGGTTTTTTGGAATTGCTTGTGAAGAGAGGACTTGGAGATATTTCTGAGAGTTTCGTCACACAGTTGCTATGCAGCTTGAATTGAGTGCCTGTGCAGATTTTAAATTTTTTCTAAATTAGGAGCTCCCTCTCTTCTTTTGCGAGTATGTGCACCTGTGCATTTTTGCAAGCCTGCGGTAGTAATGGCAGGCTAGTTCCTCATATAACTTCTAGGGCTTCTTATGTTTGTGTAGATGTTTGAAATTATATTGTCCCCAATCCTGAAGTCCTTTTCAGCTCAGGATCGAAGTAGTACTGAATCCTTCAGTGGCTGGGTTTTTTGACTTTTAATGGCAAGGGTAAATCCCTTGCATAGTCAAATTAGCAGATCGTGTGCTACCCTGGTACATATGGGGACGGGATCACACAATCTTTCACAGCCAAATTTCTAATAGATGCTTTAACTGTTAATTCTGCTTCTTTTCACCTCCTTTAGCATAAAGAAAGCTACTTTTCATGTGATTGAATGCATTATGGTACAGGAGACAAACATTTAACTTCCTCAGGGGAAGCACGATGCTACAGAGCAAAGCAAAATACTCTTTATCTGGTCAGCTGCAGCAGGTTATCATGTAGATGGTAATTCCTGCAGGTCTCTAGCCTCTGAGTTGTTTATGCTCTGATGAAGTGAAAGCATTAATGTCTTTATTACTCTGGTAAAGAAACTGCATTAAAATTTATCACCCAAGCATGTGGTATTTATATACATTTTTGCTTTCTGTAACCATACATTGGCTTTCTGGATACATTATTATGTTGTGCTGTGTGCATGTAAGTGAGCAGAAAGGGAGTTGCTGGAATCTGTAGGAATTCATCAATTAATTTCTCTGAAGTAACTTCCTCAACTGCATTTTCCCAGAAGGAAAACACGTATAGCAGTGCTGTCTGAAATGACTCTGAATTGCATGTCCTTCCCCACATCATCATCTGGGCAATGCACTTGCATATATCGGAGGTTTCCAAAGTGATGTACGTACAGTAGATGCTAAATGAAAGTGCACAACTTCTTTGACAAAAAAACCTGACTCAAAACAAAACCCCTGAAAATATGTGGTACCTCTTATTTTATTTAAACTTTCACAGGTTGCTGCGTAGAGATTTCTTCTTGGCTGAGGTCACTAGTAGTGAGGAAAAAGGAAGTGGGTGATTTTATGCAACTACCAAGGGGAGAGAGTGGATGTGGGATTTAGGTCATGCTGGTGTGAGCTATTATGTTGAAGTTATGTTGAACCGAAAGGTTTGAGTGAAGTCCTTTTCAGACAACTTCAGCTATACTTAACGGTACTTCAGGTATATTGCCTTGTAGCACTGTCTCTCATTAACCTTGAGATGATATGTCTTTGCAAAATATTACTTGGCCTTCATCAGCCAGTTGTGCAGGTTGGTGAATTGGAAAAATGTGTATATTGCAAAAATTATAAAAAGGAGAGAATGTGGCGGTATCTCACTATTTTAATAGCGTGTTGCTTGTTCTTTAGTAACTAAGAGGCTTAAAAGTCATATTAATGGTAGTCTCTGCATTTTTCTGTAGTCAAAATTTATTTAATGGCTTTGGCTTTATGTTTATCCAGCTTTTTGTTCCAAAAACCTTAAAACCAAACTTATCCTTGACATTGTGACATGTCTGTTATGCCAATTAAGTCTGTGAATCCTCATCAAAGAGATACTTGATTTTGTCTTGATGACCTTTTTAAACCTTTCTCTTTGCTTTGTAAGCTTGCAAGTAAGGAAGTAATCTGTTAAATTAGCCTTGCAAAACTCATTATGGAAATTCATCAGTCCAGATTCTGCTCCCATCATATGTTACCATATGAGTATAATTTTAAATTTGTCCCTTAAATTATCGGTCACGTAACAGGCATGAACCATGTTACACAGTCTGTGTCTAGCTGTTCCCTGGGATTTTTGTGGATAAGCACTGCAAATTACAAAGGTGGCAGTTTCTTCTGCCTGCTCTGTTAAAGTAGTTTTCTGTCTTTCTGCACAAGATTTCATTCCAAGTTACATCCATTTATTTAACCTCTCCAGAGTCTGTGGGCCTGCATCAGTAGAGGAACTGGGCTAGAGTCTTGGGTCAGATGTGAGTATGTGCTTGTGGCTGGATGTGCGTGTCTGGCTCTGGCGGTGCCTTCTGCTGGGGGAGATGGTAAATGGAGAAGCATGCTGCCCTGCAGACCTTTTTGGAGGCTGCGAGATCACTGGGTCTTTGCTTGAGCAAAACCAGATGTTTTGGAACATAAATTAGTATTATTGCTGAGGGGGGTGGCTGTTAGTGAAGCACAGCATCAGTTCGGATGGGAACGTTGGCATTAAAAAGCAAAACCAAAACAAAACCCCAGCAACCCAACGGTTCTGGATGTCCTGTGATTGCGCTTGACCTCGTCCATCAAAACATTTTGTGAGTGGCACTCAGAGGCGTCTGCGTCATTCCCAAACTGACAGTGAGTATGAATGTGGTATGAGGAAATCCTAGCTGGAGATTGTGCAGATGTCAGTGTCAGCCAGCAAATTTGCACAGGGCTTAAATCGAGTTGTCTGTGGGGAGTATGTTACAGTGTTCCCCGTAAAGGCTGTGAAACTGCTAGCAGGGATAGACAGCAGCATGTAATATTTGATCTTCTACACCCACAGTCCTCAGTGGAGCTGATCTCATTTCAGTGATTTCTTTGGCTTTATGGCTTTTTAACTATTCGTCGAGCAATGTCGTATTTCTCCTTTTTGCTAAACTCTTCTGTTAAAACTGGCAAGGACAGCCCTTGCTGCTGGGTGGTAATTGTGGTTTAATGGTAGTTTACAGGCTGAAACACAGCCGAGATGTGACTTGAAGGAAAAAAAAAAATGGGCAAAAAATTACTCAGCATGCAGAAAAGCCCAGCTCCTTCAGGCGCTGGATGCATCGCTTTCTAAAAGATAAGGAGTCCTTGGACACTGCAGCTGGGACAGAGTGAAAGGGTGCATGCCCACCCTTTCTAGGGCCAGTGGGTTTGGGGCACAGGGACTGCGATGGGCTGCAGACTCGTGGTAGCAATGACAGTCACAGTCCTACCTGAGAGACAGGAGGGTTTCCCGGTGCAGTCAAATGGCTCTGACCAGTTTGTTGTGGTTTTGGCACTGAAAACAAATTTTCTGTGCATGTCCTGAACAGTCTGTGATTTTAATCTCTAGAGCAAATGTTTCACCATGTATTTGATACGGGTGTTGCAAGTCCATTTGTGGGCAGCAGTTTTGTTTGCCCATTGCACATTTTACTGCTGGTGAAAGTGTCGTTCAGTTTTTCAGTCTTAGGGTGCAGCATGATAGCAGAACAGAGATTAAAGATGCCTGAAAACCCATGCTCTTCAGGGAGAGTCTCCAGCAGGGGCATGGTCTTCCTAGCATGTCCTAACTTGTTGGCTCTGGGAGTAAACTGTTAGCCAAAGATGAAAGCAATCCTGAGCATCCCTGATACCTTATGTTCTGTATCTCCAGAGCTGCGCATATTTTGGGGGCATGTACTTAAACCTTGTGTCTTAAAAAAACAAAAGTAGAGGTCCTTGTGCTGCCGATGCAGACTTCTGCAGTACTTGTTCCGTGTCGTGTGTTTGCTTTCCTTTAAATTTTGTGCCACAAAGAAGAAAGTGGTTTCTGCTAAGCCACCAGACCTGTGAAGAACAGCAGACAGTCACTGAACAGTGCCCTTCGGGGTTACAATAAATCCTCCTGACAATTGCACTATAAATACTCATTGTATGTAAACCTGTATCAATTTCAAAGCTTCTTCAGGCTTATCTGAAAGAACTTCAGGAAGGGATGTGAGTTGTTTGGCAAGGATAAGAGAGGTCCAGACTGGCTGTTGCAGATATTCTTTGATTCTCAGGTTAATTGAATTCCACTTGTGTCATCAGTTATCACCTCATAAAACTTAAGTTTCGGGAATGGGAGAAGCGAGCTGATTTTGATTTGTTGCAATCGATCCATTGTAGAGAGAGTTTTTGAATACTTTGTCCAGGTAGGATCTTGATTCCTTATCTGTTTTGTGGGAAGGGTTTTTACTGTGGTGCTCTCATGGGATATCTCAGGAGCTTTCTGAAGCAATCTGCTAGTTGAATACTGCTTTTCTGTACAGCAAGATGCAAGTTTCTATGTCTGCTGTTCACCACTTCTTAAATTAACAAGTAAATTAGGTGATTGAGCTACCACGTTAAGCTTGCTGGGAAGAAAGAGAGGAAAAGAGGGATCCCTTTTTGGCACCGTGAGTTATGAAGCATCCCGATCTCTTGCCACGTGGTAGAAGTTTCCTGCTGTTTGCTCTCCCTCTCCCCTCCTCCTGCCTGCTGAGGGGTGCTTCTGCAAGCCTTGCTAGATCCCAGCCCCTTGCTTTCATTCATGTGACTCATCTGGCTGTGCCTTAGCTTCTGTTTGTCTCCGGGTGAGTAAGGTCAGAAGCAGTTATCCGTGCGTGATTTTCTGAAGAAAAGTCAAATCTTTGTCAAATGAGGACTGCCTCGATCAGAGCCTTATGTAGACACAGATAAATGAGGCTGCAGGGAAAAGAGATTCCTGATCTCCTCTTCTCCCTCCAATGTAAATAGTGCAGCATACAGGAAACAGATGAGTGACCTTTCTGTGAGAGTGCTAAGGACAACACTTTTTGACTTTATTAAAGTGTTTGCTTGCTTTGCTATTTACTTTGGTCCGGGGAAGATCCTTCTGATCAGGCACTGTAGCTCACTGCCCTCTTCCTTTAACACGAGGAATGTCTTCCTGGCCTTTCCCTTCCAGCAATTACACCAATCACTGGACGTTTCCATTGAATCTCTTGTTTATAGGCAAGAAGCTGGTCTTGGATGCACTTTGCTCATTGTAACTACTCAGCTCTTTGGTTGTTTTTCATTTCAATTTCCTTTAATGATATCAGTTAGGAAAGGATGTGTAAATGACAGGTACTTTCAAAACACATGCCTTGCGAGTAGATGAGAAGCTGATTTGTTGAAGTGAAGTGGTGTTCCCTGTGGCCAGGCAGCGGGTCAGTGTGTGGAAGCAGCACAGGTCCTGCTGTGGAGCATCCTCAGCGCCTAATGCCTGCCGGTGGCACTGGAAGGAGGGCACTGCTGCTGCCTCCTCTCCCACTGCGCACTGCCTGGGCGTGGGGCAGGTGGGCTCTGTCAGGGGGCATCGCCGCTCGCCCTGGCTGTGTGGTTACCCTCGTCCCCACGTGCCTGGGGAGCAGGAGGCATTCGCTGTGCTTGTCCCAGCCCCTGCCTTGTCCAGCAGTACCCACGCTGCCGATGTGTGGTGTCGCGTGTTTGCAGGGGAGTGTCCTGCCAGGAGCTGCTAAGTGGTTTTGCTGATACATTAAAAGCAGATTTATGTGTTTGCACAAGCTGCAATGTCTGCTGTTTGTTATATAACTGGCAAATGTTAGCATTGCTTTTGCTTTGTACTCTTCCCCAGAGCTTCGTCATGCCTGGGCCTGGTTGAAGGCAGCTGCAGGCGCTGCCGTGGCTGTTTCCTGGTCCCCTTCAGGTGGCGTTGGTGGAGTGCCAGGGCACCACCAGGGAGCTGGCTTGCCTTCAGAAGTCCTCACCACGCTTGCATTGGGGAGCCCTGGCCACTGCCAGGCGGGCATGTGGTGGTCACTGCCTGGGCTCCAGTGAAATGGGTGGGGGAGGTACAGGGGCAGTCCCTCGATCCAGATCCAGGTCGTCTGCAGGCTTTTCCAGAAATCACCATGTTCCTCATACCCGGTGGTACGTTCAAGGTTTTATTGTGAACTGCACAAGTTACAATTGTATTGCTTTTCTATTTCTTTAATGGCAGCTGATGTGTCCTTGAGTCCAAGAGCTGCCATTCAGTGGCCTGGTGCATGATTCCTCCACTTAAAACCACCTTTACTTTGCCTTCTCCAGGCTTAGGGTTTTATACTGGCTTCTTTTTCTGCTGAGTATACATGGGTACATAGAAGAACACAAGTCATGAAACAAGGAGAATCCTGTCAGCTGAACGAGCACGATTGTTTAATGAGCTCTGTTTCACTTTCCTTCCATCTCATCTTTATTAGGATATATCTTCTACTAAAGACTTGAAAACAACAGGCTTTGTAGAAGTGCATTATTAACTGCTCTTCTGATGGGGCTTGTAATTCTTAATAGCATTTTATTATTAATGGACTTCCATGAAATTTATAGAACTGTTGGTAAGCAAATGTTTGATGAGTGCATCTGTTTGTCTCATGTCAGTTGGTAAAAACAAAAGAAACTCATGCTGCTTCCCTCTTTTTTTTTTTTTTTTTTTGTTGTAGCAAACCTTCCCCAGTGATGTCCACTCCATTGAAGAAATTTTGAAGGTAGGTGCTCTTAAATAATAGATCTCTGTGTTTGCTTATATTTTGCACACATTAAAGTAGTGTGTGGGGAAAAAATATAGCTCTGCTTCTGTTCTGTCAGCGGATGTTGCAATCACTAGAAGTGTGTTTTGGGGTACACTGTGGAGAAGTAAAGATAAAAGTTAGCCTTGGATACAGCTGGAGTTGTAAGACCAGTCTTTCTATTGGTGTGTAAGTATAATACAGCCTGGTGCAGTCCAAGAGCAAGACTGACGAGTCATCTGAAACAGCCAGAGGTGCTCCTTTAAGTCAGGGGGTTGCCATTACTAAGCGCACTTCCTCCAAAGGCGCTGGACATGCTGCCTCCTGTCCGTGCTGCCTGCTGTAGCAGCGTGGCTCTGAATGGGAGCATGGACCTGCATCCTTCCAACCTGCCTGCGCACGGCACTGCTGCTGGGCTGCTCCTCCGTCACTGTAATTCTAGTCCATTCATGCAAAGCTAAAGCCAGCTCTGATGCAAAACTGTCTCTGTAACCTTGTGTCAGAGCTGGCTCTGTGAGCAGTGCACAGGCTCCCAGTAGCTGGGTCTGAGTACGTGTCACCCATTCACTGTGGATGGTGTGAAAATGCACTGTGATCTGCAAGCCGGTCATGCTGATACTGAGAAGACAGTTCCTTGATGTCAAATACTATTCTGAGACACTGAAGTCCTAACGGAGGTGTTTGGTTTCTGCGATTCGCTTTCCTCACCGTTGCTTCAAGGTGCAAAATCCTGATGCCTTTATTGCTCTCAAGAAGCTGTTGTTGGGGCAGTGTCTTAGCTGAAAGGTAGTTGTGCACAGGTGGTCACTATAGCTGCTGTGTGCTGGTTGGTGTTGCAGTATGAGTACTCCGCCTGGAAGTACTGCATCCTTTCATGTTTCACAAGACATCCTGTTTTCTTGCCTGTTAGTAATGCATAACACTATTTTTGTAGCAACCACAGGGAAGCATGTACAAATACATGAAGAGGTGTAGTGCAGTATATTGAGGAGTTTATCATCTATTGAAAGATTGCAAAGCTAGTGAGTGAAGTGAGCAATGAACTGAACAGTGGGAGGGGAGAAAGAATAAGGCAAGGGTGGTAACAATGCAATCAAATAGTTACCCAGGTTAGTTGTAGGCTGCTTCTAGTTCTTGCACGGAAACCCCTGTAGATTGCTCTGATCCCTGCTTATGGAGCCAAAGGTAGCAATGTGATTTCATTCCCTGTAAATCTTTGCATTTCATGTTATTTCTAATAGATAAGAAAACTAGGGACACTACTGAACTTTCATATTTGTGCCTTGATGAAAAAATAGCACTTGTAAATTACGACACAATAGAGATTTTCACACTTCAGTCTATTTGGTGCCAAAAGTACAAAAATGTACTTTGCACTGACACGTTTCTCATTAATTTCTTTTAAGCCCCTGAGCAAAATGCGTGTGGTGCATGCTTGTCATGAGATGCTTTCAGCATGAACATAATTCCTAACTTTCTGAGCTGAGCAAAGTGCCAGTATTGTGTTACTCTGCATGCTGCTTTCTTCGGGAAGTTGGCAGGGAACGGTTGTGATGACAGCCACTCTGGATGGGGATGGTGGGTGCACACCTTGAGTACAGAGGTGATGTTGGGCTGGGGGGGAAATCCTGAGGTAACTATTCTTGGAAAGGCAGAGAGGGTGGCAGGCCATATGAATTCACTTACTTCTTGGAGCGACTATTATGCTCTTCAGGATTTAAAACTTGAGGATCAAGAGCCAAGAAAAGTTTGTCTTGTATGATTTCAACAAGGTGGTTCTGAATTTCTGAGCCCCATCTTCCCCAACAGCCTCGTCTAGATTAACCCCTATTAAAGTATTTTAGTGTATGTTCAAAACAAAGATCCTTGTCTGTACTAGGCTTTACATGCGTGTTCGCTGCAGTGCAAGCCAAGGCTTTAGCACGCTTGTCTGGGCCCAGCTGTGGTGCCAGAAGAGGCAGGTTGGAGGTTGATCTCGCCTGCTGAGCCCTATCCCATGGCCATGGTGTTTGTGCTCTCCTTTCACCTGGACCATAGCTGAGCCCAAGAAGCTGGTACCTGATGGTGATGGTGGGTGAGAGTAAGGGCAGGGGAACAGGGCAGAAGGATTCCTAAAGACATAGCACATTGGGCGGTCTCTTTCTTTGGTTTGAAACCACGTCCCGGAGCTCTGCATCGAAGACATCTTGGTCGGTCAGAGCAAAAGCCAATGTTTCAGGCAGAATAGCATGGGGAACGACTGGCAGTCAGAGCTCTCTGGCTGACCTTCTCGAGTTATGAAAAGCCTTTCGGAGTGTTGTTACTGCAAGGGGATATAAGAACTTCCGTAATAGGAAAGTCCTGCGCTTTGAAAAACCCCAGAACTACTCATATATGGGTTTTATTTACTTTTCCCTTTATTAACTGTGATAGCTGTAAGGCTGAGGCCTAATCGTGCAAACACAGTAAGTACTTAATTCTCTACAAGCTTCACTGAGATTGCTGTTACTTGGGCAATGCAAGTATGCTTGCAGAAAAGGAGCAAGTCCCTCACCATGGTCTGGCTGCTGCGGTCAAAGGAGGGCTTCTTGCTGTGGTACCGTCTCTCGGGTCTGCGATCGGGTCGGCAAGGACTTTTTTGGTAGATCCATACAAATCTCTTAAGCGTAAAACTTCACCTGCGTGTATCAGCAAAAATACTGTAAGCCGCTTCTCTCAATCTCTTTCCAGGAAATGACCCACTCATGGCCACCTCCCCTGACAGCTATTCATACACCTAGTACAGCAGAGCCTTCCAAATTTCCGTTCCCAACAAAGGTAAAACACCCTCTTTTTGCCAGGGCTTTTGATAAATTAGAAGAGAGCTTTCCGGCTCTTGCATGTGTTTTCATCTGATTTTGTCTCCCTTTCATAGATAAAGGCTGTTAGGAGAGATTATCTTTAGAAGAAGTCAGATAAATTAAAGCACAATGGATCTCGAGTTATATAAAGGCTGCTTGCAATGCATCGTTTTACTGAGAATTAGATCAGATTGTGCTTCTGAGTAATTGTTTTTGAGTGGGCTATATGGTAGCGTAATTATCTTTCCCCTTTTTTATTTTTTAAGCAAGCTTTGTATTTTTAGAGTTGTAAAATGTTTAAGCCAGAGGGGGGGATGAATGAATAACGTTTCAACGACTTACACATTTGTTATAATTGTGGGCTTCAAATGTGACTGCTTTTCAGAAACATTTTAAGCATCTCATCTCTGTTGCAGCACAAAAACCATTTTATCTTTATTGTCAACAAAAATATTTGCTGACTGTGTTAAACAGAAGTGTTTGGCAGCTCTTATAAAATTTTTTTAATATTTCTTCAAAAATGCACATACCACTAATGTGCTAGCAACACATTTTTGGTGGCATAGCATGTATCATTTCTGTCCATGCTAAGCTATGTCAGACCAGCTTAGACTATTGGACATTTCAAAGTCATACTTTGACAAGTTAGTCAAAGTATTTATTACAGGAAGTAACATGTGGAAAACAAATCATCGATATGCTGCTATTAAGAGAGAGCTGATTTATTTTATTCTCCATTTGCACTTTGTCCTTTCTTTCTAGGAATCGCAGCATGTTGGATCTGTAGCACAGAATCAGAGTAAGTAGAAATCCAAAGAAAACAGTTATGTGTGTTTGACAGATAGTTTTGTGTGTGTGTGTGTTATACATTGAGGAGAACATCAAATGTTTACATTGATTAAGGAGCACAGTTTCCTGTGCTTTGTTGAACAGTGATGAATTTAGAAAATGCTTAAGAGATTGTATACATTCATTACCTAGAAATAAAGGCAGCAGTTCAGCAGAGAACAAACAGTATTTTGTTAGAAAACCCCATTTGGAGTGATGAAATAATCTCAATGGCAAACAATTACATCCTGGAAGAAAGTGACTTTCTAATCTGATGCTCAGAGACCATAGGGTAAAATATGCTACAAGTGAGGCAAATAAAACCAACTGATGCATTTTTGATTTACAGAACAGTATGACGCACCTTCAAAAACGTTGCCTAATTCTCAACCAAGAACATCGTAAGTAACCAGACTCAGTTCCCATCTCTACTGTGCAGTTACTTAAAAGAACCTGGAATGAATTAAAATTTGGTTTACTTGATGATTCCAAAGATTAAGGTTTTATCAGTCTGATTTTTCTCAGAAAATTTCAATGCAGGGAATTTTCACCAACAGAAACATTACTGTTTCATGATTATATGACTCTGTTAAAAACAAAACAAAACTGAAGAAAAACCCCCTGACTATTAATGTGCCTGATTAAAAGAGCAAAAAAACTTCAATCTGTGGCTATTAACATCTTATCAGACTTAGTGCTATTCAAACTACTACCAATGCATTCAACTGACATAAATTATACAGGATACAAACTGAATCTGATCTATTCTGCATATTGTTTTGAAGCCTGTGAGGGCTAGTAAAGCTACAGCTATGAAAACTGTGAAAACTAGAGGTGAAATTTTAAAGCAATCATACGATATAACTTTCTGCAATTGTCCAAGGAAAAGTTTTCTAAAAAGTGTTGTCTTAATTTTATTTTTGTTTAAAACAAACAAAAAACCTTTTATGTGGACTTTCTAACAACCTCAATTTATATTCTAATAAGGTTAGCTAGTTGCAAAGTGGGGTGAAGATGAAATTTCTATAGCTTTTTAAAATACTATTTATACATTTCTACTTTTCTTTATATATTTCTTCTTTTCCCTATCATGTTTTCTCTCAGAAGAAAGCTTCTTAGAATTTGAGTCTCAGTGTAAGATGTTTATGCATAATCACTACAAAAGTTTTACAAGGCTAGGAAGGAGTGCCAACTAATAAATGAATCGCTCCGATAGAAAATTTTAAATTGGTGGATAAAATAACTTGGTACTGTCCTTGTAGGTGAAAGTGATTATCTATTAATTAGGTTAATTACAGAAATTGCTTGAAAGTAGTTTTGTGTGGGCTGATGTTAGTCTTTCAGGATTAACCTGGCCAGATGGCAGCATTGATAGGTTCTGAGGCCCGAGTAACAAATAGAAATCTTTCTATGTCTGGAAGGCTAAGGGGTCTGTGTGCAAGGCAATTGCCGAACCATTAAATGCCTATCAGTTCATGTGATATATAAAGTTCTCGTGTTACTCCATGTTATGTTGTTCCATGGAAGGCTGCAAACTACAGACTACAAAGCTTACTCCACTTGTCTTCCTTTTCCTTATCATGAACAATTTTTAATTAAAAAAAAACCCAAAACTGGGCTAGTCACAAGTAAGAGGAGGAGCATCTCTCCATCTTGATTGAGATTGTAGAATTTTGCACTCAAGCTCTGTAAGATCTGTAAAACAACCCTTTTGATACTGTTCCAGCGTCATGCAGAGGAGCCCTCACTGGCTGGGAGTGTGGGATAGTGTCTTGCTGAGCAGTCAACTACTCCCTTAATCCATTCTTTATTTTGCTCCTCCTTCTTCAACCCCAGCTTGCTCCTCCTGAACGATTTCTGGAAATTTTCATTGCACTATTAAAAATACTAGTTTCAACTGCTCCAGGCTCTGCCTTCCTCCTCAGCTACCCTACAACGATCATCTTTATTTCAGCTCTTCTCAGATGCTTGTAAAAACCCCTCTAGCACTTTAGTCAGTCTTCCAGGCGGCAGAGAGAGAAGAGACTTTTACTGTAGACAAGAATCTGAAAATACTCCTTTCTTAGCCCAAAGGTCCAGAATTGTAAATTTGGCATTGTACGTAGCTCTGTCCTTAGCCAACATCCCCTCTCTGCTCAGCGTCCTTGTGGGCACTTCAGAGCCAGCACTCATCTACCAGGGACATGTGTACCCACAATCGATGAAGGCAGTTGAAGCGGGAGGAACAGGGTGGCTTAGGTTTATGTCCAGAAAATGGAGTCAAGTGAGATTTGCCCAAGGACTTCGTCTACATCTTTCCCTTGAACTGATGAATCCTTTCTTTTTTGTTTTGTTTTTGTTTTCATTTGCACAACAGGGCTTGCTTGCTTTGCTGTTCAAAGCGCACGTGACTGTCTGAAAATTCAGCTGCCTAGAGTAGCTCACGTTACAAAGTGTAGCTGGCTGAAAACAAACAGCGTTTGTGCTGGTTAATTAGGAGGTGAAATCCCGGTGCATCTGTGTGCCCAAATTAAGCATTCAGCTTTACAGAGCATGCAAGGGTTTCCCAGATGGCTTTCATTCTTGAATACAGCCCCAAAGTTAGCACCTGGCTGCGCTGGAATGGAAGTAGCCCTTCTTTTAAAAGGGGAGATGCCAGCTCACTCTTGGTGATGCATCTTTAAGCTGGCTGGCAGAGAGGGACCAGCCTGTGCTTTCAGTAGGGTTGTTTGACAAGCGGTATTAATTTTAGTGCTGCTTCTCTCGCTAAAAGAGCTCTTTTTAAATAGCTTTGCAGGGAGATTGATGGTGTGTATATAAGCTGCAAATGAACAGGTCCTGCAAATGAAAACTTGGCATCTATTAACTCCTGAGCTAATTAAAGCATTAAAATTATTAAAACATTTATTTTCTTTAACTAGGCTATTTAACAAATTGTTGAAACCTTGTTTTGGGGAAACTGGCTTTGTCTATCCTTGCAGAAGTATGACTCATTTAAAGTTTTAGTGTTCTTCCTTGATCCTAAATTGAACTTAAGTAGTTGCAATGTTCTTTTATGCTGATGCATTTTATTTACCAGCAGCTCAGGTGAAAAAGGCAGTCCTTTTTATTACAAACAGTTAAATCGGATTTAAAAGAAGATCTAGGTAGTGTTTCTTTGCATTATCCTCTTACATCTGAAGGAAATACATCTGTAGTCCACAATTCTTAAAGCAAAAGAAGACAAAAACCCGAAAACACTTTCAGAACTTTTTAGTGTTCATGGAAGTTTGTTCATTATGACCTTTGAAGGACTACTTCCCCTAACGGGCTGGAAAAAAATAAAAAGAATTCATTGAGATGCCGGTAGACATTTGGCCAAACTGCCCAGAAGTGTGGAGGGTGGCTGTATTGTTGCTGCTATTCTTTTTTCCTTTTTGTCTCTCAGTGGACTGGCAGTGAGCTTCGGCTCTAGCCCACATGCGAAGTTGGCATGTGCAGGATTGCTGCAGACTGCATGCTGTTTGCCTTCTGTAGGACATTCAGGGGCCTCGCTTTCCAAGGTGGTGTCTCATAGCGCTTCCCTTCAGTGTTTACTCTAAAAGAAGAGGCAAGAGGTGATTTCCACCACGAAGGTGTGTAAGGAAATGAGGCAGTGGAGGCTGGGAGATGGAGGAGGATAGTCACAGGAGAATGGCAAAGTCAAAATGCCTGAACAAAGAAAGCATGTAGGTCTTCACAAGTGTAATCAGACAGAGCCCTTGTGCACTGAGAACCTCTTCTGCATCAGTGAGAGGTACTTGGGGACTGTGGGGTCAGTACCTTTGCAGGAGGCATCACCTGTGCAGGAGGGGTTGGCTCTGTACTGGTAGACACAGGAGACCTTTGGGGTTTCTTCATGTTGTCCTTCTCTGTGGACAAGAGCAGATTCGTCACTTCTGGTTTGTGGAATTGTTGTTCGTTGTGAGACCGTGGCCGGCTTCAGCAGTAAACATGGTCCTATTTCAATGAAAGTATCTCCGTGCATGTCAACTGCTTTGGTATGAGTGTAAAATAATTTGTCTAGTTAGTAGGGATAGTGTTTAAGTAAAGGAATCACTTTTTTATTCAAGGTTTTTACTCCTCTGTTGTCATGGAATCATAAAAGCAAACTGCTCAGGGCCATTAGAGGTGACCCACAGAGCCGTAAATCTTTTTCGCTTTGTTCATAATTTGACATGAAGGCTTGAAAAGAGTGTGAAGGTTTGCGTAGTTTTCCTTTTCCTAACAAGCATCAGGAACACTAACTCACTCCCCACTTTTCCAAGGTGATTTGTTTCACTGGGGATCTTTCGTATTTGTTTTCTTGCTATAAAATGTGTTGTCATGAGGGGCTGGAGGCTTATTTTTCTTATTTGGCATGAGAAAAATTTCTCACAGAGAGCCCTTAGTTTGAAATGAGGGCTAAATAAACAGAGTTTTGACTTGATTGATTAAAATCCCTGTCTCAGTTCCCAAGCTTTTTATCCCATTTTTTGAATGACCCTTGTGTAATTCTCTGGGTTGAGGAGTTGGTCTCCAGCTAGTTTCAAGATTTGAATCACTATACTTTTGAATAGCAAGAGTTTTCCCAACTCCTTTTGGGATGTCTGCATGATTGCCAAAGAGGGGGATAACAATATGGGAGAACTTTGGGTCACTCCCCACAAATCCTTCCCTTCCAGCCTTTTGAGGACCTCAGTAATGCATTGAAATTGCAAGCAATAGTTACCACCTGCAGGCAGAGGACTAAATTATGCTTTTGGAAACATTTGCAGGCAGCCTGCTTTCTACTCTAGCAATAGTAAAGAGTTCCTGCCTCCCCACTTGTAAACTGCTTTGAGTATCTGAACTGCTCAATGTTATGGTTACCACTGAGATGTGCAGGAGCATGAAGTTCATTGTGTAGAGAAGAAGTAGGAGATAGGCTTGACCTTGGCATTTAGTTACATATGTGTGATAGGAGACTTCAGCAGCAAAAAGAGAACCCCTGTGACAGAAGAAATATTTGCAGCCCCTCAGAGCAGAGAGCGTGAACATGCACAGCTTCTGGTGCAAAGACGATGCTTTCTGCCCCTTGGGGAGCCGGTGCAGGCTAATAGCGTGCTAGTCTCTTGCTGTACAAGGATCAGACTTCTTCCACCCCGCCCTGCTGTGTTAGTGTGCTAGGTAACCATTGTTGACGAGCATTCCCCTCACAGAACTTGGTCTTTGTTGTCTGTAGATGGCAGCCAATGATACTGACCTCCGTTGCAAAATGTCCTGAGATCAGTTGGAAAGCACCGTAAAATGCCTAGGTTGTGTGTTATCATTTTATCATTCATTCAGGTAATGACAGGATTTAGCAGACTGAGCATGCCAAATGTTCAAAAAGGATGTGGGAGGTTGGTTTGTTTTGGCAAGTGCAAACCAAGTCTTTTTCAATGTCTGTTGCTTGGAAATGTGTCTGCCTTGGCTGATATTTATCTTCTGGTTGTCTTTCAGAATGCTCCAGGACGACCTGCAGCTCAGTGATAGTGAAGAGAGTGGTGACGACCAAGTCAGTTTTAGATGTTTTATACACTAGGCATACAGACATCCCTTTAAATCATCACGACTTGTTGCATTGTTCTGAGTTCCTTAAGCTAACCTTTCATCCCCCTCTCCTCTTTGTTTTTGTGAACAAAACAGGTTGTTGAAAAGCCACCTTCTTCACTTGCTCCTCCAAGGTACAGGTTTGTTCCCAAACTACTAGCTAGACCAAATAAGGAGGAAAAACAAAACTACTTTTTATATATGGGGTAGATGGGTAAGGGTTCCTGGTTTCTGTTGTAGATACAGGCTTTGGTTTCTAGCTGCCTGAAGCTGCTGTTGAAAATTGACTTCAGTTGTGTGGGGTTTTACGGAAAGCTCAAATTAGAAATGAATAATCCAGGCACGCTGAACCAGAATTGTATTTCCCCAACTGTTCCCTTCTTTTCTCCTCTTCCCCTCCACCAGTGTATATGTAGATCACACTGGAGCTAATAGGATTTTCAGTTGTAGTAGTGATGGTGAGGTGTGAGTCCAGTTTTAGTTCAGAAGGAAGCCCAAAACAGCCAAGCGGGTGAAGAACAGAAAAGGGTTAGGTAGACTCACTGAGGCTGTTTCAGCTCCTCCAGATAAGGCAGCCGATTGTAAGCAGTTCCTGCCATGTATTGTTAGTCAGAAGCAATGTTCAAGGTAGACTGAACAGCCACGTGCCAGCATTAGAGGAAGAAAGGTGGAGAAGCCCAGAATTTTTCCTATAGGAGAGCACTGACATACATTTTTGGCTTGATATGTATATTCTTCAAGCACAGGGTAATGGTCTACAAAGTCAGACTTGTGGAAGGGCATGCCAATTCTTGGCATGATCTGCGTCTCTGCAAGCTCTTGAAATAGAGTGTTCTCATGATATCGGTCTGGATCAGCAAGGAGCTTGCCTCCAAATCATACAAATGTGTTGGTACTGACGTGGGAAACAGTTTTCAAAGTAAAAAAAATCAACATTTTGATTTCGTAAGCCCATTTCAAAACAAAAAGAAACTGTGCGTAAAAGTCATGGCTCTCCCTCAGTTCCATCCACTCCCATTGTCAGTGCTGGAGGAAAACACTTGAGTAGGGGAGGGTGTTGCAAAAAATGCTGCTGCTTGACATGGCTGTTAACAAAATGGTTACAGCACCTTGACCAAGTAACACGGATGAAGAAGTGAAAACTTAAGGGGGAGAATACAAAAAAGAGAAACCATCCTGGAATGTATGTTTCTGTCTTTTTAGCCTTTATTGGAAATTTTTCTTTTGAGGGTTGGGGCTTTCAGAAAAGCACTTGTCAGTTTTGGTTGTTTTTTAAACTTTGGTTGGCTAAGTGCAGCTTCATATTGTAGCAGTGATATCCTGCTTATGTATTTGTCTGACTGGGTTGGAGCTGAAGGTTTTATTATTTCCAGAGGTTTTTTATTCCAGTGCTTTATCTTTTGAGTGTGGCAATGTATTCCTTTGGCCTTCTCCCCTCTCCTCTCAGTGCCAAACCACGGGGTTTCAGTTTTATTTTTGAATCCTGCCATGTCAATATAATAAGTAAGTAACCTTCACCCATGCTGCTTTCTAATTTTGTCTCATGGTGGCCTTGCAGTGCCCTACAGTCCCAGCCCAAGAGTGTGGCATCAGCACATTCCAGCAGCCCGGAGTCAGGGAGCACCAGTGACTCAGACAGCTCTTCAGACTCAGAGACGGAGAGCAACTCGAGTGACAGTGAAGCAAACGACCCTCCAAGAGCATCAGCGCCTGAGGTGAATGCAAATAAAATGTAGAGGCTGCTTAATACAGCCTCTTGCCTCAGACTCTCTGCTGTCTGAATGTAATCAGGACAGGAGACCTGAAATACCGTCATCATTCAGGTTTCCCCTTGACATCTTTGCTGCATCATCAGATTTTTCTTGCCCTTTGCTTCCCTTTTAGAGTTTGTCAATTAAATAACCCTTAGTAACAGCATAATTAGACTTTTACGTGCCTAACCTTGAAGTGTTCCCCCTTCTCCTTTGGCATCATTGTCTAGCACTCCTTGAGGAATTAGTGCCTTCACTGGCAAGACACAAGCAAGGCGCAGATGAGAAGCACGGCTTGTCTGGGGTGTTTGGGGCCCACCTCTGCCCATGCAGCTTTTCTGGGTGCCAAGGCTGTGGGCTGCTTCAGGGTGAGACCAGTTTCCTGATACGTTAAGGGGAGCTGCTGCCTTCCTGCAGCTCCTGTGCGTGAGTGACAGATTCAGCTTCTCCCAGATCGCAGCTGAAGTGATCAGACCTGCTGGAATGTGCTTAGACTTGCTTCTGTTGAATTTGGCTCAGATAGTGCTGCACTGGCATTTCTGAGGCTTTTATTGGGAAAAGCAGACAAACAGAACTTGGTGCCTTAAAGTTTCATAATTGAGACCATGCATTTTTTAAAAATCTGCTGCAGAAGTGCTCATGTCCCATGGTTGCAAATGCTTCCTCCAGCTTGCAAAACATTCTCAGGCCAGTGGGAAGTGCATGATTATATCCTACGGACCACAGCTGATGTAAACCAATCCACTGACAGTTTTGAGGTACTCTTACAAAGCCCAGAAACCTTGTAATTTATTTCTCCCCCTCTCCCCCTGCCCTAGCTTTCCTTTCTTTTACCTTAGAAGCACATGAACAGGGAGAATTTTATGTGCAGAAAACAAGCTTTGGGAAAACATATCTTTTCATCTCACATCTAATACGCTTTACCCTCCAGCAGTTCAGTTACAGACTTTGCACTCTGCAATGTGGGTGTCTTTGGAAGGAAACAGATGTTATACTTCTCTTTTACCAAATCTGGCCTGGTTTGTCCTGAAAATACTAGATTGCAAGATCCTTCTCACTCTAGTGAAGTCCTAGCTATTTGCCATTGACCGTTTTATCCTTTTTTATTCAGCAAACTGTTCATCCATGGTGCTCAAGGAGCAAGTTAGTGCACATGGCCTGTTTGTTTATAGTCAGTTCTTCACATGCTAAAGCACAGACTTGAAGACCTATAGGCAATAGTTCCTTCTTTTTTTTTTTTTTTTTTTTTTTTAAAGAAAAGTCTTACTATCCTTTGTGTTTGGAAAACGTAATGAAAACCTGTATAATGGTGTAGATCATAAACAAGATAACCAATGGTAGAAGTGCTAGAAAAGGATCAGAGTGTGCCACTGTCTGATCGTTATCTACATTATAAACCAAAGTTTACTAAGTCTTTTGGTCATGTTTTTATAGTGTTTGATTAAAAAAAATGCTCTTCAGTGGCTAATAAGTTAAAATTCTAACAAAAATAAAGCAGATTTGTGTTATCTGAAAAGTATAATGGAATTTGTGGTTTAATTTTACTTACAAACCCATGGTAAAACTAAACTCTGTTTTTTTAAACCAGGTTTCTAGATTGACTCACTCAAACACAGTTGAAGACATGTCTTGTTTATCCACATGTTCTCCAGTTGAGTCTGGATAGAGAAGCAAATCACGGCAGAAAGGATTCATTAGTCTTAGAAAACCTTTCATGTACTAGGCTTTCTCTTTTTGGGGAAGAGTTGTGGCTCTTCTCAGAAGTGAGAGTTGTGACTGGGGAGAATCGGTGAGGGCGGGAGTGTAGCTGTGCTCTGATGGTGCCCAGATAATGAGCTACACGTTTGAGTGATGCTGACACATACATGGTATTTTCAGAACGGGCCCCAGAGAATCATGCCCCTGATTTGCAGCTTCTGTTGTCTGTTTTAGGGTTAGTTGGGTTTGCTTTTCTCATAATTTGTCAGACTACTGTTAGATTAGGCAGGGCTTGTAGCAACCACATTATGTTATCTGACCACGACTCCAGAGGCCTTCAGGCCTCCGTCGTTGCTCATGCCTTGCTTGACCCAGAGGGAAGCGAGTGTTGGGTTGTGTAGGCAGACAACTCGGAAGAGGCTGGACTTGATGTGCTAGCCATACAATTTCTTTTGGTAAATGGTTTTCTTTTGGTTAAACCGCAGGAGCCTGACAGCCTACCTGTCAGACTTCAATGAGATGTGATAGCTGTCACAGCTCCTCATCCGTTTTGAAAGCAGTGCTGTGTGCAAATAACTTTCCAAAAGCGTTGCGAGGTCAGCACCTAATCCGTTTTCACAATTGCTGCTTGTTTTATATGTTGTCTGATTGTGCAACAATGTTGGTTAACCAAGATGGCTTGATAAACAAGCTGAAGCTTTCATGTAGACTGGTCTCTTACTGAGTGACAGGTAGGGCTAGCAGAAATCCAGGAGTGCTGTGCAACACATTTGACTGATCCTGTGCAAAAACAAGGTCTGTGTTTCTGAAGTAAGTGTTGATGTGCACACGCTAGAACATCCCCCCTGTCTTACGGTCCTTCACTTTCAAGCTTTTTTAACACTAGCGGGGAAATTTTACTGGGTTCTGGTAAGCTGTGCTAGAATGGAAAAGGCCCATAAAGGCATCAGTCTTGCATCGTTCCTTTCTCTTTTTGTCTGCAGCCTGACCCACCAACTTCTAATAAGTGGCAGCTCGACAACTGGCTAACCAAGGTGAACCCACCAGCAGTGCCAACAGAGAGTCTCAGCGAAATCGCCCATGGGGATGGACATGAGGAGGGCAAGGAGCAGGGGCAGGGCGTCAGCAGCAATTCCTCCCACCAGCGTGCTGAGCCGAGGGAGCTTCATCACAAGAACTCTGGCCGAGCAGCCAGGGCTCCTCAGGACGCTCATCTTCCGACCAAACGCAACTGCCAGAAGTCTCCTGTGCGCGCTGAGGAGCCCTCGCCCAGGCAGGCTGTGGGTATCAAAAGGCCCGGCAAGGCCCCGGTGCACGAGGGGCCCAAAGGAGGCCTGAAGGTGGAGAGTGACCCTGGTCCTCTTGAGGTCAGAGACCAGTCTTCCAGAGACAAGCCAAAAGTCAAAACGAAAGGGAAGCCAAAATCCAGTGACAGAAAAGACCTGAAGCCAGCACTGCAAGAGCCCGCTGAGAACAGAAAGCACAAGAGCTCCCACCAGGCCAATGCCAAACCCTTCTCGGACCCCAAGCTCACGAGAGAAGTTTTGCTTGGCAGTGCCCAGGAGCTTCTCACTCTCAGTCCCCTTCCTCAAGGCCAGGGCACAACCCCCACCAGGACTAGCGGCCACAGGCCTGCTGTCGTGGCCAAAGAGGATTTTCACAAGGAGAAACTTCCCTTGCCTATCATGGAGAAGAAGTTGCTCTCGCCAGTGAGGGACTCTCCCACCCCTCAGTCCCTCATGGTGAAAATAGATCTCCCTCTCTTGTCAAGAGTCCCTCAGCCTCCTGGGAAAGGCAGTCACCAGAAGAGAGCAGAGGCCAAGGAACTCGCCGGTGCAAGAAAGCAGGACTTGGAGAGGAAAACCATGGACACTCCTGACAAGTCCCTTCAGAAGAGGAAGGTGAGAGGTGGAGGTGGAGATGGGTTTGTACAAGGACCAAGGTGGTGTTTGAAAAACCCATGCGGAGAGTTCGTTTCTGCTTCACAGTTTGGGAGTGGACCCATTACCCTCCTCCTATAAAGGTGTTATCAAACTTCTAAAGGGAATGTGTATCAAAACTGTCCGCAGATGTTTCTTGTTGGTCACAAATCCCCTGCTGAGCAAATGAAAAGCCCTGTAAGCTTTCTAACAAATGCTTTGGTGGTTTAAAACATTTTTTGCTGTGTTTTCTTGAAATACTAGTTTTCTCAGACAGCAAAACCCCAGCCCTCCTATGTCGGAGGAGCTTTTGGCAGCAGGCTGTGTCAGCATGTGGCTGGCCAGCCCCCTGGTAGCATTTGTGGGTTTCTCCAGCTCTCAACCCAAGCAGAGCTTTGTAGGGCTGTGGTGCCCCCTCCCCCTGCAACCCCTTTAAAAGCAGCATGGTATCTGAAGCACCTCCCAGACTGTGCAGTCATCTGCGCTATCTATTTAATGTGCGTTGTGGGGGAGCACCTTGCCTGCAGTTTATGGGGTTGCCCAGAGGGAAAACCGACCCACGCCGTACCCGTCTGTGGCTTTCGGTTTTGTCGGTGTGTGCACCACGCATGTGAGCCATGCAACCTCAGTCTGAGTAGTGTAGTCTTGTCCTGTGTGGAGTCATTTATTTCCATGAAACAGTTGTGATTGCTTGCTTACACAAAGAGGAACAAATTCTGCAGGTGTGAACTGTGTTATTACTAGGGGTGATGGCAGCAGCCCCGTGCCTTTTGCTTTTCCATAAATGAAGACTTTTAACTGAACCAGGTTCACTGATAGTAACAACCATCACTAAACCCTGCTTTGGATCTCAGCCCTGGGATAAATATGTAGAAGATTTCTTTGGTTTTCCCTGGAGCTGCTGTGATGCTAGCAGTGATGCTAATGCTTAAAGGATGCATGTGTCCAATAAAGGGCTTTCCAGAGACCCCTTTGCAGAGTCCTTCAGCTGTAATAGTTGCTTTCCCTTGAATTACAAGACAGCCCTTTATGTAACTGAGATGGTAGTTGCTCACAAGTGTTTTTTGGAAAGCTAACTCCCCAAGGGGACTGTGAATATACTTCCAGCCAGCTGGTTCAGCTGCACAAAGAGTTGGCTGCAGGCCTTATGGTGAATGGGTATTCACTGTGCATATTTCAGTGCCTGTATACCTTTTTCGTCCTCCTCCACCACAGAGCAGGTGGCTTAGCATGTGTGGGTGAATAACCTTGGTTCCTGTGTGGGTTTCATTTAGTCTTGTCATTTTCTGAACTTCCCATAGTTGTGGGGGAGAATTGAGAAGAGCAGGGAAATGGTGAAGAAACTTGAGAGAGCCCGGCAGTCCCCCTCTTGCAGAACAGCGGGAGAAGGGTAAACAGGCAGTAAATCTGTCGCTTCTGTTGTCTCGAAGACCCAAGAGAGGAGCTATTTGATGTTAGACATGTCTTCCCTTGCAGTCTGAGTGTTTGATTGCAGGAAAACCCACCTCAGAGCCTTGCTGTCTGTATTATGTCAGCATGCATCAGTGTCCTTGGAGGCTCAGGCTTTGTCGCAGCCAGCTAGGTCCGGTACAGCTGTCAGACATCTTTTGCGGCAATGTGGAGCTCAACCTGAGAAACAGTTTAAGGACATGATCTAGGTACTGGAGCCTTGCCCTGAGCACGCTGCCAGAGGTAGACTCTGTGCCGAGCACAATCCACTGAGCTCCATCACAGTGACATAAACCTGGATGTGCTCTTGGGAGAGACAGAAAGTCCTGGAATGCTTTTGGCTACTACCAGGTACACTATGGGTAACGTTGACTGATAAGTGCAGTTTCTTTTACATTTTCTTGGCTTGTAGCAAATTATTCTGGAGTTTTTCATTCAGGTGAGCTGATGATTTGCACGCTTTGTATTGTAAGATCTGTGGAGTGCAATTAAAATATTATTTGTTACTTCTCTGCCTTAATGGTTCCTGTTCTTCTGGAAGACAATGGCAGTGATTTTAACTGTTTAAAATTTCACCTATATCAGATTCTTGTTAATAAAACCAAAAACCCCTGCACATCTGGGGAATCTGAGTGATCTAACTCTCCTGTGAATGCAGTTTTTTCCTTCCCTTTGATAAGGTGTATCACAAAACACAATTGCTTGCAGTTCATGACTTTGCCAGGAGGAATCTGAATACATTTCTGTACGATTTGTACTGAGGAGGAGAAAAAAGCCCATCCAGAACAGATGAAATGCTTATTTTCAGCAATGGAAGTGCCTTAATTTTGCTTACTATTAGCAACAAGAGGTTTAGAAGTTCCATCCCCACCACTGCAAAATAATTAATCTGTCCAAGCAAAAGTAGATAAAATGTCAGTTTAGGATACTTGTCAGTGAGCCTGAAATCTATATCCACTGTGCTCTGGGTTTCCACTTTGTCAGTTTCAATACCTTATATTTTCTTTTTTTAATGAGAACCAATCAAACTTAGCTGTGTTGGTCTGTACTTTACATGAACTTTCAAAACCTGAGTGATTTATTTTTTCTTTTTTTTCTTTTTTCTTCCTGTTAGAGGGAAGTGGAGAAGGAGATTGATAGGAAGAAAATGAAATCAGAAAAAGAAACAAAATCATTGCAGTCTTCAGCTAACAAAGACTCCAATAAATTGAAGTGAGTATACAGTGGTGGGATGGCAGAAAGATGCATAAAACTGAGTCTTTCTTAAAAAGGTTAAGGCGAGGAGCTGTATCTCCTGTCCTTATACTCGTGAGTTTGCTTATAATGTGCCTTCTGAAACTTAATCTACTGCAAATTTGTCTTTACATCCTGGAACCAACTGCATGGCTATAGGAATGTAATTTATTCGCCTTTTTATTTGTTGCAGATGTGAAGTGATACTTGGGTGTCACCTATCTTCCTCTCCCTTCTTAATGCTGAGGATTATGGTTCTAATCATTCAAGCATAAGCTGATGTTTCAGTGGCTGGTCATCCTCCCATACTTTGTTTACACTGCTGCAGAAGCATTGAATGTTGTGGCATTTGTCCTGATTTCTAACAGTTGAGATGGGAATGAAGACTTCACCATTTTAAACACGAACTTGTCCATCCTGCAGCTTACGTTGCTGCATGCTCTGATCAATATATTACATGTAGCTCAAAAAATCTGTTTATGCTGCAAGAAATTTAATTGCCAGTTGTGCTCGTACTACTTTTCCTTCCAAGCTGGTAGGCAACGGTTTGCACTGCTGTCTTTCAGACCAGATGCAGGAAACAAATTTGTGCAAAAAAATTATACATTGAGTTGCAAACAGTGTGGTAGACTGCCTGCCTGCTGGGATGCAGGAGTTGTTTCCTCTTCTCCAAACTACAGTGGTGGTAATCTGTCAGCAGATGATTGCCCTAGATGATCTGGGAGGTGGCAGCTTTTCTGTGAGTAGCGTACGCTTGTTCTGCACGATAGTTTAGGGGTTTCAGGGGACGGCAAGAGAACTTGCTGTCTAGTTGAAGATGTCTCTTCTCATTGCAGGGAGGTTGGACTAGATGACCTTTAAAGGTCCCTTCCAACTCAAACTATTCTTTGATTCTATTCTATGATTCTAGGTGAGTAAGACTTGAGAGTTCAAGTATCAATTATTTCTGCTTTCATGAGAAATGGAACTAGCCTTAAAATGCTTTTAAAAAGGGAGTTGGACTAGATGATCTTCAAAGGTCCCTTCCAACCCAAACCATTCTATGATTCTATGAACTTCCTTTTCTTTGCCCATGTCTTCCTCATTCTGGGTTCTGCTGTCATGCTTATTGTGGGGAAGTTTGTGCTCTCGCTGCATGGGAAGCAGCAGAAGGCTTTTTATCAGACTCATGATACTTCACATGCGTTTAAAGCTCTTAGTCTTTGTAAGGTGAGAAGATGATGTGAACTTGTTTTGCACATGGAGAAACTGAGGTGCAGACAAATTGAGTTGCTTGCTCAGACTCCCGCTGCAGACAGGTGAAATAGCTGAAAGTGAGGCCTGGAAGTCGTGACTCTCGTGCCCGTGACTGAGCAATCCATGTCCACAGCAGAGAGGGTTCTGGCAGCCTCTTGGGAAAGGATATTGTACTAAGTGTAACTGTATGTCCATAAATTTTGACTTGGTGATCATTGTCGTTTTCTTAATTGGACAGGTCCTGATGAAAGAAAAAAGTCAGGTGTTAATGCTGATACTGTCTGCTCCCTCAGCTGTTTTTGCTGTCACCCGTTACAGGCTTTGAATAGCACTTACCGGCTGGCTGCTGATGCACCCAGTGTCTGTGCTAGGTGGGACTTGTCTTCTCCCAGCTGAGAACACAGAGGTGGATGTGATGGATATTGCAGAGCTCTGTTTTCTCACCTTGCTGCTGTGTGAGCCTGCTGAACTGGGATGCTCCAGAAGCATGTGGATATGCAGCACCCCCTTTCTCTGACCAAACCGAGATGCTGCAGTGCCAATAGACTTTTCACTGTGACTGGCCCAAATTTGTGTAGGAGGTGAAATGTGCAAAGCCCAGTCCAGAAAACAGATTTGTACGTATAGGTGGGTAGGGGTAGGGAGCATTTCCCTTCTTCACTAAAATCATCTTGTTTTCTTTGTCTTTTTTGTATGTGACCTAATGGACACACAACCAGCGTGCCTTTTGAATCATGACTCTGTCTGGAATTTCAGGTGGCCTTTATGGCCAGGAATTTCTCATTTATTCCAGCATAGCATTTGCAGTGCTTCTGATAGATCTGCTGAAACTTACCCCATAATTTGCATACCAGTGTACTGCCAGCATTTTGGCTAGGTCTTCGCTACAGCAAATGCTTCCAAGAGCATGTCTTCAAATGGGCAGTGTTCCCGAGAGGGGAGGCTTGTGCGTCAGTCATGGACTACTCCATTCAATTCCTGCTTGCTTGTGGCTTGAATCTGAGGTATTGACTTGGATTGGTATGTAGTGTTGAGGTTTGTGTCCTGACAATATGAGTAAACTTCTTTTTTGCAGAGAAAACACTGACGTACTCTTAAAGCACTGAGACATTGGGGCTAACATTTAGTTGGGTGAAGGGATATTTCAGCTGTGGTAATAAAGTAAGGGCTTTAATTCTGGGGTTCATTCCTCCCTTTTTCTCAGTGGAAATGAGCATCCCTTTTAGCTGTGTTCTGGCTTTTGGAGTGGGAAGGATAGGATGCATTTTTGGGGCAAGAGGGCTCTGGATCAGGTCAGGGGATGCTGCTGTGCTCTGTGTAAAATAGTCCTCTCTGGAGCGTCAGCTGTACCAAGGTAGTGAAGCTAGGGAGCATGTGTGCAGTGAGTAGGGACTGTACCATGGGAAAAGTGTGTTGTGGAAGAGGGGAGAGGACTGTCCCATGCACAGCAGAATGAAGCAAGATGTGCAACGTCACGCTTCAGTCTTCTCACTGAGTTTAACTTAATTTCCTCTTCTGATGTTGCAGTCCATGAGTTGGGATTCACTGCTCAGTGTTTTCTTGGAAACTTTGAGAAGCTGAATAAAAATGATGTAAATGAGCAGTAGTGAAGCAAGGTTTAGAGCTATTTGGTGCTGCTTAGAGCTGTCGGAGTTCCCTGGTAATCCTAACTTCAGAGGATCAGAAATCTGATATGCTACCATATTATTATATGTGATAATCTCTGCCCTTTAAAAGCACAGCATTTTAAGTCTCTCTCACTTGAATCCTCTCAACTTTATAAGTGCTGTCTAGTTGAGCTGGCAAGTCTTAAAGGAACAACTCAGTTTAATTCTGTCAAAGCACGTACAGGATCAAGTGTCAGGGTGAGTATCTGACCGTCAAAGATATCTTCTACCATAATGGGGAGAGAGAGGCAGTGCTGCACTTCATTTGCCTTGTTGGGTGATTTGTCCCAGGGATTTTAGTCGCTGTAATTACCTCTCTCCCTCTTTCAGTGAAAAGGGGCTGTGTTGGAGGGATGCCTTTTTTGCAAATCCTGGTATTCTGGTTGCAAGTCTTTGCTCCACGGACAAGTCCTGAGGCTTATTCCTACTTGAAAAGCAACTTGCTTGTATGTTGTTGGCAGCTGAAGATGTGGTATCTAATGCACGATGAAGTCCCTGAAGTTTCATTTTGCTTTTGTTGGATTCTTTGTTAGCAAGTCATCTCACACTTCCAGAGAAATTTAAACAGAATTGGTACATGATGTAACTAAGTTTTTAAAAAATCCCTACATTATATGTACACCATATTCATCCCAATTGCTGAATTCGCTTCCCATCTCCAGAGCATCAAAGGCTTCATTTGAAGCCCAGAAGAAAGATCTCCTGCTACCCCCGCCACTGCCACCCATGTCTCCTGCACATCCTGCACCGAAGTCAACCAAGATGGCCCAAAAGAGACCCAGAAGTGAGAGTGGCGAGCTGCCTGCCATGGATAACACTGCCAGGAACAAGAGCAGCCACAAGGATCCTTTGTTCTCCAAGCACAAGGAAGTGGAGAGAAATCACACTGATCTGTCAAAGGGCATCAAAGTAGGTATCTGTTATAACTGGTGGGATGCTTCCTGCGACCCATGGGTGCTCTGTGATTCTCTTTAGAAACATGCGCTGAGGATATTAAAAAGGAAGGAAGATAAACCAGCCACCAGAGGAAGCTCTTTGAAGCATTTTTGCCCCTTTAATGGCTGTGACCGTATGTTGCTAGCCTGAAAGCCTGCATTGTAACTCCTCTGCTGACTTTCCATCATCTGTTTTCATCTCACCAGTGAAACATAGTGAGAAGGGGTGACCATGTAAAAACCAAAGGCAAGAGAATCATGTTTATGGTAGTAACTGTTTCTGATTGTAGGCAACTACAGGTACAATATTGGTGTAAAAACAAGTGTTTACAAAAAGAAAGAGCGGATTGCTTAAAAATAAGAAACAAGCAACCTGTGGTTTTGACTGCAACCTGGGTATAAGGTTTTATAGCTTGCTTAAAAAATTGTTAATGATCCTTGCAGCTGGATCTTTCCAGTTTTGGGTTATAAATATCAATTATATTGCTGTTTACTGGTGGTCTAGGATGTTATCGTGTGTGTGTTAAGCCAGACCGTGCACGCTGTATTAGCTGGCTTCTAACTGCGTGCTTTTTCCTGGTAATGTAGTTAGTAATGGAGATTCAGCAATTGCTGTGTGGTTAAGCTGGAAATAAGTGTGAATGGATATTACCCGTTCCTGCCTTGGCTAGTGGCCATGAAAAATGTGCTGCTTTCAGCCTTACTGCTATCTTAGCCATTGTGCAAGGAAACCTGCTACTTACTTTCTTCCCCAGCAGCCCCTCCAATAATGGAAATGGAAACTTGGCTTCTTACCTGACTGCTAGTAAGGCTTAATACCATTCAAACTTTTCCCAAGCATGGAGAAATTAAGAAGAGGGGGAGAGCCTGGAGAATAGACTATGCCTGGGACAAATAAACATTTTCTCTTGAAATTTAGGAAAGCCAGGCTTTGGAATTGGTTTAGACATATCTCTCTAACGAGCTTTATCTCTACTGTGTGGTTTTTCAGGGATCTGCAGGGGATGTCACAAATCCTTTCCCAGTGCCTTTTTTGCCAAATGGTACCTCCAAGCCAAGGAGACCTCAACTCAAGTTTGAAAAGTAAGTTTTTGTTTTACACACCTCATCTGTACTTTGTGAAGACACCAGGCAAGGCTGGCCCTGCAGCCACCCTGGTTCTGCTTCTTAATGAGCACTTCTTTTGGGAGGAAAGAGAGAGGGAGAGATGTCTGAGACCTGCCCTGTACTGCCTTCTCGTGTCTAGGAGTTACCCCACCCACCACAAAGCAAAGGTCTCATTACAACAGTTCTTGGTTTGAGGGAAGCTACTCTAGAAATTAGGTACTTTTTAACTCTGAGAGGAGGTGTCTTTTGTGTCTGCCTACAAGTGATGGGTTTTGATTTGTCTGATTCTTGACAAGTGGCAAACTCCTCTGTGACAGGGTGCTGGGCAGGCAACTGACTTTTTCTGAGAGGACACGACTCTTGCTCATTTTGTTAGTGCGCAGGTGGCTGTGTGCCATTTGCACAGTGAATAGATTATCCCAGTGCACAGAAATGTGTGTGGTTGAACTTTATCATCGTTTATGTGTTGATTGAGACCAAGACCTGTAGAAGCCTTGGTGACCATATCTCTTGTAAGCAGATAACTTGAATGCAAGCTCTTTTGGTCTGAGATGAGTGTGTGGTACTGCAAAGTTTACTATATGTTTCAATCAAAACGTATTTGTGGTATTATACTTGAGGAATGATAGCAGATCAAATAACGACTATCTTTCCATGGGAGCGAAGAAGTAAACTTGGCGTTATAGTAGCCTAACCTCTAGGGGCTTTTTATTTTGAAACGTAAGTTTTCAGTGTTATTCTAACATACATTTTTAAAGAAATCAGTTCATTTTATCTGTGCATTCAGCTGCTGTGTATTTCTGAGCATGCAGACAACATTCAGTTAGTGACTATCATAATTGTAACGTGTGTTTTATAAGGCTGTAACAGGCTTGCCAAAACAGGATGCTTGGACTCATAGCGTCCTCTAGATATGAAGGTAAAATTGGTAATTATCCTACCCTTTTTCTCTGTTTTCTGTTTTTCCCCTCTCTGTCTGCAATTCAGACAGCATCCGATGGAATACTACATGGAAGAGGCCAAGAGGCTGAAGCACAAAGCTGATGCAATGGTAAGTCTTGGCCCTGCGCTAGAAACGTTAACCAGCTCTTGCATTCGGACCTGATACCCACGTGCATGTGAATAAGATTTGCTGGCTCACATTACTTCCATACTCCATACTTGGAGTCATATGCGGGGAGGCTGTCTTTATTTGCCAAATGTTCAGACGTTTCCCTTTGTTATAAACACATCTAGAGAATATGCCTAAAGAATAGGATTCAGAACTGATGTCTGAGGTTAGCAGGCCTGTTTGCTTTGCAGAGGTATCAGTAAGTCCTTGGAAGATAGATGGAACAGTTAGTTTTAAGACTGTTTACTCTGAAACGTCAGGATCCTGACAGTAACTGTGTTGGTGGTGAACAAGACTTGGAAGTGTCCTTTGCAGGTGTAACTGGCTTTCTCCACTATATGCAGTTTAACAGCGTGCATGAATGAACATATCTTTTTGTGAATTATGGCTCAGTCAGATAATGTACATTTGCTACTTGCCATTTACCTGTGAAAATGAAGTGAGAGAATACTCTAATGGGAAAGCCCCATCTGCCTCTCATGAGACAGGCCTCCAAGACCAGACAATAATAGCCAAGAAATGTGAAGATAATAAATTACTCAAGGAAAACATTGAGCAAGAGGAAGATACACAAATAGCCAGAGCACACAAAGCTGATGACTGGGACCACATTAGGGGTTCTGCTGAGAACCCTTCAATTATCACCCAGAGGCCTGACTTGCATCTTTTTCTTTCTTTAAATCCGGCCTAACTAGGGAGAAAAAAAAGAATTCAGGTACACTTGAGAGAAGTAGTTTTTGTCTTAGTCTAAAAATGAGAATTTTCTTCCCAATAGACCGACAAGATTGGAAAGGCCTTTCAGTACCTAGATGCTGCCCTTTCCTTCATTGAATATGGGATTGCCTTGGAATCGGATGCACCAGCACCAAAATCAGCTTACAGCATATTCAGCGACACCATAGAGCTCATCAAGTAAGCGGTTTTCAAAGTGTAATGGTGAGGCAGCATGTTTGGAGGGGAAGGGTTAGTTGCATTGCTTGTTTGCAACTGTGGCAGCTCTGGATTCCCACCATGGAGCAGAGTTCAGGTTACTGTACAGGCACAAGACAGGCAGACCATTGAGAGGCACCAGAGACAAATGATTTGAAATGTTTCAGCATTGCTTATCAGAAGAAGTAGGCATCATGTCCTCCTCAGCATTTGAGCCTTGCAGCTGTGGTACACCAGAGGACACTGGTTATGATAATAAAGGACATGAAGGAGTTTTTACTTTATCCATATCTGAAGTTGCTTTTGCATGTGAGCTCAGCAGTATTTCAGTTAAAAAAAGCAACAGTATAGCGTGTGGAAGAACAGTTTGTGCCCCAAAGGTCTTGCAGCTTAATTGAAGGCAGATTTTACTGGTTTCTCCCATGTGTCTTTCTACCAGTACACTCTATTGGGGTTTCTTTTAGCAACCTTCCCCATTTAGTTTCACAACCATAGTAGATAGTATGACATATACAGGCAGTGCAACCCAAGGAACCATGTATTGGATAGAAGAGAGACAGATATCAGTTTATTCATCTTGAAATTACAGGTTATGAGAGTGTTTTTGAGAGCTGATTTGACTTCTTGCCTTAGAGCTGAAACAGCTGTCAGGTTTTTTTTGGTGGTAGACTTCAAACTTCTTAAATTACATTGTTTGCTTTCTGGTCTTGATGGACTGTATTTCCAAGATGCTGTTGTTGCTTTGTTTTCAAAAAGGAGATTGGCTTGTTTGTTTTTTGCCAAAACAAACATTTCCACTAAGATGTCTATCTTGTCCAGAAACACTTGAATTAATATTTCACCTTCACTAGTGGGGGCACCTCTTCTGGGCCCCAGGCCTGTAGGTGGCCCACGGGGGGGGCATCTACTTGTAGGGATGTTGCCCGTTAATCAGTGTAAGAGGAGAGTGAGTCACATAAGGGGCCACATCTGTTCCTGCTGCATGGAAAACGAGGCGTTTTGAGACACAGTCCTCTGCTCAAGATCATACAAAGCACTCAGTGCCAGGACTAAGAACTCAGGGCAGATTTCCTGCCTTTTGGACCGGTGTTTGAGATAACGGCATGCACTGGTTTTTCATAAACAATGGGACTTCAGAGCACTGATGGCTGACAAGATTCTGTTTATTTTGTTTCCTTAGATTCATCATGACATTGAAATCCTTTACGGACTCGTCAGCATCTTCACATGAAAAAATCTTTGCCGTGCTGTGGTGCGTAACTGTTTTTCTGTGCCTTCATATTCTGTTTTTAGACTTGATAGAGTGAAAGACCCATTACTTTCAGGGGTGAAGGACTGAGTTAAATGGCAATCAGAGTTCTGCAAGGCAAAAAACCACAATATAAAAACCAGAATGAACTGGAACATCTCTAAAGTGAGCCAGGATGTCACAAGGGACCACACATGGAAGGCACAGGCTCTAAAATTTGATCTGCTGGTAACTTGAGAGCACATAAGGGCTTTCACCTAAGGTGAAAGAATGCGATTTGGCTGCCCATGTTTGAGCCGTGTAACTGAAGCTGTAGCTGAACATAGCTGAGGCAGTTCTGCACAGGGGCTTACTCAGCCTGTGGCACCTATAAGAGGCTGGGCACCTGCTAATATAAAAGACCAGATATGGCCCTTCCTCTTTTTGTTTTTTTCCCCGTGTGATTTTTTTTTTCCACGGTCTTTTTTTAAGATGAGCAGAAGGAGGAGAAATTCTGAGCTTTCTTGACTTTGCAGTATGGCTGATGTGTGCCTGCCTCCATCCCACAAGGCTGATGACTGCTGAGCAGGCAGCAGCGAGTGTGAACACTGACGCTTGGGTGTGTTTCTGTTCACAGCATGCGCTGCCAGTCCATTCTGCACATGGTAATGTTTCGTTACAAAAAAGACACTGCAATAAAGTATTCCAGGATCCTGAATGACCACTTCAAGGTAGGGCACGCGTATTACTAAGCTGCCAGCTGGATGGCTGTGGTAGTTACTGATGTCGGCTGAATAGCCTAAACCTAACAGGAGTTCTGTTCCTTGCTGCAGAGTTCTTCCAGAGTAACACAAGCACCTTCTCCGTGTGTTGCAAGGTAAGATTTAAAAATACGTACGTTGTAATGTGTCTATAAGGGTGTGAGTGAAAACAGTAGCCAGAGTATTTGAGTTGCAAGCTGCATTTGAGAGTGCCTCACCACTTGCTCTTTCTTGCCACCTGAAATCATACTGTTAGGGGGCATGAGTATGTTTCTGCTCTCTCTTTCCTGTCTTTTCTTGTTGGAAAGGGTTTTTTTTTTTGTTATGAGGTCCAGAGTTACCACATATCAAGCAGAGCAGTTCACCAGAGAAGCAGGTCAGAGGAGCAAGGAAGGTATTGTCACTATGCTGTTTCAGAGCCCCTATTGTTGTCATCTTTGTTCTGTTAGAGATCCCTTGAGACTTAATGGGATACCATCCCCATCTCTCTGGCCACTGTCCAGTAGGGTTATGCCTTCACCCTGTGGTAGCATAACTTTGAGGTGATACTTCAGTATTTTTCTGTTTAGCTCAGTCACCATTTAAGAAAAAGAAACTTATTTTCTGATTTTTGAGTTATTGAGCATTTTGTCCTTTCTGTGTATCTGCAGCAGTGTTGCTGTGTATGTGGCAGCAAAAGTAAAAGGCAAGCTGTCACATAACGGTGTTTGACCCGATGCCCAGCTGACTGGGCCTGTGTTTTAATGACAATGAGTAAGAAAGAGTTTTTCTGTGTGCTGTGGTAATTGCATTTGGCAGATAGCTACCCAGCTCCACATCTGTCCCTTTTAAACTCTGCAGTTGAGAGAGGGTTGTTTGGTCTTTAATCGTGATGCTGAAATTCCAATTATTTTTCTGCCACCGTGCACAGTATAGTTTATTGGGAAGTAAATGGTCTCCCAAGAGCAGTGGTGGAAGCCCTCTCATACCAGTGACTAAAATTAGGTTGGTTGAAGTGGTGGGGGTGAAGAGATGTGATGAAGCCAGCCTGTGTCTGGAAGGCGGGCAGCTGACCACATTTAGCTTCCCTAGGTCTATAAATAAGTGTGTGTAGGCTGACCTGGCTGCTTTGACTAGCTTGTCAGAAAGCTCCAGCCTCCATAGGTGGGGAGCTTCAGCATGCCTGAAATGGAAGTCATTAGGAAAAAACACTTCGATAATCTGGTGAAGGCTTCCACGAGTAGGTGTAGATTTTGGAAGGTGGATGGGGTGACCCTTTCTGATGTCTGGTCCCACATTTTTTTTTGTCAAGAGGAGTCCTTAGAGTCGCAAATCACTTCAAAAACCTTGGCCTCACGCTCGAAGGACAATTACTTGTTACGTAGCTGAACACATCTCAGTTTTCAACATTCCACTTCATACTGCAGGCCTGGATGATACCAGATAGCTCCTGGCCTACGATAGTCTTGTGGCAAGACTTTTAACTCTGAAGTTAAATGTTCATGGTGGTTTTTCTTTCTCCTGCAGAAGCACAGGCATGCCTTCTCCTATTTCTCCAATGCCCTCTCCTGCTGGTTCTGTGAGTTCTCAGCCGGGATCGAATGCTAGCAACAGCAGTGGCAACAGCATTGGCTCTTCAATCACTGTCCCCTATAATATCCCAAGCATCACCTCTTCCTATGTCAACATCACTTCCTATATCCTCTATGCGTATGATATTTGGGAACAGGCTGATGCACTGGCCAGGAAGAGTAAGGGTAAGTTTTTGCCTTCTGGCTTTTCTGTCTTAGGTGTTGTGGTTATGTGTGTGTACTTGCTTAAATCCTAACACTCAGTGTAGCAAACACCATACCTAAAGATCACATCATTAAATATGTTGAAATAGACAGCTATGGCATATTGGCAGGTTATTGGCAGAGATACTTGATTGATGAGTGTTCCAATTAAAAGGTTGTCTTGGCATCCTCAAATGTCTAAGAGCTAAGAGATGAGGGTATCAAGTGCAGGAAACCAGCCAGCTCGCTTCATGGTAACACAAGAAGCGTAAGGGTTTTTTTGCTGTTTGTTTTTCCCTTTGGGGCACTTAGCTTTTCTGAGTTGGTCCACTTCCTTTAAAAACAGCTTTTTGGCCTGTAGCCTTGTGTTTTAGTTTGCTTGTCAAACTTCCAGGTATTTTTGTCTTGAAAATGGTGAAGCTGGTTTCTCTCCGTAACAGAGAAGCTGAGCAGCACTTGGAGTCCTTGCTGGGCACGTGACCAGTATTTGCCAGTAGCATTTCCTAAAATTGCTGCTACTTTTTTTATTTTACAGTTTAGTTGTTAAAAATGTTGTATTGTCCTGTGGTACAAGCAGCGGTGAATAAGCAAAAGCCCTAGAGTGGGTGCAGTTCAGTCTATAACCTGCCATCCCACATGGCATTTGCAATGTCATTTTTCATAAAACACAAATTTTTATGAGCTACTGTGGGCGAAGGGATGTATTGTCACAATCTGTTGGCAAACTTGCAAAAGAAAATAAGCATGATGTGCCTGGCTGAATTGTTGGAAGGCTGTAAAAATACTCACGCTAATGAGGCAGTTGCTGAAATTCAAAAGGCTTTACAAGTCACCTTTGAATAAAGTAACTCCAATTGTTGGCTGTCCTCTGAGCAAATCTGTGCTCGCAGCAGCAATTCATGTGTAGTATTTTGGATTATATCCTCAAAAGGCTGATAAAAGACTGTCACGTAGAAGGAGCTGGTAAGCCAGAGGAATGAGTCATGGAGGAAGACCTGTGGGAGGGCAGCCTGAGCACAACTTTGCATCAATCAAGATTAAATTCAAAACCTGCTCTGTGTTGCTGTTTTCATGTAGGGGAATGATGACTGGGGTAGTAAATACTCCCAAGGGAGTGGATCTGTGCAGGAGAACAGTAAATACTCATGTAGGCTTGGCAGTTGTTGTCACTGTTCGGGATGGTGGAGGAGTTTCAGAACTGGAACTTGTTGATATTCAGTGTAACATACAGATGCTAAGAGGTACAGAGAGTGAGTACGTAAAACTCAAAAAAGGCCACAGCTGTGATTTTTTTTTTTTTTTATGCAATTCATAGGGCATAAGAGGAAGAGGAAAGAGCAGTGGCCTTCAGCTATCGAGTTCCTTAAAACAGAGAAGTCATAAGTTAGTGGAAAGCAGTTAGTTGTAACTGATGTCAGTCACTTGTGCAGAGCTGAAGTGCTTTCTGGCAGGTCCACAACCAGGTGCTTCCAGCGCAGGACCCAGCTCCTCGCTGTAATTCAGAGCAGTGCCGTGGATCATGAGGCTGTAACAGATTGTCTTCCAGCCTTTGATCTCCCACAGCGAGGACAAGCTGAGGTTGCATGCGTGCATGTGAAGTCACTCTCCTTTCACACGGTTCTGTGGTCACAGATGGGATTATCTTACGTTTCCTCAGGCATGGGGTTCGGACTCCTTGTCTCTGCTTACAGCTCTTCTGTTCCCCATGGAGGGAATGGATACTCATTTTGTAAACAAAAGGAGGAAAATCAGGGGAAATGTGTTCCAATTCAGAAGCAGAGAAAGTATTAGAATGAAAGCATTGTGCTCTCTGCTTCTGAAGAGTTCCTTGCACAGCCAAGCAGAAATTTTCAGCCTCCAGGTTCAATCTGTGTGTGTTTAAAAAAAAAAAAAAAAAAAAAAAAAAAGGAAAGCAGAGAATGGCCAGTTTCTGAAAAGGTACCTGGCAACATGATTGAGGCTGGAGGAACTGAGGGACTGGAACGAGCCCATGTCACTGCAAGGCAGGGTATGCAGGAATGTCTTGGAAAGGTGACTGGAAAGGAATAAGTGTGATAATTTCCCATAACTCAGTGTCACCTGCACAGATGATTGCCAGCACAGAGCAGGGCGTGCAGCCTGCCAGCACCTCCCGGCAGGTTCAGATATGCTGCAAGAGCCACGTCCTGCCCATGCAGGAGGAGGAGCGCGGTACCTGAAGTTGGTGGCAGGATAGGAGGACTCTGTTAAATCTGCCTGACATGCCCAGCTATAAGCAACCCAAGTCAGAGCTGTGTAGCCTGGCAAGGTATACAAATTTTTAAACCTGTTCAGTTGAGAAATCATGATGTCTCCAAGGTTTGAGGATGGATGAAGGAAAGGGACCGGCCTGATGACAGCTGTGTGTGCTTCCGGGCATCGCTCAGGAAGGCACGCAAATTTGGCCTGTTTAAAATCTGGGGGAAGCATGCAGCAGGGACTGGGGAGTGAACACCCAAACTTTTGCCCACATACCATGGAGTCTGATGTCCTTTTAAAGCCAGCGCTTGGGGAGGTGGTTCAGTGTGTGTAGGTGTGTGTGAGCGTGTTTTCCTCTCACCTGCCCTGCGTTGTGTGCTTGTTACGCTTCCCAGCCTTCTAATATTGCTGAGCTTTCTGCATTAACAATGTGTCTAACGGGACTTGCGGACTGACAGTGTGCTGCTGTCGTCGCACCTCGCTGCCCCCTCGCCTGTCAGACGTGCCTGTTGTGTGAAACCAACCAAATGTTTTCTTTCTCCCTCCCCTTTTTCCAGAGTTTTTTGCTGAACTCAGCACAGTGACGTGCGCTCTGGCACTGAACAGTAGCATGACCGAACTGGTACACTACACTAGACAGGGTTTACAGTGGCTGAGACTGGAAACAAATACGCCTTAACTGGTGCTCAAGGTGGTTAAGTACCTTGAACTTTTTTGCACTTTTGAAGCCTCAGAAACAGTCTGACTTGTTGAATCGTTGGATACAAAGCACCTGCAAGGGAAAATAAATCGAGGTGGAAGGGATCTGGTTACACTGGAAAAACTTTGAACTGTGTTTTTAGGGTAGCGCTTTGCTGCCTTGAAAAAGAAGAGATGGAGGAAAGCCTCAGCATTGATGGCACCTTCCTTTAAAACGACGAAGTGCAATGAATTGTCTGAATGGCTCAATGTATTGATGGTCTATAAACATTTCTATTACGAATAACCAGCAGGACAATAATCACACATGAAGAAGTGCCGACAAGAAGGAAATCTGCCTCCAGAGGCTATTATGCAACATCCCACAGTCTGCAACAGTTGTGTGCCCAGAAGACGTGTCAGAGAAGTGTTTTTGCAAGCACGGATGCAATCTTTGGTGTCTTTGTTCCTCAGATGGCAAGTAGCAACCTCATCAGCACCGAACAGCATTATGTTACAATAAAAACAGCAAAGTGGTCTGCCTTGCCTGCTTTCCAACCTCACCCTCTTGCATTTGTCAGCCAGCTGCTGTTCTGAGAATCAGGGGAAGCCACTGCCATCAGTGCTGCAAGTTCACTTTTTAAGTCATCACTGCTTTGGTCCTCCTCCTTGCCATGCACTCATGCACACACATGCCCTTAGCACTCGAACTATGTTACTTAGGGTCTTGCTCGGTTTAAGGCTTGTAAGCCAAACAGTTGGGGTGGCAAAATGATCAGGTGTGGTTGGAAACAGCTCTGCCTCTCTTCTGTGGTGGAGGGACGTCACTCACACTGAGGACTCCTTGTTCGGTTGTTTTTTGTCGTTTTGATGGGTGGGATCACTGTCCAGCTGTACTGGGTCACTGTGATTGCTTGGACATTGTTCTGAGTCTGAGAGCTTACGTGGGGAGTAATCGCTTCTGTTTAAGGAGGGACTAAGTGGCTGAATGTGGAACACAAGACAAATTTTGCGTTTGGATATTTGCCTGCAACCGTTGCTGGTCTTGGTGAATATCGAAGAGCAGGATTTGGTACCAAAGTGGGTCATCCTTCATGTGGGAGATAACTCCTGTGCTCTTTCTCAACCAAACTACAGGATGGGCCCAGCAACTTAGAAATCTGTCAAGGGAACACGAAAGGGAATAATTAGCTGTTTGCAAGCATTTTTTCCTTGTCAGGAGCTGCATTTTTGAAATTGCGATTTTGCAGGTGGCAGTAGCAGTGAAGGCAGCATCCGCGGCATTCGGGTATTCAGTAAGATGACACCCTTCTCTACCCAAAGATTTCCTGTTGTGTGACAGCAGAGTCCTGCCATCCTCGTATCTAATAGTGTGCCTTAGCCCTCTGGTCCCCTCTCACATCCCTCGCCCTATTTCTGACAGACCCATGGGAGTGACAAAGAGAAGGATGGTATCCTAAAATAATTGTGCTACAGGAAAGAATTAGCTCCCTTTTCCACATAATTTCAGGATGGAGGAACGGGTCTGCACACATGCAGCGGTACCCCCTTTGTAAAATACCTGCTTGTGGTTTTGAGGCTCACAAAAATGGACAGTAAATAAATATCCGCAAAAGGTTTGCATTTCCAAAAGTAGTTTCTGTAGAAATGGCCCCTGCCACGGGGAAGCCTGGAGTCATCTTGCCTCTGGGAGGAGCTGGCAGGAGCTTGCTGTGGCTCTGCCCTAGTACGGAGCACAAGGGAGCTCTCCTCTCGCCTCCCCTGGCAGCGCAGGACCACCGGGATCCTGGCTGGATCTTCCCGCACCTTCAAGGGACTGTCCTTTTATGTTCACTTTATTAAAAGCCTTAGTGCATTTCAGGGATAAGCTGTCCTAACCAGTGGAAGGAAGGTCCATGTCCCCCCCTCCCCGTTTTACCTATCAAACTTCACTTGCGTTCCTCCTCCTTGGAGGAGCAACTGCTCTGAGTAAGCCAGGGACAGAGAGAGGCTCAGCGTTAACTGTTTTGTTCTCAGGAAGCGCGGGGATGGCCAGCTGGCCTGAAGGCTTGACGTGCACTTTGGAGCTCGATTCCAGACTAGCGGGTCGATGCCTTCTTCTGACTTTGTCTTCAAACAAAGCTATTTTTAGGATCACCAGCTAAGGAGGAGGAAGGAAGGAAGAAAGCTTTATTGAACCTGAAAACCGCTGTGGGAGTCTGCAAGAACCATAGCAGAGTGTTAGGGGTAAGCGTAAGGTGAAGCAGGGACACGGGTCCCCCCAGTACTTTCCTTTCGCATACACCCATCTCCCTCCCTGCTGCCAGGCCAGGTTCCCGTTGGAGAGCCGCTTGCTCACAGCTTGCGTGCCCCGGGGGGGACTGCCTGTTGCAACCCTCGAGTCAGGGTGTGCAGCTGCCCCCGTCCTGCGTCCAGCTCGGTGCAGCCCGCAGGTGCACCAGGTCCTGTCCTCGCCTGCCCTTTGGGCACTTTGCTGCCCAGATAGTGATAATCTGTTGCCCTGCTCCTAGGAAAGCCCATGCAAGGGCGTCGGGCAAGCAAAGTCAGTAAGAAGACACGCAGTGAAGGCAGATGAACTACTGGCATTTGCTTCTTCACAGCTGGGAAAAAGCAGCACGTGCTCTGCTACCATGCGGAGGCGGTCATGCAAGGGCTGCTCCCGCTCGCAGGGCAAACTTCCTTAGGCTTCAGAGGAAACGAGATCACGGGCAGTTTGTGTCACAGGCATGTGGGGGGCTCTTTGGGGGCTCTCATTTCAAAAGCGATCTGTGGAAGCATCAGTACCAAGCTACATAGCAGGAAGCTGTTTTGTTTCAGGTCATGGAGAAGACTGTTTAAATAATAGGTAATTTTTAAAAAGCCATCATATTTCAACCTTGAGCCAGGTCAGAGGCCTGCAAAGGGTTAGGAAAGATGCTCATCGTTTTCACTTGGGCCTGTTCAGGCCTTTAAAAAAAACAAAAAAACAAAAAATAAACAAAAAAACCCAAACCAAAACATAGCAGTGGAGGAAATAGCATTTGCCATTAGGAAACAAAACCATGAATCCAAGGAAGAACAGAGGTGATGGTTGAGTCCCAGAAGGAGAGGCGGCAGCTATGGTGGCAAAGCATCATTTCCATGCAATATTTATTTAGAAAAAATAATACATGTGTTGAAATTGTCAAATGTTCTATTTTTAAGATGCCATTTATTTAATAGTTGAAAACCCCACTTAAATGGAGATAGAGATCTCTTCTGTAACTGAAAGTCGAAGTCTGACTGCAATGTCCTTGTTTTTGGTTTTGTCCTCTCCCCTCCCTCGTGATTCCCATTATAAATCTGTACATCTTAAACTTATTTTGGGGATGTATGTCCCTCTTGTAAATAACTCTTTCTGCCCTGTGTGTGATGGAGTTTCCGAGATGATTGATTCATTCATATGGGGAAATAAACAATAAATGAAGTAGCCTATTTGTTATGAGTTGTTGCAAGAGTCCTCGTGTTCTCAGCTTCTTGTAGAGAAATTGTAATTTGCCTTTTCTCTCTGAATGGTCTTAGTGTTTCCCTTCTGAATGAGGTTTAAGTATGAATTTCTGTACCAGAAGTCTCTGTTTCAATTGCTCCCCTGTTTATCGCCCCTTGCCCTTTCCTTTAGGAACAAGAATGGGTGCAAATCTAGATGCTCAGAGTGGCAGGAGGGTCACAACTCAAGACATCTGCCTCCTATCCTCCCGAAACGGGTTCAGGGAAGACTGTGCTGGGGTCAGCTGCTGATGGCCAGCAGAGCCTGGCTCTGAGCGCTCGCTGACAGGAAAATCCCGCGGGTTGGTTTCATGCAGTTGAACAAGTTCAATAAGAAAGCAAGGAGACAAGGTGCAGAAATGGTGGTTGAAGCATACTGCTCCGCGTTTGCCACAAAGGTGTTGCAGTGCTCGGTGCTGGAAGGAGGGTCTGCTCAGGCCTGGTTCATGGATACGTTTCTGAAGTGCTGTGAGGCGGATTTCTCTCAGGGAATCCCTCAGGATTTCATGCCCCGTGGTAGCTCTGCTCCTTGTTGGTTGTGCAAGGTGATCTCTTTGCAATGACCTTACACTTCTTGTTTGGGGCTTTTCCCACTTTTTGTTTTATGTCGGGCAATGTAACTGTTCCTTGGAAAAATGATTTTTTGCATCTCTGTGCACTATTGTGATATAATTTGTGTGTATAATTCAGGTCCTTTCTGCAACAGGCATTGCACCTAAGATGTTTGCTAATAATGGATGTGGTTTTCTAATGTAGTATGTAAATTGTAGAGGATACTGAAACCTGTTTTAACACCTACTAGATATATTGCTGTTACAGATGGTGTATATAGAAATGTACACTTTTTTTGGTGTCAAGGCACTTTTTCACTGCATGCTTGAAATCCCAGTGGCAAAATCGGTATTGAAGTAAGAATAAAAGGAAAAAATATCTAATTAGTAAAAAAAAGTGAGATGTGAAACATCCCCAGATGAGCATCTGGTGGGATTTTTAGCTACAGACTAGACAGGAGGAGCTTGGTGGTGCGTTTGTTCAGGCGAGGTGGGACTGGGACTCAGTTCACTGCCATCAATTAGTGTTTCAAGTGGCATGAAACCAGGTTGGCCCCAGGCTGGTTGCAAGATGCATGGAGGGTAAGAAAAGAGCATGGGAAGACAGCTTGTGGTTGTGGCCATACAAATGTGGATTAAGCATCTGTGAATTTTGTTCTGGTTTCGGTGGGGTGTGAGGGGTAGTTGGACACAAGCAGTCCTGTCTGCTGGCTGGGGTGGAGCTGCTTTTCCTGGGTCACTCGTGTCCTCTGTCCCACCATTTTCTTCCCCCTCACACCTTGAAAGGTACGTTTCCCACACTCTTTGCTTGGGGCAAAAGCAAGGAGGGTTAGTTTTGGAGGTGGGATGGAGATGGGGAGCGGAAGGAGGTGTGACATGCCAGCAGGGAGGTCATCCAAAAGCCAGGGAGGGAGAAGGGGGAGCAGGAGGCTGTGGGGCTGCAGCAGGCGTCGACTGCCCCACTCAGCTTTCTGCCTGGGGCAATGGCCCCCTGGGCTAAAATGGCCAAAAATATTTTGGGGTTGTTTTCCAATAGTATTTTGTTGTTGTTGTTTATTTATTGAGCCTTTATTGACCAAACCTAATTTTGCAACTGTGTTTAATTTATTTTGAGATTTGTAATACATTATAGATTAGCTTGCTTTCTCTCTTTGGCTTTGCTTACCCTTTTCAAAGACAAATGTTATTTTTGGCAAAACAGCTGCGTTAAAGTTGATTGCAGTTTCTCAGCCCTATGCTGCTCTCCAAACACTAAAACAGCCTGTTGGCAGCTTGTGCTTTCTTTATATTAATTGCACTTTTAGTAACCCCTGTCACTACCCGAAACCAACAGTGTTCCTGGGCCATCATCAGCATTTGTGAATGTGGTTCCGTAAACTTTGTGTTCCTGAAACGAGGGCTTTTGCATGTTACAACGGCAGCGTGCGATCACTGCTGTTTTGCGATGCGTTTTGTCAAGGGAGGTACAGGGTTCCTGGAATTCCTGCTGGGTTTTTCTCCTTTCCTACCCAGTATCGCTGAGGTTAAGGTTTTCTTTGGGTCCAGCGTTTCATATCGTAGCAATACGGCAATGTTGTCCACTTCTGTTGAGCCAGCAAAACTGCATCCCAACCAATAGCTTTTTTCTGTTCTCTTTCAACATTTGAAGGCATGTATCAGCCCGTATGTGGTCTGTGGCAGCTGAAAGGTATTTCTGAAAGTTGCTCCAACCTGTGCAACTTTTTGCTTGTTACACGAGGTGCAGCAGGCTCTGAACTTGCTCATGAGCTCTCCTCACTGTTGAGAGAAGAGCTAATTAGGATTCGGGCTCAGGCTTTTGCTTTGTCCTGTTTTTCCGGAGGGCCCTGGGAAACGAGGTTGAGCAATCTGCAAAGCAGGGCAGGAGCTGAAGGTTTCATGGGTGGTACTTTCTTTGTGACGTGAATGTGTACAGTAGCATCACGGGTGCTGGCAGGGCTCGTGTCATCAGGTCTCCGGGCAGCACATGAATTGTGGCATGCTGGTCAAACCGCTGCCCATCTGCTCAGCTGTCAGCCACCCTGTCCTTGCATTTCTGGGTCATTTCTGTGGGATTTCTATTTCAACTGTTATCATACAGGGTTGGATTTTTTCTTTTTTTCACCCCGCTTTACTCATCATCTTGGAGCATAAATAAAATCTGCAATTCTCAGTGAAAACATCCTTAAAAAGTAACTACCAGGTTTCCTGAACATGGAACATTGGTCTTAAATCTGTTAAATGGACCTCGTCCCGTGGGGAGTGACGCGCCAGTCCTCCCTCTCACAGCAGCTCTTCATGTGCTGGGACACAGCAGTGGCCTGGGTGCAGGAGAGGCGCGATGTCTTAGAGCCCAATGGAGAAATGAGGATGCCAAATCTCCTGTGAAATGGAGTCTCCAGTGGGAAAAGATGCACAAATAAGTGAGGAGACTGATGTGTTTGACTTCAGGACTGAATCCGCACTCTGAGGCTTCTGTGAATTAGCAGTAGCTGCCTTTTACAGTCCTTGAAAAAGACAAAAATCAGATCTGTGATACAGCTTA
This sequence comes from Gymnogyps californianus, assembly GCF_018139145.2. Lineage (NCBI taxonomy): Eukaryota > Metazoa > Chordata > Aves > Accipitriformes > Cathartidae > Gymnogyps > Gymnogyps californianus. The sequence goes on from NC_059474.1 coordinate 65,722,921, forward strand.
AAAAAAAAAAAGTAAAAAAAAAATCTCTCCAAAGAAATTGTCACAGATCTTTTGTTTGTTTGTCTTCTGTGCTGAGGATGAATTGCTGCGTGTGTGCGTATATATATATAAAATTAAAATACGAATTTTGACTTGCTTGTCTTCAAGTTCTTCAGATGAAAGAGACGTTGGTCAAAATTGTAAAGATGAAATGAAGAACAAGCTGCCTGGGGAGGGGGAATGTCTTGTTTTGCTGATCTGAAGCTGCGATGTCTCACCCTCCCCGGTGCTCTGCTCACACACAGTTGCACAAGCACAGCCCCTGGGTGCAGCTTTGCTCAGAGGTGAGGGTTGACATGGCCGTGCAATGTGTGATTGTACCGTGCATCTTCCTTGGTGTGTGGTTGAATTTCTTGCAATATTCAACAGCACGAACTTGCCACTGTCTTCACCTCATTGCCACCTTTTGAAGGAAGATATCAAAATGGTGTGTTTCGAGTTTTTTAACCTTGAAGTTTGAAATTCAGGTGTCCATCCTGATGAGACTGCGATGCTGGGATTCATTTGTAAGTACTACTTCGGCAAAATATTCAAGCATGTTCCCAAATCCCATTTATTTTGCCTGAGACTGGGGCATGTTTTACTGGGCCAAGTGTCCTCGGGAGCTCTGGATACCTGGTACGTATGTATTTTCCTTTTTTCCTCCTAATGACTGCATGCACAGTAGTCCGATGGTGCCTCTGGCTTTTGGTTGATAACATGAAAAAGAAGACAGAATTAGTCTTCTCTTTTACCGGTTCGTTTTGTCTGACAGCTTTGACCTTCTTTCAGTGAGGAAGGCTTTAATTAAAGGCGGTAACTAACCTGCTGCTGAAAACCAGTCACAGTGGGTGTGAATCGGCACCACACACATGCAGAGGGATGAATCTCAGCCTGACCCCAAGGGGCTGGAGAAAGCAGCGCCCCGCTAATGACTTCAGCAGGGCTGTGCTGTGTGTTTCTGTGGCCGTGGGCTTTACAGAGCCAGGGCAAGTGTATGCCCACATCAGCTTTCCTTTTTTCCCCTCTGGCAGGCTCCGGTGGAGGGAGTGTTGGCATGCCTTAGAGCAGCGTTGGTGCCAAGGTGAAACGGGCTTGGTCTGAAAGTCAAAGTGCATGTGCGTACAGGTGTTGCAAGCAGGAAAAGAGAGTGTGTGGAGCAGAGGGGCTGGCCCTCGGGAGAGCATGGAGTTGTAGATCTTTGGTGGTAATTAGGTAAGATGGGTTGTGGTTAGCTGACCTAGGGGTGCTCCAGCAACCCATGGTCAGGGGGGAGTGGTAAAAAGCAAGGAAACCAGCTGGGGGGAAGCAGAGCCAGGTGTGGGGGTGTGGGAAAGGAAGAGGTGAGAGAGAGAGGCATGGTGGTCTCTCGGAGGTAAAAGGAAGACCTGGAGAACCAAACGGCAGTCCACTGAGGATGGGAAGAAAGAAGGGCTGTTTGGCTCTGCTCTTCCATTCCTGTCCTTTCTGTCCTGCGTTGATCAAGATTTTGGCTGGAGAGCTGGCAGCCGCTTGTACAAAAGAAAAGTGAGAAGGGGACAAGAAGGTTGCCATGTGGTGTAATGTGCGATGACAACATGACATCTAAATGCGATCATATTGGCAGCTGTAATGTGCTGATTGTCTCATCTGGCAGCCGTTCAGTTGGAGATCTGACTCGGACTGTGTCAGGACAGTGCATGGATTTGCAATTACTTTCTCCCAGGGGCCCATGCTGAGTTAGGTGTGCTAACTTGCACTGTCCGATTTTTTTTTTTTCTTTCTTGGAAAATGTGTGTAGGGGAAGATAATTTGCTTATGATTCTTAGCCCAAGTTAAGTCTTACCCATCAAGCAAATGAAGACAGAAAAATGTTTCTTGTTGGCTGTGTAACCAGAGCCAAGCCTCGCTGCCACTCCCAGGAACAGCTATGGCTGCATAGTTGCCTGCTTAGAGTGTTTATTTTCAGGACCATTAATTTAATAAGCATCAGAGAAATTCTCCTGTGGGACGCTGCCAGGTAGCAGGGGCACTTCAGAAGCCAGGCAGGCAGCCGTAGCCACGCATGCGTTCCCTTCATCACAGCCCACTGCACGTGTGTTTTATTATCTCTGTCAGGACGCTGGCTGCTGCACTACTTAACGTAGGTTGTGTGTGCGTATTGAAAGATCGAGTCACTGTTTCGGTGGAAAACTTAACAGCAGGTGTGTATTTGTATGGGCTTTTTGCTTGAAGTGATGGAACATGACAACCCCCACAGACCAGACAAGTCAGATGGCAGAAATTACATAGCTGCCTGTTGACTTTTTTTTTTTGGTGCTGGAACAGCTTTAAAGTGAAACTGTCTGGAATCCAAGAAATTGCGTTAAAATGCCACAAAGTGGCAGCAACACCAACCTTGCTGACAGAGCCAGGAAAGAATTACAAATACAAGTTTCATCTCCTGGCTAGGAGTGCTTTATTTGCTGCCAGTTCCAGTCGAGAGAACATGCAAAGGTTTAGAAAACAAATACAGATGTGGTAAAAGCAGCCAGCAAAAAATGTAAGTGGAGCATCTGGAATAAAGTACTTGGGTTTGCAAAACTGTGCACTGCAGCGATGTTGAAAATAGTTTTAAAAGCCGTTTCAGCCTAAATGAAGATAGAAACCCCATGTAACTGTGGGAGTAATCTGGAGTTACAGACTTTCCAGGCATTTGTTCTAATGAAGCTTGAACAGGTTAATTGGCTGAATTTTTATCGCCTGATGACAACTTGTTTGTAAAATGAATCTCAGTGTCATTTAGTGTCGGAGCCCGTGGTCCCATCACACAAGACCATGCTGAGCATCCTGCAGCTGTCTCAACAGACAGAGCAGACGCACAGCAAATGAGGTAAATGCAACTGCTTCTGCTTCTCATTGTGGTTCAGGGCAGTTACGTTGGGCTGGAGTTGTTGGGAAGCTGCGCAATCAGTGTTGCATTCTGAGCACTCAATTTTAACAAACCTTTATTTACTCAGGAGTTTCCCTGAGTCGGCGAGGCCTGCCCCCCATTCCTCAGTGTTTGCCGTTTGTAGATGTTTTTGTCTGTTGACGTGAATTTTCTCATGCAGCTCATTTCTAACTCCTCGAAGAGACGGAATCGCTCCAGAGTCAAAATGTTGTCACAAGTGGAGGTAAGACACAGAACTGAGGTCATGCAGTCGGGACACAGGAAAGCAGCCTGATTTTAGGTAAGTGCACACAAAAGTTCAGAGCAGCAAAGCAATCTCATAAAATTTCCTGGGGCTTTGATAGCCTTATTGCTGCTGGACTGTCTGCATCTCTATTGCTAGCACTTGAATGCAGTGGGATGGAGCATAGAGAAAGAGGCTGTTCAGCCCAAGTGTTGGTTTCAGAATCTGCTGCCAGTCATGCTGGTGGCAATTGTGCTTTTATTTAATTACTTTCCCACTGCTCTAAAAAAAAGAAGTGTCTTACCAGATCACGAGCAAGAGAAATTCCTTGGTTTTGATGAATAAATCGCTTCTGCTGTGTTCAGTCTGCCCTATGCGCATGCATGCTACAAGGGTTAACAACACTGACGCTGGAATAACTGCCCCCAAATCCCACTGCATCTGAAAGAAGATCCTGGAGACAGACACCGGATCCCTCCAGCACCTGGCTGGGATTACTGTTACCTCCTGCTGCCTCCTGCTTCCGTGCAGCAGCCCCAGGCCGTTGGTTGATTGCCTGTAGGTTATGTTGCATAAATACACGGTGTGCACAAAGCCCTCTGCGAGGGCTTGGTTATTTGCAGGGCTGCATCCCCCTCTACAGGCGGACATTTCAGTGAAATCATTTTCTCTCAGCCGGTGTTTAAACAGGAGGAAAGCCTGTAGTCTTTCTGATGGGACTAAGAGTGCATGCATATATTTTGTTTACGTTTTAGAATATGCAGGTAGCATGTGCATCGCCTTCTAAAGTCTTCTGTCCACATCTGAGTATTTTAGCAGGATGTCCAATCCAGTTTTGCTGCAAGCATGGCTCTATTAAGAATGAGATGGCTTTGGGGAAGAGCAATATTAAAAAGTATTTAAAGCTGTGAAAGTATAACCAAATTCTCACAATCGCCTTTGAACGTAAATAATAAGGTATGAATTTAAGATTATTTTGAAAGAACGTATTTTACAAATTGAAATAAACACTAATACATGCAAGATCCTTGCATCATCATGGTGTTATGGCATATCCTGAAAAAAATACAATCAGAGATTACTATTTTAATGTAGCCATCAGAAATCTAACCTAAAGGGAAGTCTTTGTCTTTGTATGGATCTTCCATACATAAAAGCGCTCAGACTAGAATTTCCTGAATTTCCACATGGCTGTGGGTGGCACAGCAGGTGATGCGCTGCCCTTGGCAGTGGTATGGTTTGGGAGGAATTGGGAAGCCACAGTCCAAGCCCTGAGGTGAGGAGCAGCGTCGTGCACGAGGGCTGCTGTGGTGCAGCAGGAGAGCCGAGATGGGGAGGTGGTGTGTCCCAGAAACTGGGGCGGCAGCAGGGTGGACAGGCAGTAGGGTGACTCGTAAGCACTGGCTGCACACATGCGACTGGAGATACATGGCCAAGGGGGTTGGTCAAGGGTGGTCCCAAGTCTGGTCTTGCTCCTCCTGGAAGCCCATGACATGGTTAAAATCAGCAGGCTGGAAACTTTGATGTGACTAACTGTGACTACACTTGATTCTTCCAAAATTATTTTTTCTTTGTGTTTAAAGGATGTACTAATAGACATCTTCGGGTGTATGATTTTTTAGGGGTGAGGTCAAGGCTTTTAGATGCAGGAAAAACATCATTAACAGAAGCAGTAACAATTCCACGTTTGGGATCAGACGTGCATCGTGTTTAGATGCAATGATTTCACGACCCTGAATGTTTAAAGACTTCGCTATCACAAATCCAGAGTTTAGTTTTAAATTAGAAGACGCGGTGGGAGTTAGGGCCTGCTGCCACTGGAGGGCTGCCTCACCACGCGGAACCAGGGTGGGCTGCTCTGTTCCCTCAGCCTGGGGGGGGTTACTTCTTTGTCGTCATTATCCTGTTGCCAGTACTGGAAGAAGAAAAACGAGTTTGCTAGCGTTTTATACAACAGCTTTATATGCACATAAGTCATTACAGTTTGTTGCCACAGTAATCCTATACTTTTTTTTTTATACTTTTGACATCATTATCACATTTTCAGCAATAGTGTTTCTAAAAACAGTTCTGTACAAAATATTTGTAGTTCTGGTACCATCTAAGATTAATAATGTGGACACCACTACACTGGCAACAGGGTTGTTCCTTGTAAACTTTTTTGTAGTTTTCCTGCCAGCCGTTAACGATATGCCTCCAGAAGCCTAAGCACAAATTGGGGGGGGGGGGGGGGGGGGGGGGCGGGTGTGCACAAATTGAAATACAACAGAAGTGTCTGTCTTTCAATCATATTCAGACCCAGTACCATTTGACTTCCATCTACAGGGTCGGCAGCAGAGCTCCTCCCACACCGTACAGAATCCCAGTGCGTTTGCTGTAACCTTATTTCCCTCCTGAACACACTGTCAGCGTGGTCCAGATGCATGTGATTTACTCACAGGCTGCACCCATGGGTGCTAGCACTTTCCCACCAAGAGGAGAAATGTATCAGCTGGCAAGCAGCACTGTGAGGCTACTCAGTTTCACACTCCGTGTTACTTTGTGGAAAACTTGCCTTTTCTTTTTTTTTCCCTTAAGTTTTCTTGTTAGTCAGTACATCCATAGAAGAATCCATCTGGTTCCAGAGAGGGAACCTGCACCTCTTCTTTCCACCCCTCCTAGCCAGAACAAGAGCCACAAGGGTGACCACATCCTTGCACAGGGGCAAGGGCAGTAGCAGGGTGGTACGGCTCACGGCTGTAACACAGGATTTTCCCTGCTGACAAAGGCCTCCCGTTGAGAATTCTACTCTGCAGAAACCAAAAAATACTCAATGTTGTAGTGTTTCCCCACAATAGCATGCTCCAGTCATACTATAAACAAGGTGCTTTGAAGTACAAATTTTTTATTGCAATGTTTCATTATTTACAGTACCGTTCACTTTGTCCCTGGGTGCTACCAAAGTGCAAGCCATTTGAAACAGAAAAGCTAAATGATGGTAACTCAACAGCAAAACATGACTGTGCCTTATGCTCATACTGTCCTGCCTCTTGCTTGGTACTGAATGCAGAGAAGTTTGCTGCTCTCCCTGGTCACTTGGAACAACCTGGTAACATGAAACTTTGGTCACAAAGGATTGTCAGTTGTTGGTCTGTTCAAGGTGATGCAGGAACAGGAATCTGCAGTCTTTCCAGCTGGACTTTACTCGGAATTCAGGGTTTCTGACTGCGTAACAAGATGCCTTTGTAAACAGCACTGTCAAGTCCCTATTTCAATTTTTGATGTAAGTACTGGTTTATTTCCAATTCTTTTTGTTGCTGATTCTCTTTGGTTTATGTAAGCTTTAAGTCATCTACCTGTTTTGAGGCTAGATCTTCCTGGCTCAGCTACCTTAAAAGAGCCAGTACCTCTAGAATTACCACAGAGTTGCTACGGGATACTGAAATTGGACATGTCATCTCCTAGAGTTGCATTTAAAGGTCTTTACAAAATACCGCAACTCTTATTATGTTTCCATTTCATATAAAAACAGTGATTCAGACACTACTGAAGCTTACATTTTCACACACTATCATCTCAAAGTTAGGACAAATTACACTGGTTACTTCAGGAATGATCTCCCAACAGAAATGTGCCTTTTGGGGGAGGGGGGGTAGTTACTACAAATGTTATTGAAGATTTGGGAATTCCAGTATTCCAGTGGCTAAACTCAGGTCAAAAATCTTTTCAGCTTTCTAACAAGTGTATTAGCTTGTGAAAGTACTTTGAAAGACAGGTTTCATACTAAGTACCTGCAATTTCCACTGCTGCCAGCAGTCCCTTGGGAGGTGGACAGTGAACTTCTCTGCTCCAGTTATCTGAGTGTGCAACAGGGATGTCGTTACCTTCTAAAACTTGAGACGCTTTGTGTTACAAAGCTCTTGTACAATTAGGAAATGTTTAAGACTACATTCCTGAAAATAAGTTATATTACATGGCGCTCGAGTCCTCCAGAAAACATGTAGCAGGGCTGTTGGGTAAGGCTCAGCAGTACTAACTGCTGCTCTCCTCACCCCATGCCTGGTTTACAGTTCAATAATGAGTCCTTGCAACAGATGCCTCAAATGATTCTGACATTACAACTTCTCAAAAATGGGATGATTGCAGCTCTTGGCAGGTTTTCTCCTGTGAGTCACACTTTTATTCCATGTTTTCACAGGCTTTTCTGTATCATTATTGATAGAAAGCCATTAAAAGCTTTATAGTTGTAGAAGGTAACATTTTCCCAAAGAAAATGTATCGTTTTTATTTCTTAACCTACCATACAAAACACGGTGTTTAAAAGCTCCGCAGTGCCTCCCTACTATCATTCCTCTGGAATTTGGAGGAGGCAGCACAGCTCACATGCAGTCAACAACGTTGCTGGATCCTTGGCCCACGTCCCGGATTTGGCTGCTGAGACAAGAGCACACAGCCACACCCGCCCCTGCCCTGCAGTGTGACACAGAGCCGACGAGTTCCCACCTAAAGAAGATGGCAGAGGAAAAAAAGTAAGTTCCTGTCCTTTCTGAGCAACTTGAAAGTATTTCTTTTCTGTGTCTGAAATTCCATTATACGGCCTAGCTGTTTACTCTGCACAAAAATACACCCCGCTAGTTTATTATTATTATTTCTCTGGTAAACTTAGTGCAAAATCAGACTGAAACAACCAGAAGAATGTAGATTCTCACTGAATGAAGGGAAGAGGACAAGGGATGGAGAGGAGGAGGAGGTGCTTAAATATTTACAAGAACCACCTAGTGGCATAAGCAGCACTCCTGCATCGCTAGTCATGGATATTACTCAGTTATTACCAGGAAACAACAGATAGGCTCCTGCTGCACACTATTTCTATTATGTTGTGTTTTCATGTACGCAGATTTCATTGTCTTATTAAGCCAAATAAAAAAATTTAAATTACCTATTCACTATGGGATCAAATGCTTCCACTGTATTCAGGTACGCGTTGCCATTATGACCTCCAACTGCAAAAATTTTACCCATCAGTGTCGCTATGCCAACGCCACCCCTTGGAGTTGTAAGCTCTGCTACGTATTCCCATTTGTTACTGCGTGGGTCAAACCGCTCCACCGAGCTCAGTGGAGAGTTGTCATCAAAGCCACCTGCAAAGAATCATCACATTATCAGTTTTTAGCCACTTCTAGTGCTGGTGATATCCAGGACTGGCATTAGCAGGCTATTCTCAGGATTCAGTGGGCTAGTGTCCAGCTCTAAAAATTCATTTATGTGAATTTTACAAGCTCCTAAAATTAACAGCTCTCCCTCCTGTCACCGTACAAGCATCACCAAGGGTGACAGTTTTCTTCTACTCAAGTTGTAAGGAGAGGTATTTCTATTATTTTTCTCCTTGAATTCATCTTACACATAGTTATAATGAAACAGCTTCTAATTTGGAATAGAAAAAAACTAAAAGACCAGTAAAAGGATGGTCTTGATCTTATTTTGGCTTAAGCAAAACACACTCTTGCAGTGTTTTCAAATTACAGCATTGCTGAATACTTGAGTAGGAAAAAAAATCCTGAGGTAAGACTTGAGTGATGCATTCCCCTTGCTGCTGGGGCAGCTGTCAGAGGAGCATTTTACTCGAAACGTTTTTAATCGCTTATGATAATACACAGGGCAGAGCTCTGCAACTATCACTATGGCACACCTACCTGGCATCTTCCTCCCTCAGGAAAGCAGGTAAATGCAAGATAGAGCAGAACAAGACAGGCCTAGGACAACGGGCTGTGGAATAAGTGTAATCACCGTGCGAAAAAGCTACTGTTGTCTACACTCAGTATAGAGCAAGAGTGCTTTAACAGTGCGTGAACTTAAGAATCATTTTCCTAAAAGGAAACTGAAGATTAGTGAGTCTCGAGAGGATTTTCTATATAGACATATTGTCCTGAACAGTACAGCCCTCCTGAAATGTGGGTTAGGAACTGCTTTTTATTTCCTCGCTAACATACCTTCATGTGAGTGTGCCCTGGTTGTGCTTGCTTGCTTCTCCTGCCCAAGAACACAAAGTACAGGTCAGGTCTATCTGTTCCCCAGTTCCTCTAGCAACAACAGCCTCTGCCAAATGCCAGCACTTGGCAGAAACAGCACTATGAAATGCCATATCCCTACTCACCGACAACGTACAAGCAGCCGTGGAGCTCACTGACACCATTGCCAGCTCTTCGCTGACCCATCTCTTTCACTTCTATCCACTTATCCAAATGGGGATCGTATTTCTCCACACTGGAAAGAGATGCTACACCATCATTGCCACCCACAGCGTAAACATGATTCTGGAAAACAGTTGTATAGAGAAAGATTATTTGTAATGTGTATGTATTTACTCAGCTTGTCATAAGCAATGTTAAAATTATAGGAAAACATGGTATATCCATACAGTCCTAATTATTTACTTTAAGAATTCCAACAACAGACTTAATTACCTAACAACTTGTAAACGCTATCTTCCAATTAAAGAAGTTAAAAAGTTACGTAGTGTTGCAGATATCTTGCAGAGTACACAGATGCATTCAGTACCTTTAAACATAGTAACCATGACAAACCAGTCTTCTGAATGAGACATGAAGCATTAGCCTGATGTTGTTAGAAGGGTCCTGGTACTTGCTCCCAGTAGCTCAAATACTGTTGAAGCAGGGAGTGCAGTTCCATTTGATACGAGTATTAGCCTAAATATCCTCACCTTTTGCACAGTTCCATAGGATTTTGATGACCAGAGGTGCTCAGACCCACCAGCTGCATTTTGTTTAAAATCTTGTGTTCTGCCTTGTAAAAGCAGATTTGAGAAGCAGGTCGGTTCCTCAGTTGGCCCCGACTTGGGAGGAAACAGTCACTTACCACAAGGGCTACGGAGCCAACTCCTCCCCTGGGAGTGTTCATTGAAGCAACTGCACTCCATCGATCAGAATCAATGTCGTATCTTTCCACATCACTGAAGCAAGTGTTGTCATCTAAACCTCCTATTGCGTAAATGGGGCCACCAAGGGAGGCAAGAGCGATTCCTCTCCTAAGAAAACCATAGGATCAGTACCTCAGTGCAAATCCTTAAGGAACAGTAAAGACGCATCAAGTGCAATGTTACCTGACTGGCACCTGTTTCAAACTGGGGGGAAAAAAGTAATGCAAATTTAAAAAGTGAAGTTTATAATAAATAATGACCAGTAACTGTGGCTGGCCCTCTGCACGAGCCTCTGGGAAAATCGAACGATACAATGGACTGCTAAAAACTACACTGAGAGCAATGGGGGGTGGGACATTCAAATATTGGCACACATTTAGCAAAAGCCACGTGGTTAGTCAGCACTAGGCGATCTGCCCATCGAGCTGGCCCTGCCCAATCAAAACTTCCATGTACTGTAGAAGAGGATAAGGTCCCTGTAGTGCACATGAAGAATATGTTTGGGAAGACAGTCTGGGTTACTCCCGCCTCGGGCAAAGGCAGACCCATCTGTGGGATTGCTTTTGCTCAAGGACCTGGGTGCACTTGGTGGGTGATGCAGAAGGATGGGCAAGTCCAATGTGTACCTCAAGGGGATTTGATTCTGGGTGAGAATAGCCAATTATTTAATTGTGTGATGTTAATTGCTATATAATACTGTATGTCATCGCTACTATGGTTGCTATATGCCATATGAACGGTATTACAGTAAGAATTACCCAGATTAATGAAGAATGAATTTTGATGAAACCAGACAAGTGCAGTGGTGATGGAACCAGAACTGGCTTCAGCATGCAACAATCCAACACCACACACCATCACTCCTGCCCTGAAGGACTACTATGACAGATGGAGCCCAAAGTCATGGACTAAATGAACTCAACAGACATTTTAAGAGGGATGGCCCATAGACTAAGGGAATGATATCTGTGAGTATATATTAAAAGACAGGAAAAGTGATGGTGATTAATTGGGATGTATTGGAAAGTGTGGGACCTGGGCATGACGTAGATGGCACAGAGTAAGGGGTTGGTACTGTCCTGGTTTCAGCTGGGATAGAGTTAATTTTCTTCCTAGTAGCTGGTACAGTGCTGTGGTTTGGATTTAGGATAAGAATAATGTTGATAACACACTGATGTTTTAGTTGTTGCTGAGCAGTGCTTACTCTGAGTCAAGGACTTTTCAGCTTCTTGCACTGCCCCGCCAGCGAGTAGGCTGGGGGTGCACAAGAAGCTGGGAGGGGACACAGCGAGGACAGCTGACCCAAACTGGCCAAAGGGATATTCCATACCATATGATGTCATGCTCAGCATATAAACTAGGGGGAAAGCTGGCTGGGGGCTGCTGCTCGGGAACTGGCTGGGCATCAGTCAGCAGATGGTGAGCAACTGCATTGTGCATCATGTGTTCTGTATATTCTAATTCTTTTATCATTATTATTATTTTCCCTTCCTTTTCTGTCCTATTAAACTGTCTTTATCTCAACCCATGAATTTTACTTTTTTTTTTCCCCAACTCTCTCCCCACCCCACTGCAGGGGGGGAGTGAACGAACAGCTGTGTGGTGTTTGGTTGCCTGCTGGAGGACAGTATGTTTGCAGCCTCCCATTAGAGAGGCTCTAGAGTTTTATCTTAACTTCACCTCAGCTTTCCCAGGCACCTGTATGTTACTGTGTGATCCGTGAACAGGACTGTTGCAGCTAGACTATTTTTAGACTGCAAAAAGACAAAGCTCCTGTTTAAAAAATTTAAAAAAAAAATCAGGGGGGCATGGAATACTCTTTTGATTGAATGTCACCTAAGGCCCAAGTCCTCTACTTACATACTTGGATATATGAGATTGTCTTAGTTATTTGATTTCTATATCTCAGTACTGAATTTTACACCTCCTGTCTTGTTTTATTGAATCTGATGGAGAATCAAAACCTGCTGGTTTTAACTTTGTTGGTATAGCTGCTGCTACAATTTGGGAATGATTTTTGGGGGGTGATATTAATACATATTAAAAGTTAAACCTGGGCTGGATATTAGATGACGAACTCTAGCAAGATTTAATTGCAATTTCTTCCATTCTGTTATTTTCTATTAAGTCTGTGTTAAAATAGTTGTCAGAACTTTTTCTACTGAATCTACCACTATAAGAGTACAATCAGTACTACAAAATGAAAAGTATGGGCTAGAACGTAAGCATTAAGTTTCTGCTTTAACTACCAAGACAGGTGATTTACCATTTCACTGAGAACATTCCTGTCTCATTACACAGAGGGCAGGTTTGCAGAGACCTAGGCAGGAGCAAGGGAGGCACAATCTTTCTACAGAACAAACATTGTGGCAATATCCTGGGCTTATCTTAAATTGCCTCAGCAGATAACATAGACACCATCAATGGTGGCAGTTTTTTCTCAACTAAGTATTCCGACACCACCTCCGTGAATGGGAGGAGTGGAGCGCAGCCAAGGCACAGCAGCCCTTTCATTTACCAAGGTACTGAGTAAGAACTGTCACAGAAATCTAGGGCTGATGTTTGCCAAGAATATGCCCTGGAGTGGTGGCAGGAGGAAGGAAGAGGAGCAAGAAGCCACTTCTGGGAGTCTGGGTCTTCTACTTTGATTAGGTCACAGCTACAAATAGCTTTAGGACTTAGCCATGCTCAGTATTTTACTCCTACTTGTACATGATGCTTTTTAGAAACAACAAATAACGAAATGGAATGTGGAATTAAGGAGGTTGATTTAAATGACAGCAGAAACAAAAATACAGATCTGTGAGTCCAGTAGCTCCTTAAAAGAATCTTAAATGTCAAAAGGCAAAAAAAATGCTCAATCTGACTTTCAGTGTTTTAGTGCTTCCAGCCTTTTGTGGCAAAACCACAGGCAGCTATTGGTTTCCTGGGCATGAAGTATTTCACTGTGCATATTCTGCTGGCAGTTACCTTGCTCATTCTTAAAAAGAGCAAAAAACTCACAGAACCAGTTAATCAGTTTCAAGTTCTTTATCAGGCATAGCATAAAGGCCCTAGATATCAGAATGTAAGCACAGCTGGAGCAGAAGAGCTCTCTGCTCCAGAAGCCAGCCCCCCCAAAAAAAGAAAAAAAGAAAAGGTTAACGGAGGGACAAAAGAAAGCCAAAGCATAATATACCAATGTTACCAACCAGGGCCTCTCCCTAGAGAGAGGGATTATGCAGTTTTGCACTGAAATACTTATAGTTTGTTACACACAACTTTGTCCAAATATGTGACGTATGCAAGTATGTGGTGCAGATTTGTGTTTGCTTTACAGCTACTAAATAAAAGTGTTTGATAGCACAAAGCCCCAAAATAGGAAAAAAAAAAAAATTCCTAAAAATAACACAGTTCGGAAACCCAAATAAAGGCAGGACAGACATGATATTTTTCAGCATCAGCAAGAAACGATATATCACAGACTAGGACTTAAATTTTAGATCACGGGACACATACCTCTTCGTGTTCATTGATGCCTTCATCATCCACTTGTTTGTGAGAGGATCGAATACTTCCATGCTTCCTAAGTGTTCATTTCCATCATGTCCACCTACTGCATAGACTTTACCTGAAACACGTACACATCTTTCAATACAGAGATTGCTTGGCAACATTTCAGTTTTCATTTATGTAATATCCCTGCCTACGTGGAGACAAAAAGCTCAAATAAAGGTTGAAGTTTTCAAATGTTTTCAATATCAGGATTTTAATAAGTACAGACTTCATATTTTTATATGCTGTATTCAACCAGAGATCTGTTCTAACATGGACTTTTATACAAAGCTTAAGATACGTAGACAAAAAAATCTACCCATAACTTGAGTACTGCAGGTCAGATCAGTTTTGGACATTTATATCAGTCTCTCCAGATTTTCTATAGGGAAAATAAGATCTCTGTCCTGCTGCAGCAACACAGCTGTACTATGTACAAGGAAAAGTTGTGTCATGGGTGCTAAGCTGCTCTGGACTGCATGGACCTGGTTTCAGAAGATGGAAGAGTTATGGTGTTAGTGACTTGCCTGTACGGATTTAAGTATGAAGGGAGCTAGTATGAGTACTAGCAAATTCTGGGTGACTCTACTGTGTAAGGCCATTTCTTTATAAATGGATTAAAAAAAATTACCTATTAAGGCAAGAGGCTATATACAGTTCATACAATCATAGAATAGTTTGGGTTGGAAGGGACCTTGAAAGGTCATCTTGTCCCACCCCCCTGCAATGAGCACGGACATCTTCAGCTACATCAGGTCACTCAGAGCTCTGTCCAACCTGATCTTGAATGTTTCCAGGGATGGGGCATCTACCACCTCTCTGGGCAACCTATTCCAGTGTTTCACCACCCTCGTTGTAAAAAATTTCTTCCTTATATGTAGTCTAAACTCTTTTAGTTTAAAACCATTACCCCTTGTCCTATTGCAACAGGCCCTACTAAAAAGTCTGTCACCATCTTTCTTATAAGCCCCCTTTAAGTATTGAAAGGCCACAACAAGGTCTCCCCAGAGCCTTCTCCAGGCTGAACAACCCCAACTCTCTCAGTTCGCAGTAATGTCTTTTCAGTAAGCATGCTTTCAGATTGTTTCAGAATCAAAAACCCCTTCATGGGGAAGAAGCTTTACTAAACTGAAGAACAGCCAACAGTTAAGCCATTGCAAGACAGATTTATTTAGTAAAAGTACCAATTCCAGCAAAAGGAGAAAACAAGTGCCTTTTGAATAGAGTTGCTTGAATAGGATTACTGACCTCCCACAGAGATCACACCCACATGCCTTCTCCTGCTGTTCATTTCAGGGCCGAAGAACCAGTTGTTCTTACTGATAGAGTAACATTCAATGCTGCGAAATGGGTCACCCGATCCACCTCTACCACCAACACAGAACAGTACACCTGAAGAAGACAAAACAGGTTTCCAGAAAACTAGCAGGAAGATGGGGGATAAAGTTGTATAGTGAACTGAACAGTTGCAGAGTGAACTGAAAATTACGTAGTTTGGGAGAAGTTGTTTTTCACTTCAAGGGGCGTGGTCATTGCCCTGCATAATTGGATGCTGGATTTTGGCCTTTGCTTGGCATGCTGCTATGACAAGTAACTATCTATGCTCTTGCAAAAACAATGCATATTTTAAATATGCTTTTTGTGATTTTGCTTAGGGAGATGAACATTGTTTGTTAATATAACAATGTAAAAATTAGGATTTGCAGTCTAATATTCAACACTCACTTTCGGTGTAGGTTAGCCAAAGAGTTTAAAAGTTAAGCTCAACTTTCTCGCACCAAAAGATAAGTGTCCATTGTTTTCGGTATAGCTTTGAGCATACTGCCTGGTCATAACATACTTAACAGTTAGAGCTTTAATACAGAGAGAGCCGATCAGGATAAATAGTGCTTTAAAGAAAGAAAATGACTGCTAAAGTTCTGCTAGGAAAACACAGCATGTTACCTAATTACCAGAGGTACACAATAGCTTCCCCAATTTTGCATTGTCATTAACAACCATTTATACCAAGCTATCTAACCCTGCACAGATGTGCCACCTTTTCTCCACACCACTTCCTACTGGATAATCAGACACACATTTAATTACCAGCAGTCTGCTTCCTTGGTGTTGTGCGAATGGAGTACTCAAAGTCTGGCACTGCCCTGCTGCTCAGGTGAAGGTGGTAGTTTCTTGCTTCATCCAGCAAATCCCTACATTTTAGATTCTGCTTGACAATCTCTTCCTTTGCCACAACACCCATAAGGAAACAAATGGGCAAGAGAGGCAGCCGTACCTGACAGAAATGAACACAGTTGGAGTAACTGGCTCAACTGACTGAGTCTCACCATTTACAGTGATGCACGCATAACAGATGGCAGCTTCTGAGCCAGCTGCCAGCCCCATGCTCTTCACTAAAAAGAGTGGCTTTCACATTTTTCTTCCAGAGTAACAGCGACATGAGCCGGGTTTTTTTTAGTGACAAACGTTTGCTACAACTATTTGCATTTAAACAGCAGTGGAGAACTGTCCCTTGGCCCAGGCTGAGCGGAGGAAGAAGTGCCGCTGCCTGTACTGCAACTGCATCTGCCCGGCATGACACAGGCCGCATCTGTGACTTCACCAGGATATCCTGTGCCAGGTTAGTCTGCTGAGGGTATGCATTTTCAGCTCATTGCTATGCCAGTGTAAGAGGGCTTTCGCTAGAATGGTTCATTTTCTTTGGGTGGCAAGTCAAAAAGGAAACGCTGTCAGCATGATCTAAGTGTCTATTAAGGAGGTATTGCTAGTGCAGTAACACCTTTCTCTAGCGTGGACTTGACAGACTACAGGATTAAAAAAAAAAAAACCAACATTGAGAGCTAATTGTTTCTAATTGTTTCCTTCCCCAAATCCTTCCTGTGGTTCCCCAGAAGAGAGCCGGTGACCAGGCTAAGGAATGGAAGGCTCTTTCTGGGTGAGGCTACAGGCGGTCACTGCTCAGAGCAATCCCAGTTACAGGGCAGATCTGAAATAAGGTCAGCCTCGCCAAGACTGCCTTAAAATGTCCTCCCCACAGTCATTTATTTCAGCAAACCTTTCATTTGTCCTTTGTGAGAGAAACAGTGAGGAATATGAAGTACAATCAATCGGGTGCAAAGGTGGGACAGGTGTCAGCAGGGGGGAACTGAAGTAAACCACCATCTGACTTCCTAAGGTTTGGAGTCAATGCTGTCAGGCAGCTCCCAGTTAGCTCAGCAGCAATGGTGAAGAAGTCCAGTATCTCCGGTGCTTCTCAGAGAGCAGGATGGTGCTGTTAAATGGCTGACAAGTGTCCCTGTCTTCAAGTAAGCAAACGTCTCTGTCAGTTCTTCCTTAATCACTTGCTTTCAGTACCACTTCTTCCTTTACTTTGGCCCAGCTCATTTTAGGCTGATTAAAAGCACCACCGTAGCCCTGCTAATAGACTCATGAGGTTAGTGATGTGGTAAGAACTCAAGGCTGACAAATTCAGAACCTCATTATAACAGCGAAACCCGTAAGGCTGATTATGATGTGGATAATAACTGTCAAGAAGCCCAGTCATGTTTTCTGCTAGCAATAATGTCCAAATCAGCTGATGGCTCTATATAATCTGGCAAACAACCCATATTTACAGGAAGGGGTTTACTTTTTCATTGCTTCGTTCTAGACTCTGATTTCCATGAATAGAATAAAGCTGTTAATCTCATCTGCTAGCACAACTGGGCAATAAAAATCAATCTAATTTTTTTTTTTTAAATCTCAAATTATATTGCTTGTAAATTTAATTATAGTGTACTAAAGAAGCTTTCTGTACCAAAAACCTCATGCTAGTCTAGATGAAACTGAAGGTTTTTGGAAGACAGTTAATAAACAGTTGTGATCTTTTACCAGGAAATGTGAAAAATGATGCATGAAGACAATGACAGCAGCATGTTAGTGGACTGCTCGTTACTCACATGATGCCAATATTAGCAATTCTGCCAAATGCAAAATATTCAAGTTGGAGTTCAGTGACAACTGAAACAGCACAGTTGATCCTACCTGCTAAGATACACAGGGCATTTTGCAGTGCGTGGCATGTACCTCCCTCCTCCCCAGCACAGGTTCTCCATGCCTGTCTCAAATACTGTATTTTAAACTCCCATAACCAGCACATGCGGAGCTTGAATAACTGAAGTACCTAATGCTTTGACACGAGGAGATCTGATGGGTGTTTAAATTAAAGTTCAGCTGAGTGACCTTTTGATACCTGTATGTGTTTCTTTCAGAAGCAGTGGACTATCATCAAGTCTAGATGATGAAACTGCAAACTGCTTTCGGATCCTACAGGTAACCAGCAGTGCTATTCTAGTGAGCATTAAAGGGTCTAACATATGTTTCCTAGCCTGCTCATAGGGCTAACACAACTTGGTCTTTTGTTAATTAAATATACGGAACATTCTAAAAGTAGCACGACTTGATGTGATACATCTCCATTACAGTTTTACTTTCCTAGCCACGTAAAAAACCTCCTCAACAGCTTTGCTCTCCTTTCTTAAGTACAAATAGTTACCAGCAGGGGAAGTGAGCATTTCAGGCTGTAGTAGTATGAAACCAAGTGAAGTGATGGCTTTATGTTCTCCACTATGTGTAAATCTAAGAAGTTTCTGCTCTAACACAGATGCAGCTTTTTGTTGGCTCCCCACCCTCTAGCCATGAGCATAAAGTGAGTACTCTTCTCTCTACAGAAACTGGAGAATACGACTTCTTCCTGATATTCAGGAGATCTAACCTGCTTCCACTGTCAACTCACAACTGTGACCACCAGATGAGGCACGAACTGCTAAGAACATTTTTCATCTTGAGAGCTACCTAAGTACAAACAGTTGATGATAGAACTAAACCAGTGACGAGACAGGCACCTGGCACCTCGGTCTGCCCTACCTGCGCGAGTATTTCATCCAGCCACGTAGCATGATGCTGTGGATTGGCTAGCAGCCACTTGATAGCAGCGTTGTAAACTTGCTTTTCATTTTCAATATTCAGGTCACTGGAGGACAGGAGTTTATGGAGGTGCTGTGGTGACACGCTCACAAAGTCTTCACACTCCACCACTTCTGTAAAATGTTCGCAAGCATACTGATCAGCCATGTCCATCAAGTCAATGCGGTTGTGACTCTCTGCAAATGCCCTGACTGCCAGGCAGTTGGAGGGATGGAAGTGCAGCTTCATGTATTCACAGCACGCCTTTGCTACCAGTTCCACCTGAAGAATGCAAGCAGCGTACAAGAGAGGCTGGACGTTGTCCACCGTCAGAGTAAGCCGGGAGGAGTACACAAACTTCACTAGGTCTTCTATTGCATCGCCATCGAAGTCCCTGATCTCGATCAATGTCTGCTTGGCTTCAGCCATTTCCGAAAGAAACATGGCTCTGAAGTAAGGTATAACACAAGCTAGCACCAGTTTGTGACAGGAGATAAGCTTTGAACCAACCTGAAAAAAAGAACAAAAAAACCCCCAGTCTTTTACTGGAATGTCAGTTTCAGCTATGAAAGGACGGACAGTGAAGCTGAAATAAGAATTCTGAACTCGATATGCATTGAGCTACTGTATTTTGCTTAAACAAATTAACTCTATCTGCCCTGTACTTCTGACATTAGATCAATGTATCCCAAGCAGATCTGAGTTGTAACTTGGCCACCAGAGTAGGGCAAGGCCATAACACAAGGAAGCAATAGCACTGATGCACTGAACTTGCTTTTCTTTAAGAGCTGTGTCCTATTTTTTTAAATGAAACATCCTTAGGAACCTTCTAGATACATCTTGGAGACAGGAAGAGACTGCTAGGCACCTGTCTGTTTTATGTGTATTCAGAGACTTTAAAGGGGGGAGGGGAAATTGTAGATTGACATTTTTAGACTACTTAATTTAAACCTCTGGACTTTTACTACTGTTGAGGAATTGATAATGCTGTTTATAGAAGCAAATTCATGTAAAACCACAGTAATAACAGCTATTACAGGGATTATTAAAAGTTACCAGGCACTTCAAGATTTTTAGAAGCTGTTTAGCCACAAAAGATAGAGTATTCCCCATAAAGACAAGGTATTTTTCAAAATTCTGATCAGAAAGTGCAGAATAAGTTTTTCACTTACAAAATTCTAGAATTCAATTACATCAAAAGAGAATGTAAATATTGAAGGTAAATGAACAATCCACTACTTATTTGTGTTACAGGAGTGCTTTCTTACAGCTTTTGTCATTCTGCAGTCTGCACTAACATAAAGGGATGGCTGAGTTAAGCAACCAGTTTCCCTGACAGACTCAAATTACGTGTTCATTTTCAGGTTAAGGTGCTACAGTGAGCTGTCTTGCAATTTGAAAAAAAAGGATATTAAATTATAAAGGATAATTTGGAGTTTTTTCTAGCTCTGATTCAATACATAGTTGCTCTACTCTTTTTAAAAGTGTGTATTATCAACACAAGTGTAACCTGCCTGGTGAGCAGTAAGTTGAGTACAGAAAGCAAACACACATGAAAGAGTACGCAGATGAAAAGAGAGGAAAAAATGGATGATTCAGTGTGAGTTAATTAGATCACTCCACAAGGAACAATTCATAGATCTGCCAAATGACCAAAAAACCAAACCAACAGGAGAAAAGCAGATGGTATGCATCTGCCACTCTCAGTCTTCTAACAGGGAGCTGTTCATATGACAGTAGCAGTACAGTAGGTGAAATTCCAGATTTAACTCTTTGGAGCACAGGAAGTCTCCCTGTGTGCTCCCACGGTTTATCACTGTTACAGTATCAGCGCTCCAACTAATAGTACTGATGCAAAAAGATGCTACCAGCTGGTCTGCTATATCAGGGAAAGCTCCTAAGTCATTCTCACCTTCAGAGATTTTATTCTGCCCATCATCCCACTCTCTAATTAGATCTTTCTTTTGAATTAAGTGGCTTCACTATTTTACCCAAATCTGCGTAATTTTAAATATCTAGCATGTTCTTGGTATTTTGAAATCAGAGTTCCCCTCCAGTTATTAACTGTCATATTTTAAGAGCCAGCAGTTAAATCAGTAATTGGTCTGACAACAGCAGTGCCAGAATTGCTCACTATGAGAGGTCACGCACAAAAGCAGAAAGTTCAGTAGGGAAGTAGTTATTCTTAAAACATGAGAAATGCCTGAGCACTACAGAAAGAAAAATCAAGCCCCCCGAAAATTCTAGTTCAAGATATAGTTACCAGTTACTTGAAAATCACTGATTTAGGAAGCCTTACAGTAAGATGTACATAGGTTGCTCTAGCCTCCATAGATTATATTCTCTACTTGAGGACTAGAAGCCAAGTCATGCAATCTAATATTCTTAAATTACCAAAGTAGCTCCACACTCCATATATACAAATGAACATTAATACAAGCCTACCTTAGGGAAAGTTAAACTGCAGCCACAGTAAAGTGTATTTTCCAAGCCAAGTTTCCCTAGCAGGAATATATATTTAACTATGTTTATAAAATAAGACTCTCTGCCTTTTTTGCAAGGGCGGGTGGAAAGGCAGAAAGGTGAGGATGAGGTCAAGAAAAGGGAAGAGGAGGGTTGTTAAGAGTTCCAACATGAACCTTCTTCCCCCAAACGCCTTTTAAAGTGACAGATGTAAAAAGACCTAATGATGAGCTCTCAGGCAAGTTCTGTTTCATGGCTCTCATGCTGTCTGGAGCAGCTTCACTATTGTCATTCAGTGTCCTATGAGCATTAACTAACTCAATCGTTATGAGCCATTGGACCTATGTGCTGCTGCATCTAGTGCCTGCTCAGTGCCTGGTGACAGGCAATTTAATATCTGCTGTGAAGCAGAACAGACAAATGTTCTTGCTTATTCTACTCCTCTTGTCCACTGAGGCAGAAATGAGAGAAACCCTCTTCCTCTCAGAGATTTCCATTGTCTCCCAAGCATTTTAGAAAGATGAGATGCCTACCAGGGGGGCACCAGGGACACACATCTGTCAAGGATCTTCCCTGTTAATATCTAATAGTAAAAGTGGCAGGTAAACAATTTCTCCTAAAGGCATCTGTCATTTGTTCTTGGTATAGGAGCTATGCTTCATCTCTTTTTCTTAAATAACTATCTTGCACTACTAAGATGTCCAGCTAAGAATATTTGTAGGTGCTGGCAACCACTGTTATGGATGCTAGATATAAATTTATTGTGATCAGGGTATAAGTAACATACAGCTGAGTTACAAAAAAAAATGCATTAAAGCAATGCTACGCAAGAATCATAAAGCTGGTTTCCTCCTCCTCCTTTACTCTTTGATCAGCTGTACAACATAATTGTCTGGGGGTTGTTTTTTTCTTTCTTTCTTTCTTTGAGAATGCTGGAAGTTAGATTTGTTCCAGAAATCCTGTTTGCCAGGAAAGATCTAGCAAAGCAATACAGAATGCAAAAACGGAGATAAATTTGGGGATGAAAGCATGTGAGAACAAAGAGGCTACAAGGAGCTGAAATTGCACAATAATATACTGATCAACTGTGGGAACTTGCTTAGAAGGCAAGTTGGGTGAGGTCAAAGACATGTACTTTCTCTCTCAGACTGTCAATATCTTACGTGTTTACATTTCAGTCATAAACTTCCTAAATAAGAAAAAAACCCACGAATATATCTAGAGATGCCTCAGATCCAATGGGTATTCTATGGCTTCCATACCCCTGCCCAAATTCACAGCCACCTCCAGCACACTTATTTGTAGCTTAATCTTCAGTTAAATGCAATGGATGTGTGGCAATATCACCTTCAGCGTAACATCGCAGAGCTCTCCAGCTTCAAAGAAGTGAAGAAGAGAGCTGTGAAAATCCTTCCAAGCTTCATTTGCTTCAAATACAAAGATGTCATCTTCACCGTCGCTGTTGGAAGACCTAGTTTGCTGCTGCTGCTGCTGTTGCTGCCGCCTTTTTCCCTTTATCAGATGTTGTTTTGCCTGCTCTGGGACCATGGATTCTGAAGCCATTGGCTGTTTCTTCTTTCACTGCCACTGAATCTTCGAAAACTCCTACCAAGACAAAATCCAGCCCATCAGGAGTCAAGTCCTAAAACGCAGTTAAGTTCTGTTCACCTTCCTGTTTAAAAAAAACACAAAAAAAGCAGATGAGACATTAGGTACTGCTAGTACCTAACACTTTGATTACATGTTATAAATACTACCTATAATCTTACTTGGGGAAAGTGGGAGGAGAAGGGGGGGAAAAAAGACCCACAGTCAAGAATCCTATGCAGGTACCTGTAGGAAAAGCCGTTGTTTGTGAACGTGCTGCCCACACTTCTTGAAAAAGACATGAAAAAGAAAAGGCAAGGATGTATCTTCCAATATTCCTGATCTCACTGCTGTGGATGGCAGACAAAGAGAAGGGACATGGCCCACAGACAGCTGTACTCGTTTGGTCCCTAAATAGCATCTCTCATCACTGCTGCCACAGACAGACTATTGATCTGACCCTGACAGGTATTTTGTACATACTTATTACTCAGCTTTCCTAGGTCTCTTCAAAAGCTAAAGCAATCCTTAAGTGTTTTGTGCATTTATGCAAATGTAAGCAAAATACAAAAAGCTGCTACAGAAATAGAGAACAAGAATTTACACTTACAGAAAAATCTTGGAATGAAAATTATTTCCTTTTATCTAGCAACCTTATTAATCCAACAGATTGATACTTAAAGTATGACAATGAGTGTTACGCAAAAGTCTGCTCCTGCTTGCTAGCTTTTATTTTAGACTGTTTACCCAGCTTAGCTGAAGATATTTAAGGTATCTAATATTTATACAGCTTGGACTAAAGGAATCTTAGTTATACTGACATCACAGCTTTCCCAGGGCTGAAAGACAAATCAGGGATACCACAGACAATGGGGGGAAGGCTTTTTCTGCTTCTGTCACTCAAATATTTTACTCTTCCTGCTACTGTGATCTTCAGTTAGGTTAAGCTTGAAGTCTACCTTTTTATTTGCAAAAAAAAGTTAAGCAGTAGGGGAAGAGAAAATTTTTTTCCAGTTTCGTAGCATATTTTAAGTTTCAGCTCTGTGTGTCTAAAAGTCATGAAAGCCAACTCAGTGAGATTTAGGCTGTGCATCCACATGCTTTGTGGAAGATTATGAAGTCCACAAGAAAAAAAATGAAACACTCTTTGAAAGCATGGAGTTACTGATTCAGCTTACAAGCAAGAGTTCTGTTAGATTTTGGCAAGGGAAGCAAATGAATTTGTAAGGTTTTAAGACAAAGTCTGTGGATAGCATATTTAGTAGTGTGTTTCTCTCTGTCGTGGTTTAACCCCAGTCAGCAACTAAGCACCACGCAGCCGCTTCCCCCTTCCCCCTCCCAGTGG
The DNA here is from genome assembly GCF_018139145.2 of Gymnogyps californianus. Taxonomy (NCBI): domain Eukaryota; kingdom Metazoa; phylum Chordata; class Aves; order Accipitriformes; family Cathartidae; genus Gymnogyps; species Gymnogyps californianus. The sequence goes on from NC_059474.1 coordinate 65,746,862, forward strand.
GGTGAGGAGGAGGAAAGGGAAAAAAAAGTAAAAACTCGTGGGTTGAGATAAGAACAGTTTAATAACTAAAGTAAAATATAATACTAACAATAGTAATATTGAAATATAATAATAATAATAGTAATGAAAAGGAATATAACAAAAAAGGAAGGGGGGGAGGAAAAAAAAACCAGTGATGCACAATGCAATTGCTCACCACCCGCTGACCGATGCCCAGTGAGTTCCCCAGCCGCAATCCGCGCCGCCCGGCCAACTCCCCCCAGTTTATATACTGGGCATGATGTTCCATGGTATGGAATACCCCTTTGGCTAGTTCGGGTCAGCTGCCCCGGCTCTGCTCCCTCCCAGCTTCTTGCACACCTGCTTGCTGGCAGAGCATGGGAAACTGAAAAGTCCTTGGCTTAAGAGAAGCGCTACTTAGCAACAACTAAAACATCGGAGTGTTATCAACATCATTCTCACACTAAATCCAAAACACAGCACTGTACCAGCTACTAAAAAGAAAGTTAACTCTGTCCAAGCCGAAACCAGGACACTCTCTTACACTGGCTACCTTTGGTTTTCATGTTTTCTGGTTAATTTATTATGCATTCATTCTTCATTCTACGCTAAGAGTTGATGATTGCTGTAGTTCAGTGATTTCTGCTCATGGACGCTGGTGTTGGAAGAAGTGGACTGACTGAAGTAAGAAAAAATTCTTCTACAATAAAAATGTAAGTCACATGTCTGGGAGCAGAACTGATTTTCTTCTGGGGTATTTTGAAAGTGTCCATGCCTCTTACTAAATTTACAACTCCTCATGTATCGGTACTGGAGAAAGAGGAGGAAGTGACTTGAGGGCGATCATACTCATTTCTGCTGTAGGTCACAGGGTTGTTGCCAGCTCCATGTCCTGTGCAGTGACAAGGCTGTTGGCTGCACTGGGCCAGGCAGGTTAAAGCAAGATCAAACGTGCCTAGAATATTCACTAATGGTGCTGGAAGCAACGTAAGTATTCTTCCTTTAGAAGATATCTAAGAGAAAGATCTTACTTCTTCCAAAACCACAAACTAGCTCAAAGATATTACGGATCACAGGATATTTATATAGTTTATAGCAAGGAATACCTTTTTCTGCTGAAAACTTAACTTCTTTTATGCCAGATTTGTCGAATAACTATATTAAGATGTTTTTCTAGTTTGTTAGGAGGAAAAATCTTGATATTTTGGTTCTCTTAACTTCAAATTAATCCTCCACTACTGGTACTCACCACCTTTGCTTTGTTTAACATGCCCTTCAAAGAAGTAACTATTACCATTGAGATATGAAGCTAACACAGAGCTTCAGAGGCAACCCACTGAAGTTACAAAAGTTAACATAGACAAGCAAGAGGAAAAAGAGAGAAGGTGAAATGCTGTACAAGGGTTTTGAAAAACATCATGTATTATTCATTCAGAGGTAAGATATAGCCTACACTTCTAGGAAACTCTTGCTTATTTTGGTCCTTAACTGACACTCTCACTTCACCGCTCCCTAGCTACTCACACCTAACAGTATTTTTACAGCCAAGTAGAAACGCTGCTTTCAGACAGAACTGCCACTGACTACTAGATAGTTCACAGCTCCCAAGTCATAAGGTTTTTCCATCTGGCATATATGCTACATTTATCCTCATGCTTTAACTGCAACTGCACATATACTTTCCAAAACTATTCTGCGTCTCACTGTGAAAGAGGCTGATGGTGTACGTTTTACCTATTCTGGGTATGCCATTGTAAACACCAACACAAACCCCACGAGTCTTAAGATAAATCAGTGCTGCTGTGGTGACTTTTTTTTATGTTTTAAATAAACTGAGCAATAACACAAGAGCCAAACATAACTGATTTTAAGCAATGCTTTTCATCTGCGTCTGATGCTTATATCAAATGAAGCCCTTGAAGATGCTCTGAGCTCTCACCTGTAAGAAAAGAAGTTGAGCGCATATTTGGATTTATATACTTAGTACATACTACGTACACACTTGATATTGCAGGGGAAGAAACTAGAAATCACACTAGAGGAGACCAAGGCCATTACTCAGGCACATAGCCATAGATAGGAGTATCACATGTATGAGGAAGCTCTCAGTATGGCAATATCAAGTAAGTGTATGGGAACATGAGAGCAAGTCAGTTACTGCTCCTCAGGTAAAAAGAAGCTTCTGCGACATGTTAAAAATTAACATGTTTAATATAACCTTAAGGAAATACTCAGGTAGCAAGTCTGACACACTTCAGTTTCATTTTGATGAGACTTTCTGACAGACAATAATACCTTAGATAAGATTTTTATTCTTTCCCCAAGTCAACAATTCAGGAGCATCTTGTTTCTGTGATACATCTCGATCAACCAAATCTTTTTAGATATCTATCCACAAATCCTCCACTTGTCTTAATTATAGCATCTCACAGTTTGAGTGTTCAAACAAATCATCATCTACTATGGAAAGTACCAGCTGTAGCCATGAGACAGCTGTAAAGCTAACTTTGAAGTAGGGCCAGGTCACTGTATATGATTTGTTGAATTTATGAATTATATCATCTATTTGTGAAAATCCCTTGATTTTTCAATTGGAGGTTTAAGGTAAGTCAAGAGCCGCCACCATACTTAACTTCTGTGAAGAGCCAGTCTTATCAACACAGTGCACTACTAGAGTTAAACACAAAGAGAAGTAATATTACAGATGTAAAACACAATATTAAGATAATGTATTGAAGCGTGAGATAGATACAACCTATCATGACCCAGACAGAAGGAGAGAACAGATGTTTCATTTGCAGAAAATACTGGTTTGGGCTGATCTGAATGCTTAGCTATAGGCCTTTACTGTTCTCGGATTTTAAACGGAACAGAAATGAGTTTTAGTAGCGCTTGAATCAAGATACTAAACTCTGGAAATCTGAAGGTCATGCAGAAGTCATGAAAGTCAGTATATTTCAACTCCAAACCTACTCCTCCTCCCAGCTTGAAATGGAATGGTAAATAGTTTTGTCATTGCACAGCCTTAAAGGGATAGCATATGAAAAGAGCAAGAAGTTGAAATTGTATTTTCACATCTTTAATTATATAGAAGTTCACTAGTTTAAGAACCACTAGCTAGGAGGATTAATCAGCATTTAGGTTAGTGTGCATGATGCTCTGTTAATTATGTACTAAGACTCCACAAACTGAGAGAGAAGAGCAGTTTACAGATTTGCTCCCCAAATCAACAGTAATGCAACAATAACATCCAACTACTTGAGGTTAGTTTAGTAGTGGGTGAATGCTGCAGACTTACACACAGTCTTTCCTCCCTAGAACAAAACACTGCCGTGGCTGTTCAAAACCTCAATAACATGTGCTCCCTTTTCATCTTGGCATTAAGTCTTCCAGCCTCGGTACAGTCTAGTATTTTGACTACACTAAGTGTAAGTGACCATCACAGAAAGTGACTGACTCGAAGGAAACTAAAGGAAGTGCCTCATTCCTAACATCATCTGTTATTCCTTGTAGACAGCTGCTTGACACTTTCTATGAAGAAGTAACTGTCTCAATAAAAAAAAACAAACCACACATTGTTTATAGCTCACTATTGTTTGCTGAGAGCAGCTCAGCAATTTTCTTGTTCAAGTTAAATATTTAGAAATATTGATCATGTCTGCTGTTCCCAGAGTGCAGCTGTTCCAGACCCCAGAGTTGGTGTTCTGGTCCTCAGTGCTGGTCCTCAGGCAACAGACCGAGGATCCCCTCCTAGCTATTCCTCACTATCAAACTTAAAAAAGCAAGCAGGGATGGGAGGTCAGAGCACAAGCACGTTATCTTGTATCTGCTGCAATTAAGATAACAGTAACATCCTGAAGTGAAGCGATTTTGATACAGACATTCTAGCTAAATCTGAAACTGAATTAAGTGTAAAATTCCTCAAGTCGCATAGAGTACGTATGTTCAGTAGAGGTATAATACCTCAACTTTGAAGCAAAAAGAAATGGAAGACCTTAGACAGTGGCAGGACACGAATGAACATCACTCTGTTTTCCCCTGTCATGAAATTAAGCCCCAGGAATCCTGGTCGACAAGCCAACCTAGATGTTAGAGTACATGGCCTCCTCCCGCTGTCAGGTACCTTGGGGGACAGTGCCCCAGAAAGAGGGGACCATCCTCATTCTTCCACTGACACAAGGGAGGAAGACATTTCAGGGATACAGAACAGAAGCAAAATCAAGACTCCCACTATAACCGCAACCAGGCAGTGTTCAGATGAGAGGTATGATGATAACCGTAAATCCAATGCTCTTTATGAGCAGTGGTATTGAAGTTGGGAAGAAGGCAGCAGAAGTCCAGGAGAAATCAAGATACAGGTGAAGTTTCACCAACTATCCTGTATGTAATTTTGGTTACCCACCCACAAGACGAACAAAAATCACATCATGATCTGTGCAGAGAAGGACACTTAGCTCACTCAGAAAACAAAAGCACCTTTTAATTGAAGGAGACGAGAAATTTGCCTTCTGTAAATGCAAAGTTTGTAGCCCTACGAGCAGGGAGGTTTTGGAAGTGACTCAAGCACAAACAGACTGCATCCATATAAATATATACAAGTTTGTACATGTCGCTGTGTAAAACTAACTTGTCTAATATAGAGCCTGATGAGTCTCTGCGGGTAATTATGCGCTGGTGCTGCTGACCACAAGATTAGATAAGCATATGCAGTGACAAGATCTTCTCCAGTTTAATCTAGCTAACAGAACAAGTCTAGCTGTTGTCTTGTGTTGTACTAAGGAAACTCGAACATTTGAAAAGAGGGCAGCTGGCAGAGCTAAGGAAGAGACAGAGAGAGAGAAGTGGGAAGGGCAGGGGGCAGCTGCAGTGCAAACTGCAGCCAAGCAGCAGCTTTGGCAGGGACTGCCCAAGCAGCTGTTTGCTGTTCAGTCTGGTTACAGCTGCATCACCAAGAAGGAACATGGGGGGAAAAAACTGACAGACGAAATAGTGTAGAAAAACCTCAGTGCTCTCCCCTTCTCCATTCACCAATTCCATCAGAGGAGTTATGGAAACCTCCTGCAAAACTGCTCAGATGGCCATGCTAATTAGGTCAAATCAGACAAGGTTGGAAAACATGGGAAAGTTCAAGTTACACACTGTATTAAAAGCCTAAGCCTACTTTACTTTTCAGCAGAAAGTTAATTTAACAGGAAAAAAAAATAATCAGAAACCACACATCTAACTGGTTTAGCTTGTTTAAAACTGCCATGCTTCCTTTTGTAGAAATTAATTAAAAATTTTCTTAGACAACACTAATATAAAATTTCTAGATCCTTTCAGTATTTCGAAGGTTCTTTGTAGCAAAAACTGACATGCATTATTGTGTTGTGTTACTTGTCACACAGGTAGTTCAGAAAACAGTGAAATGGGTACAGCTGGCACCATCCTTCATCTGCTTCTATAACCAAAACCCCATCAGTGCTGTAGACACACAAACAGTGAATGAGGACGGCTCTTTCTTGGAAAAATGCAACAGAAAAAGGGCAGAAAAAGTGTTTTGTAGAGCATGAAAAGCATAGTCAGATAAAATCTCATTTTGGAAATAATTCTGCCTGGCAATCCCTTAATCCTGTTTTGAGATAGCTTCTTCCCTGCTTCCTTTGATTGAACGCATGAATATGCTCAACAAAGTTCTACTGAGGTTTAATCCCAGTTTCCATCGAACACCAGAAAGGCCAACCGTCTTCTAGGCTTTATGGGATGACAGGTTGACAATTTTGTTCAATTTTACATAATCAAAACCAAACAACCAACCTAATATGCCATGATTTACTTACGCTTGATTTACTTTTGCTTCAGAACAATCAGCAAAACCCATCAGAAACCCCAAAATAGCAAAGAAGGACTCTGCTTTGCAGATACAGGTGTAATTAAGAAGTGATTTATTTATGCAAGGTAACCTTGGGAATATCCAAAAAGTAGAACACAAAAGAAAAAACACTGCAAATCAGTGCAATTCTTGGGAGCACAGTGAAGCGTTGACAGACATGTAATAAAAATTTTAACTAGTACTTTACATTCGTAAGAACACAGAACAGGCCCTTACCAAGGAGAGGCACTATTGTCTTCTCTGATGGACCTGATTAAAAATAACAATAGTTTAATGGTCTCCACAACAGTGGAGGCCCTTCCTGAGTAGTGTTAACAGAGAGCAAAATAATTCCTAAGTCAGTCATTTGCCAGCTGCCCTTTATCCTGGACATGTAAATCAAGGCATGGTACCCACCAGAGCATCCCAGAACTGTAGCCAAACACCATTTCCCATACACCCACCAGCCCCATCCTCTCGGGGCTCTCTGCCTTAGCTGCCAACCATCATCATATGCTCTCATCTAGAGTTGAGATTCACCGAGGCTGCAGCCTCACGTTACACTCACAAGTCAAACGGCTCAAACCACAAAGCAGTATCATCTTTTTGTCCCAGAGCTGTAAGGCTCCTTCAAAATCTGTCAGAAATCAGGAGGGGGCAGAGGTAATACAAGATAAAAGGCTTCATAACCCAAGAAGCTACAACTATTGATGCAGGAAATTATTACAAAATCTGTTTGGTGAAGCCAGCTAAGGAAAAACTAAGACCCTGGCTAAGGTAGTACTATGCTGCCTTGCATCAAATTACTGGCAGTAATTACACAATGGTTGTGTCCTCTTGTGACCACACTGATTAAACTTGCTTTTACAAATAAATGGCCAACTAGAAAACCGGATGCCAGGCTACTGACATCTCACTAACAATTTATAAAATAAACCCGGTCATGAGTACACTGCTAATCACATGCTGTACAGAAACTACAGGTACAATATTAGCATGTTACAAAGCAGACACACTTCTTACATAGCATGACAGTTCACCCAGAGATTATGGGGAATCAGCCCAAACTAACTCAAAAACCTCGGACTCAATTGCTTAAAGAGGGTGCCTGAACCTTTTACAGCTTAACCTCCATTACAAGCAATCAAAGCCATATGTGACACACCTGCTGTGGTTTTAACTTGTTAACATTTGATGAGCTATTTTACCTGCTGTGGTACTTTTCTATAGTCATACACGTGTGAATTGTTTCTTGATTATACTTCCAGAAGCCTTTGCAACAGGCACAGAAAGCCAGGTATCTCTGAGTTTTATAACTTCTACTACTGCAGAATACATAGGAATAACTAGGCAAAGGAGGAAACACAGATCGGTGAACTAGGAGGCCCTATTTGGTTTGTGAACTACCTCCACATCCCTTATGGATAAGAGCTTGATTAACTGATACTTCCCAGCAGCCAGTAAGCAATCGGCTTGAGTGGAGATGCGAAGGTAGAACCTTCCTTCAAAGCAGGAAGGAAACTCAAGCAGTCAATATAAAGAACTGGTGGAGTTCTGGCATCTGAAATTCTTGTTTATCTGAGAATGAAGGAGATACTAGTAACTCCTGAGGCTCTCCCCAGCAGCAACAGGTAATTTCTTGCTGTTTTTTAACACTAGAAATATTTGGTTTGGGTTAACTGAAGTGACTCTACTTATCCGTTACAAGATGTTAATAGTAAGCTGACCAGGGCACTAGTTTCTTGGGCTGCGGTCTCCATAGTAGTGAATTACATGCAGCATGTTGAAATGTAATGGGCTCCCAGGTCAGCTTATTTGTGTGGTTTTGCCTCTGTGCTTGAATTGCAACTAGAGCTCTGTGAGCGCAGGACTCCACGGGTGTCTCCCAAAGAATAAGCCCTCTGATGCTGAGGAGAGGCTAGCCCAGGCAGCATGCTAGCCTCCCGTGCTCTTGCAAGGGGCATAATCCAGCCCTGGGTGATTTGCACCAATTCTAGGTTAATTTACAAGAAATGCACGCTCGGTTTGGGTCTCTGACGCCGGTCGTGGCAATAGCCGTTTGCAATGAAAGGGAGCCGGGCCTGTTACCATCCCCCCGCCCCGCGGCCGAAGGAGCGCCCCACAGGAGCGGGGTCAGGGCCGCCCTGCTCTCCGGCTGCCGGCGCGGTGTGAGGCGGACAGGGCCGTTTCAGGGGTAAGAATGGACATGGGGGGCTGCAAGGAGAAGGAAAAACCATCCCGACCGAGCGAGCCAAAGCAAGCAGGACCGCTTCCCGTTACACCTGAGGGGAGGGGGGGCGAGTTACATAAAGGCAGGGGCAACCCACCATGGCGACGGCGGGCCCTGACCGAGGACGAGCGCGGTACGGCGGCGAGGGGCGGCAGCAGGAGCGCGGCCGCGGGGGAAAGGCCCGGGAGTGGGGTGCAGCCCTCCCACTGTGGGGGAAGGGGGGGGGGGGGTTGGCCCCGCCGGCTGGAACGAGAGACCCGGTTCCCTCCCGGTGCCCGCCCCGCTCACCTGCGCTGCCGCCGCCACGGACAGCCGGGGTCCGGCGGAGTGCCGGCCGGGAGCAGGGGGCGAGCGCCCGCGCGGGGCAGGGCGCCGAGCCGGTGCGCATGCGCGGCGCCGGGGAGGGCGGGGCGGCCGCTGGCGCTATGGCCCGCTGCCTGGGGCGGGGGGCGGGCGCGGGGGCGGCAGCCCGCCTTGGGGCTGCTCAGCTCCGCCGGCGTTCGTGACGAGGTCTGCGTTATGCACGCCGCTCCGGCAAGGCTCTTCGATTTAGTGCTCCTTCCACCTTGGGCCTGTGACGTTACGAAAACCCAGCACTTCTCCTCCCCTCCCCCCCCCCCCCCCCCCTCCCCCCCCCCCCCCCCCCCCCCCCCCCCCCCAAACCCCGTTAGGAGAAGGAAGGGTTTGGTCCGTGTCCGAGCTGATGCGGCATTTTTCACTTCTCTTGGCGTTTCACCGGAACCATGCTGTACCTGACGGGGCGGGAGTTTGGTGCTGCGAGGGCTCGAGCGTGCTACAGCACCTGTAGTTCCAGGGCTGCCTTTTAAGAAGCATAGGCAAAGCAACACGTTGAGGGGAGGCAGCTGCACGTGAGGGTTTTGCTGCTGTGAAACGATGTGCTGGAAGAAGAGAGGAGAAGGCAAGCTTCGCAGGAAAAACAACATGCACTGCATTGCTATTTAAGTGGGCCAGCAGCAGAGTTTATTTTAGCTCAGGCAGTTTACGGTGACTGCACAAAGCAGCTGCTGCTCCTCCAAGGGCAGGCTTTGATGCGGTGTTGGTGCTGTGAGTTGCTCTGGCCATGCTTTGCTTCATCTCCTCGGAGAGAGAACCACAGAGGTCGGCAAGAGCTGATGGCTGTGCAGGGTGGCTAATCCTTCTGTGCCAGCTCCACTCATTTATCTAGCGGCATATGAGAATAGTTACTCTTCTTGCTATAGTTGGTCTCTTACTTTGACTATTCTCTTTCCATTAGAGAGTGGTTTCTGTGAAAAATATTTTTTCCAGGCCAATTTAAAAAAACAAAATTTGCACATGAGTAAAGGCACACAAGTGCTGCTGGAGCACATGCTAGACATCCATCCCAGGACAGTTTCACAGTGAAAATAAGTCTGTTGGCTTGCTATTCTCTCATAACTGTGTTTCCTTTTTCTGGTTCAATGCTATGTACCAAAGCTTATCTCCTTTCCTCTTGGCACATAAAAAAGTTGCCCTTCAATGGAAAGCAGAGGCAGGCAGAACAATTCCTGAGAAATACCATCACCGTGTCCCCCCAAAATCTGAACTAGTGCAATCTCTTAGGTAATACAGATCAGAGTGATGCTGCTTCAGATTTTGGAGGAACTGCTCTCCATGAGTTCAGAGAGAGAAGGATCTAGGAGAGAGAGGAAAAGGCTGTACCAGCTCCTTCCCCACCTGTCCGCCAGCTCTGACCTGTACAGTGCATATACCTGCCTCACACAGTGCTGCCATACACCCCCTTCAGTGCATGAATACATTTCCCCATTACACACTTTCCCCCAGGTTTGTTTCAGTCTTTCTTTACCTTTCAGTCTTTACCTTTGTTTCAGCAGTGCCTCTCTCTGCCTGTGGAGCAATAAGGGTAAGTCTTCGTCCCATTTTGCTTAAAGCTTGACTTGAGAACCTCAAAAGAGTTGGCTAGGAATGTTTTACAGGCTGCTAGAATCAAAGAAAGACCTTATTAAAGAAATACATGCCCTGGGAAGTAGAGAGTCCTCTTAAATAACTGCCTTGCACAAAAGTAAGCACAGCTAGCCAACTGAAAATGCCCTCTGCCTCCAGCCCTACAGCTAAATAGCTCAATAGTTTTTCCAGTTACATACTGCAGAGTTGAAAGCTGGACTCTCATGCTGCATGCCAAGTTCACCTCTATAGATGCGCATAATAATTCTAGGATTTCCTTTTTTCCTGAATATATCACAATTCTGCTGAAAAGCAGGAAGGTGCTTTATAAATCCACGCTTATCTGAGAATGAGTGGCTAGAGGTTTACAGTTCCACACAGAATACACATATACTATGTTTAGGAGGAGATGCACATTTATTTTGGAGATTTTAAAGCAAAAATGTGCAACTAAATAACACTGGCCTGTTTGAGAAAGAACCAGAACACTATCCATGGGAAAATGGGAATAATCATTATTATCTAAAATATAACTGGTTAATGGATTTGGGTTGTTATTCCCCACCCCCCTGCCATGTATTTCATAGAGGTCAGAGGTGGTGAAAATTCAGTAGCAAACAGCTGAAATGATTACATGATGTGCTGAACTGCCCAGAGTGCACTAGTTTTGATCAACCCAAAACATTTTAGGTTTTGCATAAGTACAGCTCAGAAAATTCCAATTCAGCAATGCCTTAGTGGCTATTTTTCTGAATACAAAAAAATCAAGCAATCCTCCCCAAGTCCATCCATGTGTTTGAAAGGTACTAACCTGTATGTACGTGGCAGAGACGCTGCTGGCCATGAGCGGTTTCCAGAAGGCTACGATTGGACAAACTGACCCATACAGACAGACCTCTTGGTCAGAGGGTTAAGCAGGGGGCTTCCCACCAGGCCTCAGGAACCGCAGGCACACAGCCAATGGTCTGATGGGAACAAGTTTGTCAGAGCTTTGTTTTGCAGTTTTCTCCTTGCCTTCTATTGTAGTGCACACTTTTATTCTTTATTGGCCTCATAGTTCCTACATTGTGTACCTGTGATGTCCAGCCTGGCAGCTGCTTTACTTCCCTAGATTGGTTCTCTTCGAGGTGAAAGCTTGGCACTTAAGAAGTTGTAGGAAATCTTACCTCCCAGCTTACTGAGACGAGTGCCGGGGGCTGGAGCAAGCTCATCACTCTGTCCTGTAAAAAGGTAGGAGGAATCAGTGGGCAGTTTCTAAATGAGAAACCAATGCCTTTGTGCTCTTATTTCTGGTTTTGAGAGTTAGTGATACTGCTTGTAACGTATTGTGGCTCTCATCCAACGTCCCTGGAAACCACCGAAAAGGCTCCCATTGACTTCAGTAATAGTTTGATCAGGCCTTCAACCCACAAAGACACCATTGTTTAGTGTTGCTGCCATTGAGGGTTTTGGCACAGTGCTCCGCTCCTGCCCTCAGATACATGTGCCTACTAAGTCCTTGCAAGCAGTGATTTACGTGTGTGATGTATAATCTCTGATGACAGAAAGAGGTTACCTTTTGCCGAATGTGGAGAGACTTTGAGGCTGGATTCCTGGTGATCCATGTGACTATTCCAGCAAATGCTTTTCCTCTGTTCTGTTAGTAAATATAAAATACCTTATGTGATTGGGTTCTCTTAAAGACTTGAGTTTAAAACTACACTGGCTCATTGGGTTAGCAATTGTAGAATCAGAAAACGTCTTCTAGAAAATGCAGTTAATATTTATAAAATTGTACTGGTCAAGAATTCCATTTCCTAAAATGTAAATCTGATTAGTCTCCTAATGTATTTAATCAAGTTTATTCAGCCATATCCTTAGCTCTGCAACAATAATTTAAGAACACAAGAGTAGCCTGTGTATGCTGTGATGCATATTAGCAGTGAAAGGGACCTCAGACTCCTGGCTTTGGACTGTATCTGAAGTTAGGCAGTGTAGAGCCTATGGAATCGTACATTTCATAGCAGGATTAGTATCATTTAAAATAATGTACAACAAAAGAATAAAGCCTGGATGGTTGCTAAGCTACTTTGGTTGGTTGGCTTTAAGGGATCTGTAAGACTTCGATACTTTATCTCCTTGCTGTAAAGGCTGACTTATTAAACTGAGAAATGCAACAAATTAAAACATAGATTCTTAAAACTGGCCTTTTTTGTCATATATCTTTCTGCTGTCTGTTTTTAATACATCTTGTATCCAGGATTAATGTTAACAAACTAAGAAATAGTTTCCAACTGTGCCCAGTCAGGCAAGGGATAGAGACTTTTTATCAAGCAGGGATGCTTTGAGAACAGGGGTGCCCTCTGAAAAACTAATTTTAAAATATTGCTATTCCCCGATAGTAACAATTCTCAAAAAAAAAAAAAAAGAGAGAGAAGCAGATATGTGACTAAAGAGCCAACTGTGAAACTTAAATAGCTGGTGTTTTTTTTTTTCTTCCCCAGTGTTACTGTTCACGGGGGAAGAATGAAGTTCACTTGGTCCAAAAGAGGAATTATGACCTCGCAGCTCAGAGACAGGATGTAAGCTTGGGTGAAAAGGATCTTTGGGTGTTGAGTGACTGTGGCTTTCTGTGCTAAGCTCAGCTAAATCAGTATGTGTCAGATATGCCTACAGGGTGAGATCCCACAAGAGCATAAACAACTACCTTGAGGAGACTTCAGATAGAGACTGAATGCCAGATAGTTGTATCTTGCCAAGAAGGTATTATGCACTGAGTATAGGTTTGCACCGTGTCACTTGGCATCGTCCAGAGATCCTTGAGTTAGCTGCTGAATGAAGAACAATCCATTTTGCAAACATATTATACAGAGCTGCACTAATGCAGCTGTACCACTGCTGGGCTCCAACGTAGCAGATAAGCATGGGGCTATCTATATATGCAAAACATCTCTTTCTCGGCGCCTTTGAGCTAGCGCTGAGGTAGCTCAGCATTGCACAGCACAGACATTATGTGAAACTGCCTTTAGAGCTTTGAGGATCATGCTTTAGGATCTGGTTGTCTGCGACCCATATTATGTGTTTAAGAACTTGAGAGGATCTGTGCTTAATGTAACTGTGTACGGAGCGTCTAAGTTTCATGACTTCTGAGGCTGCAGATGTAAAGACAGTGTTGTGTGTGACAGGGCAAGACTGAAACAATCCATGGCTTGAAAAATTACTGTGAAAAATCTGTGCTGCTGCTTTCTTATATATAGGCCTGGGGTATACATGGATTTATGTCATCCTGCTAACGGAGAATGCACCTGTTTGGCACACGCTGCCATTCCTTCCTTTTTATCTGTTCCTTGCTCCTGAGGAGAGAGAGCACGAAGAGAGCTACAGCCACTCCTGCCCCTGAATTGGTTACTGATTAACCGTATGGATTAGGAACAAAGTAATCTTTGTGAGTCAGGAATTCTTTATCTAGAAAATGAACATATACACAGTGAGTATAAACTCCATTCATAAAATGTTGCATTTTTCAATGATTCTCAGCCACTCATTCCTGATGTTGCACCCATTACAATTAACAGATACAAAAGGAGTATCCTTTACAAAGTATCTCCTTAGTGCTGTCCAGAGATACTCACTTGAATCTCAGGAGCAACATAGCTGTGTTAGCTGTAACTGTGCCTCTGTTAATTAGTGTGCTAATGTCAGATTGGTTTTGCGCTTACCTTGTTTGTCCTTGTGAGGAATAAAGTTTAGCTCATGCTCAGTAGAATATTCTTACTGCAGTTGTACTCTTTTAAACTTCCTAAAATGAGAAACAGTTATCAAATGTGTAATTTTTAACTGGCACAGTGGGATCCTGATGTGTCTTGTGGCCGATGTTAGCTGTGTGGCCCAAGCAGAGCTTCCTTGGCCAAACAGAGATCTGTCATGTAACAACTAGCCTGTATGTATAAAATGCAGAGCCTTTGTGAAGCAGGATCTGCATCGTCATATCCCAGAGTAAAGGTTTTCTTTTCCATATCAGAGCCATGGAAATCACATATTTTGTCTTGGTGACTTAAAACAAAAAAAAAAATTGCATTTGTTTTTCCCCTGTAAAATTAAACTTAGCTCAATTTCTCTTCCTCAAAATGTTTTACACTTTTTTTTTGGCTGAAGGTATTCATTAAATTCACAGGAACTGACATGTAGCTCTGAGTGACATAAAAGGGCACTTCTAAGGAAATAACCAATTCATGTACAATGTTTTATCTTTTTTTGTCCCATATTACTTTGCTTGCTGTAAATCATGGTGTAGCCTCCTCCCAGACAAGCTCATTAAAATCCCCTTGGAATTGTGCTTGTGTTTAAAAGTGCTCTTGATACCGTTTTATGTCAGAGAGAGAGGGGGATGGAAGTGGAAATGTGCCACATGAACAAAGTGTTTAGCTGGGAAGATAACACTGATGATTAGGCTGTGCAGCCAGAACTGGTGTTAACTGCACGTGTATCCTTTAAGAGCTTTGAGAACTGAGCTCCAGATAAATAATTTTTTTCCCCTCTCATTGTTTTTATACCAGAGAGACTTGAATCTTCTCTTTTGCCAGTATAATTTCAGTGTAACTACACAGAAATCACTAGATGAGAGTAAATGCAGAACACTGCCTCTGCATAATCTTAAAAACAGTTATTACATGATCTTCAATTTTTCAACTCTTCTCTTAGAGTGCCGGTGTCAGTGCTATAAGGCTCGAAGAACTTCTCATGTACTATATTCCAGGTCAACACTTCTAAAGAAAGCAGCAGCATTTCATCATCAAAGCTATGTGGCCATCAAAAGATTGGTGCAAGTTCCTGCTCAGTGTTCGGGTGTTTTTCCCATTAGAGATGACCTTGTGATTAGCAAACTGGTAGGTCCTAGTGAACATGAGTGTCTGGGATACCTTTATATAAAACCACAGTCACTATTGTCACTGGATTATTTTTGAGCAATGAGCATATCTTCCTGTTGCAGCATCTGTTTAACTAGAATGTTTCTTGAAAAACATTTTGATTGTGATGTTTTGGAAAATTATCAGCTACCAGCTGTGAATGTTAAAAGGCTGAGAACACAGAGGGGAAATAGTTTGCATGAGAGCATGTTTACTCCTAGTAACACCTGGCTTGTTGGATAAATGTAAGCTTATTCATACTCTAATAGAGGTTTTGCAGTAAAACTGCAGTCCTCTTAGTGGTGAGCTCAAACTGTAGCATAAGTACAGAAAGCAAGAGACCTGCTTGGAAAAGAGCAAAATGCATGGCCAGATACTAGATGCAGAACGGGAGAATCTGAAAGGTTTAGGGTACCAAAAATTTGTTTCAGAATGGAATTTTGCAGACAGTTTTGCAACACTGTGAACAGCCAGTCATCTTGGATGCTTAATTTCAGTGGAGCAGTAGGGGGAAAACAAAAACCAACAAAACAAAAAAAACTTTCATTGAACTGCTGGGTTCAGTAAGTTCTGTGCATTTAGAAATCTATGTTCTCAAATGCTGCCTAAAATAGCATATTTTTTTATGTATACTGGCATTACCTGCAAGCATTAAAATACTATGAGTATTGCCCCAATCATGAGGTTGGGCCTCAGTGCTAGCAGACAGTAGCAATAAGATATACAGCCATGATTTTTCACTTGTAAGTGGCCTAGGCTTGTGACAAGAAACACAATTTGGGATGATTCTGTTAACATTCTGAGTAGGATTCAAGGACTTTGGAAAAATGTAGCAGAGCCAGTCTCCAAAGAAGTACTCTCAGACTTTGCTAAAGAGACAGATCAGGCTGCAGTGCTGTGGGGACCTTTAATCCATGTTTAGAAATTCAGTAAGACTTGATGTGACCAAGATGAGCAGAAGCCACTTAGAGGCTCTTGAAAATTTTACCTATCATGATGAAGACAGTAATTATGAATGTTAAATATTGCCATTAAATGTTGTTGTTAAATGTTGTTCTTTAATAATAAGCCTCTCAAATTTCAGACCAGTCAGGTCTGCATATATATAGTGGACAAAGGGAAACTATCACAGCTGCTCCTTTGTTTTATTCAGTGTTGATTTGGATGGTGTCCTCAGAAGGCTTCTGTGTCCGTAAACTTCCACTCCTCTTGCAAAGCAGATGGTCTCACCACGCTGCCTGCCCAGCAGCTCTGTACCTGGGGACGCACTGTCCCCACACTATGCTGGAGCATGTGCTGCCAGACACAGTTATGGGCCAAAACTATGCTAGGAAGCATGGTAACACTTCGACAATATGGATGACTGCAAAACAGTGGATGAGCGTGGTGCCTGACCATGTAGTTACACAGCTATAGGGTTTGTGATATCTATAGTTCTCTTTCATACCTCCTGCGCTGGGGAACAGAGCCTCTGTCAGCTAGCAGGGCATCACATCAGTGGCATCTGCATGCTGGGTGCAGCAGCTCAGGGAATACATTGTGCACATGGTACATAAAATCCCTGTAGGATCCTCAAACTCCTGTGCTTTCTGAAAGTGGAACAGCTGCAAGAGCTGGGGAAGGAGCTCCACAGACCTCTAGCCAATGTCCCAGTGTTTTAGCTGCACTGTTGCTCATCTTGTCTGCGGGAGACTGGGTTGACTCCAGCAGAGGGATTCAGAACTAGACACTTCCTACTTTTCTCTTGGAACTTCGTTCTGTTCTTAATTAACACATCGGTGTTTGGGCCAGACCCTAATTGCACAGCTCAGTGGTGCTGTCATTGTCCTGGCACAGGGCTCCAGTCAGTGCTGTGGCTGAGACGGAGGAGGCAGGGAGGGCAGAGAAGCGCCGACTCCAAGAGACACTTCAGAGGGAGGCAGAGCGTGAGGCCAGAGTCACTAACCTGACTCATAAGGAGTCCTAAGCCAGGGTGTGAGGTACTACTCTTCAAATTTGGGACTTAGCTATAGGTGGCTATATGAAGCTTGCTCGCATAGGCTCCTGCTAGGCACCCATAAGGACTGGACTTTGGGTTAAGCTTCAGTTGTCTGTTGTGGCCAGAGAGAACTGAGAAGCCCAGAAGGCTTGATGGTTCAATTCTGTCACTGGTGTTGAGGAGATGAAGGCTTAAATCCTTGCTTTTGCGTCTGTTTCTTTATGCCAAGCAGAAGGCTTCATTCTCAGGTAACATGGAGAAGAGCAAGTGGCTCTCAGTTGTGACAGGCCTGTCCTCTTAGCAAGAGCTGAATATGTAGCTCAAATAAAAGCAGAAGCAGCACAAAACAAAGAACTTCTTTCAGAGTAGACACGACATTAAATCACTGTTGTCAGATTTGGGGGATGCCTCAGAGGCAGGGAAAACAGACTTACAAAGTAACTCACTGAACATGCACGCAAATTGGCCACCTCTATCGTTCAGGACTCAAAGCATGCTTCTCAAATGTTTTGGGGTTTGGAGGGTCTTGGTTTTAAATACAGCCCATGTCTAATACTCTCTAATTGGCTTTAAGCTTTTTTTTCGTTCCCTGAATTTTACAAACCCCTTCTTCCTTTTCCTTTCTTGGCTACAGGAATTTTGCACTGTGAAGCAAAAGGTCCCAGGCTGGGAACTTGTGCTTTGACACACCCTGCATGTCCTGTGACATGAATGTTACGTGAGCAAAAAGGAAACCATTTTTGTGTCATTCAGCACAGTTAGCAACCATTTGTGCTGCTGGCAGCACAAACTTCTACCTGTTGCCACCTAAGAGCAGGAGGAGCTGGATGACGAGGACTCTCCCTTTTCTGAAGAACCTCAGTTTACAGAGCAACATGAAACGCTCAGGTGAGCGGGACGGATTCTACTGGAAGCCCCACTTCCAGCTGTGCCGAAGGCAGCAGCATGTTCAGGCCTCCCTCGGATGGCTGCGAGCCAGCAAGTGCCGGGCGCAGTTGGGAGTTGCACAAATAGGTGGAAAGATACTCTGTGCTCTGAAGAGGTCTTTGACCCGCGTTTCATCAGGTGCTGTTCTCTTGTACCACAGGCCGAAGACCTTTGGCGGTTTAACCTCCTGGTCAAGGTGGGTCCCATCAGAGCAGGCCGCTAGCTTGTGATGAGGAGCTGTGAGAAGGCTCATCTGGAGCCTTCCCCCGTGCACCCTCTGCCCCCTGGCCTGGCCACCCGCATTCAAGCCCTGGCCCTTGCGTGGGCTGTGCTGTTGGCGTGCCATGCCTGGCCCTGTACCTTGCTGATCCTGATGTGGCTTCCTGGTGTGACCGGGGACCTGCCTCGTCCCTGCAGCCTGGCCTGGTGGTCGCCAGATTCTGGCTGACCCTTTCACTGTTGTGGCACCTGCTCCGCCATCCTGGCTCGGATGCGGTTACCACTTTCACTGCTGAGAGACACCTTTGGGTTAGAGAAGTGTATTTATTTGGAATCAGGCGTGTAGATGGTGCTAATGCATAATTGATAATTGATGTAATTAGGCATTACATTACATATAAGCCTGCATTATTTCAGGTACTCACTACAAAAGCACATGAAAGTGAGTGTTCATTAGAGCACATTTTTTTAAATTTAAAAAGATAAATTGAGGTGAAACAGGCCACCCACCTCCTCTATAAATTGCTTCTTGCAAGATACCTTTGCTCAGGGATGAGTCCAGATTAACATATTCTCAGGCAATCCCTTTGCACTCAAGTACGCAGCTGTGCTGTTACAAAGATGGGCTTTGTAGGAATTCCTGTCTGCCTCAGCACTAGGAGATAGAGGCGATGCGACATACAGCCAAAGCAGCCCTTTAGACTCCTAGAGCTGCATCTCTGCTTTGTTAACACTCCATGTTATTCAGGTATGTCCCTGCCGCAGGTGTGGGATAAACCCTTAGGTGTGCTTGGAAATGGTGGCCTGGAAGCATCTGTCTTAGTTCAGCCCTGAATCAAACCAGCTGAACTACGCTCAGCACGTGTTCTGATTTCACTCATGGCACTGGGAAATGAGAATCAATTTTTGCTTTTCACTGGGTGCTTCTCTGCCCAACAACTGCATCAAACTTGGCATCGGTCAGCTTTTTCAGAAAAGCCAGGGCGCGTTCTGGAAGTAACCTGAAAGAGATAATAGCATGAAATGAAATGTGGGATAAGAAACTTAAATTATGGGAAAAAGTGGCACTGCAAGTGAGGGAAGAGCTGGTCTGAGAGCAGAATGCGTGCACACACAGACGGAGACCAAGGCTTAAACCGGGCGTTATTTCCAAAGAATACGTAGCCCTCATCAGTCTCTGACTAGTTTACCTCCAATCCCACCCATGTTCTTTTATGACCGTTCCAAGGCGAGGTATCTACTGGGCAGTATTGGGGTTGCAATATTGCTACAGGATCCAAGAAGGTTCAATATTGAACAGAGACAGGTGCGTATGGAGTTGTTTTATGCTCTGAAAAGCAGCAGGCCTATGGAAGGATGAGATGTTAAAACTGAGGTGCGTTTTCCTCTCCTAGGATTTCTTCTCTTATGAGTCATGTCTCTTTGTGTCCCCCTGCACCAGATTAAGACAAAAAAGCAGACTTATCCTAAGGGCTTTGACAGCATTAGGTTTGACTTGTCTGTGCTTCTGCAGACTTCCACTGTCAGCATGCAGGTCTTGGAGATGCAGAAAGTCTTAAAAGCTTTTTCCCCACTGTCTGGCATCGGGTTTTGCAAACAAGATATTATCAAGTCTATCACGAAATACTGTAAAAGTTAACTGAACAGTTAACTTAATTGTTCTGATGTAAATTCCAGATTTGGAACCTGAGCTTTGGTAAAAATGCCTCCTCAGCAGAGCAGCAACACTGGATATTAAAGATGTGTGAGAGGACAAATCTTGCTTTATGTGGCAGAAAGAAGCAGTAGAGCCCTTTAGAAGCAGTTTTCCCAGCCTCTGTGACCTCAATCGTTGGTGTTGACATGAAGAAACAAACACTAATAAGCAGCAGGTCCTCAGCTCTGTCTGGAACTACGCTAGGGCTGCTGGTTCAGAGAAAGTGTTGTTTGCAAGCCCAAGGGAAATCACAATCTGTGAAGAAAAAGTGTTCTCTTGTTCTCGCTCTCCTTCCCTATCAGTCTGTAGAGCAGTTGAGTTCTCCACTGAGAACAGTTAGCTGCAGAAAGTGGATCACAAGGACCTATTGAGAGGGCTCAACACAATCTTTCTGTGGGTGATGTCTGCTGTTGTCTTAGAAAGAACCACTGCTATTTCATTACCTTGTTATGTGTTCTTCTCATACTAAAATATTTCAGATGGGTAGTTGTTTAAAACATAATACTCTCTCCTGTGGACAGCTACACGTTATCTAGTTACTATAGGCATGTTCATGTCAAATCTGGACTGATAAAAAATAACTGACTATAGTGATGTCAAACACTGAAGATAATACAAAATAAATGAAACTGGGTTGAATGTGAACTTCTGCTGTCCAGCTGTCATTCCAGGGTTTCTCTGTGCTGCCAAACACTATCTTTTACTACCGTGAGTGCAAAATGCAGTTCCTCGTAAAATAAAACTTAGTCTTGAATCAGATGTTACAAGTCTGAGGGTTGTATACTCAGGTAGTTAGCATTGATATGTTTTTCCCTCCCCCTCCGCCCCCCCTTTTTTTTTTTCTTTTGCTACTTACATTGCAGAAAGTAAAGCAATGCTTAGACGTGATGGAACAAAAATCATTTTCTGGTTGGTCAGTATTCCTTCCATCAGAGCCTCTACAACTTCTTCAATCTCCAAAATCTTTCCAAGCCTACACAGGAAAGCATACATGTAAGACTTACAGTGGTAAAACAGGGGTGGTCCTAGCTGATGTAGGATGCTTCACACATGCGCAAACTGAGGTAATTCAAATGCAACCCTTATGTGGGTTAAATGACACTGCAGATTTTCTTTAGCCAATTGTACATACTGTTTTTATATAGTCAGTCGGAATACAAGGCCTAAAGCTGGGGCTAATATGTAGTGCCTTGATGCAAAGACGGAAGGACAGGAAGGCAGAGTTTTGATAGTTACCTTGTACTGGGGTTTTTGACAAATCCGGTGTTTATAAAAACCGGACAAAGACACGTAGTTTTTATTCCGTCCTTTCCCAGGGTAGACAGCTCCTCTGTCAGAGCTTTATGAAATCCAACCGCAGCAAACTTGCTTGAACTGCAGGAGGGGAAAAAGCACAAATGAGAAGGCAGAAATACTATTTCTAGCTCTCTACAACTGGAAATGGCCTAAAAGATCACACAGTACTGACTAGCAGGCAATTAAAAAAAAAAAAAAGTAATCCAGCTGAGAAGAGAGGGCAGGGAATAATTCTAACTTTCCCTGTGCTGGAGTGTAGTGCTGGATTAGATATTGCTGCTTGGGGGAGTAATTGTGGAATGCAGAGCAGGTGTCTTTCAGAAAAAGTCACCTTTCACCAAAAGTTTGTAAAATTAAGAAGGATGGGCAGGGTAGAAATGGAGAACAACCCCCTACTGTTTCTCGTACCACACAGAAGCGTCTTCTGCCACTCGCATGTGAGTTTTGAAATAGAGGAGCATTATGCATGGAGAGGCTGAGGAACATACTGCCACGGAAGCTGGTGCAGGCCGGGAGTGTAAATCCACTCCAAAGAAAGTAGAACCAGAGAATCAGTTTATTGACTGCTGTTGATTTGGACAGTGCGGTCCCAGTAAAAGCCCTGGCTGGGGAGCTCTCACATTGCAAAGAGTGACTGACTCTGTAAGGAAGGGTGTTCCCAGAGGAAGATTGCTCCGCCTGGAGCGGCTACTATAGACGGCTAGATCGGACGCAGAATGACAATATGCAATCTAACAGTTTTTCTGTTCATGCACTGTGATTTTCTAGAAAGGTTTCAAGTAGAAAAGCAATTTTATCTCATGATGGCAGAAATATTTCTATACACTACAGTCACTGCCACAATGGTAGAAAGATCAAAAGCTACTCATTAGGGGTTTACTTGACAACACTACAACAACTCACAGAAGCGCTACTTTGTAAGAAGGAGAAGGGAAGAGGATACCTTTTTTCCTAAGCAAAAGTCTGGATCAGTGAGGGAGAGGAAAAAGGAGAAGCTTTGATTAGTTGATGTGTCACATGGCTATTCCTCCATACAAGCGTTGCTCCTGATTCAGTCAGAGCTAATGAGCAAATCGGCGGGAACCACCAGGCATCCTTAAGTGCTGGCTGTTGTGCTTTTTGCCTCCTTAGCACTGTCCTTTGGACGTATCGTAGTCAGTGGGAGGATTATTTTGGTTACTCTGTGCTTGCTGATGGAGAAGATGCAGTTAAAAATAAAAAACCGAAGAGATCTGATTTTAAAATCACTTACCAATAAGCCACCATGAAGGAAGTCACCAAATGACCTGCTGCCGAAGCCACTGTGACAATGTGACCGTGGTTGTTGTTCATCATGGTTGGCAGAAAAGCTCTTGTGGTCTTGAAAGTCATTTAAACCGAGAGGCAAAAATGGGGGAGGAAAAGAACAATGTTTTCTTAGGCATATTCAACACTGACCCTGACTATCATTAATTAAGCGACTCATGCTATCGCTAATGCTATGTGCTGTAGAGCACCTCCGATTCTGAGGTGCTCAGGAGAGATACCTGTTCACCATTCAGCTGGTACAATTGGCAACCTGTTTTCCAAACGGGAATGTTTCAGGAAGTCAGCTATAAACAGGAGCCGATTCTCACGTCTTTCCTATGCTGCTTTTTAGGTTTCAGGTGTCAGCGGCAACGCTGCCAGTGTCTCACCCCAGGACGTACAACAAAACGCTGGTCAATCTGTAGCATCTCTTTTCTGCTGCTGCAAACAACAAGGCCTTAACAGCTGAAACCCTCCCACTCTGTAACCCCTGCTGGCAGCTGCCCCACCCCAGGGGCAGCTGTGGGCATGCCAAGGACCCAAGGCCCAGCTCTGGTAGGGCCCAGCTGTGTCACCTCCACTCAGACTGCTGGAAGAAAGCTGTGAGAAAGTCCACAGAGAGATGAGAGAGGTACAAATCACGAGGAGGGGCAGGATTGATGGGAGACGGGCTCGGAAGCAGCCCAAGGAGCCAGGAGGGAAGGCGGTGACACAGCGAGGTACAAACCATGAGAGGAAGAGCGCCCAGGGAGATCGGCCGGGCTGGTGGGTGCAGGCAGGGGGGGGCCAGGCCTCACTGTGCCCTGCGGCCGGGCTGTGCTGGGAGCTGCAGGGCTGCCCCTCCCCTGCTCTGCCCGGCCATTCGGGCCACGTGCCAGCTGCCTTTTGTGCGGGTCAGCCGATAAAAACATTGCTTTGTGTTTTTCAGCCGTGTATCTTCTACTTGCAGGGTCTCGGCGCTCAGCTGTGGGTGCCCAAACTAGAAGAGGAACCCTAATACACCTCTGACAGAGACCAACCCGTGCTGCAGATGAGGCTGTCGCTGGCTAGCTCACGCAGAGAAAAGAGAGAATGAGAAGAGAGAATGAAAAAACTGGGCCAGGCTCAGATCAGCAAGAGGTTAATCAAGTTTCCCAACCGTCAGCCTAGCTGGGTGCCCCTGTGCCACACACGTCCAAAAGACGCTTTTGTAATTCACTGGTAGCTGAAAATAATTGTTAGTCTAAATACGCCTCCTCAACAACGCTCCCAAAAAAACGTAGGCATGAAGATGGTAGTGGCTCTTACCCACATGTGAGCAAGAATGTTGACTTCAAACATTCTTTCAATCTGGTGGTCCTGAGTCGAGAGCAGGTCGGCAGCTGTAATCACACCAGCGTTATTGACCAGGATGGAGACATCCCCAATGTCCTTTTTCACCTTTTAGACAGAAAAAAACCAGAAAGGTGCGTGTCATTCGTTATCAAAAAAAATGCAAGTCTCTGGAAGGTGAGTGACAATTAATTTAATTCTTAACGTTGTTTCATTTCGGGAGAGGAAGATCGCACCACGTTTCCAGATGTGGTAGGAACTGTGCAGTAGTACCATGAAATCCCTTAATTACTGCCAGTATTTATAGTCTTCCACACATTGCCCACAGACACAGTATGCTCTGTGTAGTCACAGCTGGGACTATGGACGTACAGACTGTTCTGAGCCAGCTGCACCATATCCTTTACAATAAAATGTTTCAAATGTCCCCAGTGGCGTCTGTGTGCTGTTCAGGAAACTAAAAGGCCGAAGTTCCTTCAGGGGCTGGAAGTCTAAAGAGCAAACGCGGCAACGAGGCGTGATACGCCAGAGCCTCACAAAAGAGGAAGAGACTGGCTGCGATCTCGGAAGTGCTACTTCACTCTCCCTACAGAAAGCAGCAACAAGTGGGGAGATTCCAAGGGCTTGCATGATTTGCGTACAACACCTCTTCTCTTGTTTTCCTGACTTTTCTGAAAACGGAGCACGTTTGGGTAAGCCTTTGGACGTGCCCCCGCTCCCCTACCTTCTCTGCAGCGCTGTAGATTTCCTCCCTTTTGCTGCAGTCCACCACGAAGGCTTGAACAGTGGCTCCCAGCCTTTCGCATTCTGCTGCCGTGTCCTCAAGGCCGTGCTGTAAGAGGCAGAAAAGACAGACACGCATGCACAACGGTACCCTGCCCACGTGTTGCTGCTCGGGTGCCGTGGAAGATGATGTGTCCTGATTGCGTAACCGCTGCCAAGCCCCTGAACAGTTCATGGCTGCCCAGGGAAAGAGCTGTAGCTGGGGTCCGTGGGAGGACTAGTATTCCGACCTTAAATTTCAGACCTGCGTAGAGTGACTGCCAGAAAGGGAACGTGGCAACAAGAGTGAGTTTGCCTTGGTAAAGCACACGTAGCTAGGCTGCAGAAAGGGGGCACTCACTCAGCGACTTTCACAGCACAGCAGGCAGACATTGTGCCTGTAAGCAGAGCTCTTAAAACACAGGCCCAGCTGACACCCCCGAGATATGAAAAGCGGCCCTATGCGTTTCTGTATTCACAGACTGGATGTGAGAAGAGAGGTGTGCTCCAAAGCGCACAGTGTAGAGAGACGTTTCTTACGAGAACAGCGTTTGACCCACACAGAACAGAAGCTCCCCTAAGTCATTACAGCAACCCACTAAGCGAGGGCAGAAGTGACTTTGCTGTAGCCTTGTCCCCAGGTGCCCGAAAGCCATGCCAATGGGGACCTGTGCAGTGAAAAGCCCCAGCTCACAAATGGCCTGGGACAGCCATGTCAGCACTTGACAGAAGCTGTGCAGGTCCCTGGGGTGGGGGACCCAGCAGCTACCCTCAGCCCCAGCTGCTGCTTAAGGCTGATGGCCACCAGGAATGAGGCCTTTGTCAAGGCAGTGGGATTGGGGAAGCATACTCCTAAAACCTTTGGGATCCACCACCTCCTTTGGCATTGTATTTCAGTGCCTGCTTACACCCACCCTTCCAATATATTTCCCAGCACCAAAGCCAGGCCAGGTCTCGCTCGCTACTACATTTACTCCTTCTTCCCCCATTCCAGTGAACATGGACAACACTCTACTTGGCAGCACTCTACTACACATCGGGAGACCGGTGCCATGCCTCCTCCCACCCCTCCAGAGTCTGACCTTGGACGAAATGGGTAGCATGAACAGACACTGAAAATATTCAACAATATCCTCCCTATTTATACATCGCCTTACGCTAGGCTTGTCTGGGTGTCCTGGTTTCAGCTGGCATAGAGTTCATTTTCCTCTTAGTAGCTGGTACAGTGTGTTTTGCATTTAGTGTGAGAATAACGTTGGTAACGCGCTGATGTTTTAGTTGTTGCTGAGTAGCGCTTATCTTAAGTTAAGGATTTTTCAGTTTCCCATG
This sequence comes from Gymnogyps californianus, assembly GCF_018139145.2. Taxonomy (NCBI): domain Eukaryota; kingdom Metazoa; phylum Chordata; class Aves; order Accipitriformes; family Cathartidae; genus Gymnogyps; species Gymnogyps californianus. Next base: position 65,772,557 of record NC_059474.1, read on the forward strand.
CTGTGCCAGCAAGCAGGTGTACAAGAAACTGGGAGGGAGCATAGCCAGGACAGCTGACCCAAACTAGCCAAAGGGATATTCCATACCATGGAATGTCATGCTCAGTATATAAACTGGGGGGAGTTGGCCAGGAGGGGTGGATCACTGCTGGGGCATTGGTCAGCAGGTGGTGAGCAATTGCATTGTGCATCACTGTTTTTTTCCTTGGGTTTTGGGGGTTTTTTTCTTTTTTTTGTTATATTCCTTTTCATTATTATTATCATTTTATTATTATTGTTAGTATTATATTTTATTTTACTTTAGTTATTAAATTGTTCTTATCTCAACCCATGAGTTTTACTTTTTTTTGATTCTCCTCCCCATCCCACTGGGAGGGAGGGAGGGAGGGAGGAGTGAGCAAGTGGCTGCATGGTGCTTAGTTGCCAGCTGGGGTTAAACCACAACACCTGGGGTTTTTTTTGTTGTTGTTTGTTTCTGGTGGGCTGGGGGTTTTTGCAGCTTCAGGATGACCTGATGAATGCCTCTGCAGTTTCTGATCCACTGTGTCAGAAACCTTTCCTGCGCACTGCTGCCCAGCCACCCACCCCCTCTGTACAGCCGATCGCTCCTATGCACAGCACTTTGCCTTGCTGCCTGCTAAATGACATTCTGCGTGTTTGTATCTCTCCGTCCTCCACTTGCCAAGGTCTTTTTGCGTTCTAGTCAATTTAGCTGAAATAAAGAGTTTGAGCTAGGCTGAACACGTAGCAAGGAGCCGTCTACATGCGTAACTGTGCCAGAGGGCAGCAGGGCTCACACACAGCTCAACGCAGTGATGCCTGTCACCACGAGTAAAGAGAGACATCCTCCAGCAATGTATGCAGAATATCTGAGGCTAGAGAGATGGCGAGCAGAAGGTAAACCTGCTTCTCTGTAGAAACAGGCTTCTGGTCTGAGCGTGCCTTTTTCTGCCAGCCTCGGCAGCGGTTCCGACAGCAGCTTGCTGACCACTGCGTTCCCTCTTGCCGGTACTCTTTGACGTGCTGTGCATGCTACCTCGCGGATTAGCACTGAGTAACTGTGGGACCCAGACACCTACGTCCTCCGGTACAAGTGGGGCCAGACCCTCTGCTGGCGCTCAGCACCCCAGTCAGTGAGCTGACCGTGAGCCGATGGGAGCGGACGTGGGAGGAGGTGATGTGGAGGCAATCTGTATGCAGCCCTTCTTACGCTACTCAGTGGCCTCGGAGATTAACGAGTCAAGACATGAATTGTACCATTACCTTATTGATGTCCCACAGAACCAGTCTGCTTTGACGCTTGGCGAACTCGAAGGCAGTTGCTCTCCCTATGCCATGGCCAGCACCCGTGATGAGAACAAGCTCTCCACGGACAGACTTTCTCTTCACAGGGATAAAAAGCTTCACAAAAGCCTCTAAGTAGGCGTAGATGAGCGTAGCCAAAAACAGGAGAAGATCCAGAAACAGATTCATTGTTTTTCTGAAAGTCCTTTGGTTGCCTGACTGAACTTCAATCTCTTTTGACGCGGATGGGGGTTGTTGATTTACCAGCAGCCCGCGGCCCGCCGGAGCTGCCAGTCACGGGCCTCTGCCCCGGCAGGAACCTCCCCCTCGCCGCGGCCCGGCCCGGCCCGCCCCGCCCCGCCCCGGCCCCAGGCCCCCCTCGCCGCGCGGGGCTCCGTGAAACGCGGGGACCACGATCGGGGCGCGAAGAGCGGCGGACGACAACGCTCCGGCCGGTCGCGCGCTCGGCCACACCTCCCAGGGGCGCAGCAACCAATCAGAGAGCGGAGTTCAGGGAGGGGGCGTGTCCACAGAAGGGGAAAAGGCCGGTGGCGTGGAGGCGCTCGCGATTGGTGGCGTTCCGCCCAATGAGAGGCGAGCTTGTAAAGAGGGCGTTGGCGGCGGTGGCTAGTGGCGGGCAGGCGGGACGTAGCGCAGCGGGAAGCGAGCGGCGCTCGGTGGGTCCCGGCGGCTCCGTGCCCGTGCCCGTGGCTCGGGGAGGGGGTGGTAGCTCGGAGCGGGGTGCCTCGCCCAGCCCCCCCCGCTGAACTCGCTGTCTGGTGGCCTTGTGCTGGTGCTGGGTGAGCGGTTCGGAGGTATTGCAGCCTGCATGTACGTTCTGTTCTAGCAGAAGGCATGCTTATCCTCTCGTTATGGATAGGCACAGTGCAGCTCGGTGAGCATTGCAGCTGACAGGATGTGCTCAACGTAGCTCTCAGAGGAGCTGCTGCTGTCAGCGTGGCTACAGAAACATGGCTCTTGGGTGGTTTCTGCCCCTTTGGCTGAGGAAAGCGCGGTTGGTAGAGGTGTGCGAAAAACAGAGCATTGTGATCTTGCCGACGGCATCCATCGGTCCCCCTCGTGACTATTCTTTCTCTGTTTGCCCCCGCACAGGTGATCCACGGGTGCCTTGCTCTTCCTCTCCCAGGCCCTTGTGTCAAGAAGCAGCAAAGCATGTTCTTGTTTGGCATGTGCTGCAGGTGGAAGAGGGATGGAAGTGGCAATGAAGTTGATCATCCAGTTACTGGCAAAAACATTGTGTGGGGCCCTTCAACTCTGTATTGTAATTCTGTCTCGGATTCTGCTGTGTGACTGCCCAGTCACTCAGTCTCATGAGGTCCTTGAGTGGTTTTCTTCATGGTGAGTCCAAGTCCTTCCTTCCTTCCTTTGCATATTTGTGCATTGTCAGCTGACTTTGTCCACTACCTTCCTCTTCCAGGTCACTTAACAAACGCTGAATGGCACAATTCCGTTCAACTCATGGGACTCCACAGGTGAGCTCTTGGCTGGCTGTTCCCTCTTATTCTGTCTTTTAATTAGTTGTCCATACCCAGACCTTCCATCTCATGCTATGGCTGCTTAGTTTCCTCAAGTCCTTTGGAAAATGGCATTGACTGCATGAATTGGGTCATCTTTATCTAATCGAGTCTAAATTGCACAACTCACACTTGGACTTGCTTGTGTGTAATGGAGTATCCAGAACCTTAACCAGAACAGGAATGCTGTTGTGGTTTAACCCCAGCCGGCAACTAAGCACCACTCAGCTGCTTGCTCACTCCCCCCACCCAGTGGGATGGGGGAGAGAATCAGGAAAAAAACCCCAAACTCGTGGGTTGAGATAAAGACAGTTTAATAGGACGGAAAGGAAGAAAAATAATAATAATAATAATAAAACAACAATAATAATACTAAAAGAATTAAAATATATAAAACAAGGGATGCACAATGCAATTGCTCACCGCTCGCCGACCGATGCCCAGTTAGCTCCCGAGCAGTGATCCGCCCCTCACGGCCAGCTCCCCGCAGTTTATATACTGGGTATGACATCATATGGTATGGAATATTCCTTTGGCTAGTTTGGGTCAGCTGTCCTGGCGGTGTCCCCTCCCAGCTTCTTGTGCCCCTCCAGCCTTCTTGCTGGCTGGCCATGAGAAGCTGAAAAATCCTTGACTTAGTATAAATGCTACTTAGCAACAACTGAAAACATCAGTGTGTTATCAACATTATTTTCCTACGAAATCCAAAACACAGCACTATACCAGCTACTGGGAAAAAAATTAACTCCATCCCAGGTGAAACCAGGACAGTACCCACCCCTTATTCTATACCATCTATGTCATGTCCAGGTCCCACACTTTCCGATACATTTTCAGTTAATCACCACCACTTTTCCTGTCTCTTGATACATATACACACAGATATCATTCCCTTAATCTATAGGCATTTAAAATGTCTGTTTAAATGTCCCTTTAAAATGTTTGTTGAGTTCATTTAGTCCATGACTTTGGGGTCCATTTGTCATAACAGTCTGTCTGGACAGAAGGGATGGTGTGAAGTCCGCTCAGTCGGCAGAGCAGGATCAGGCTTCGGTGCGGTGGGTCGGTGATATTGGGCGCAGCAGGAGGATGGTGTGTGGTGTCGGATTGTTGCATGCTGCAGTCAGTCGTGGTTCCATCACTACTGCGCTTCGCTCGGTTTTATCAAAATTCATTCTTCATTAGTCTGAGTAATTCTTACTGTAATACCGTTGGTAGAGCATATAACAACTATAGTAGTGATGACATACAGTGACAGGGTTATATAGCAATTAAAATTATACAATTTAATTCATTGGCTATTCTCACCTAAAATCAAATCCCCTTGACGCATGTATCGGACTTCCCCATCCTTCCACATCACCCACCAAGTGCACCGAGGTCCTTGAGCAAAAGCAATCCAACGGATGAGTTTGCCTTTGCCTAAGTAACCAAAACTGTCTTTTGGAGTAACCCAAACTGTCTTCCCTAACATATTCTTCATGTGCACTACAGGGACTTTATCCCCTTCTACAGTACGTGGAAGTTCTCATTGGGCACGGCCAGCTGGATTGACAGATCCTCTAGTGTTAACTAACCAGGTGGCTTTGCTAAATGTTTGAAGGTCCCACACCCCCGTTGCTCTCAGTGTAGTTTTTAAGCAGTCCATTGTATCGTTTGATTTTCCTGGAGGCTGGCGCATGATAGGGGATGTGGTATACCCACTCAATGCCATGCTCTTTGGCCCAGGTGTCTATGAGGTTGTTTTGGAAATGAGTCCTGTTGTCTGACTCAGTTCTTTCTGGGGTGCCATGTCACCATAAGACTTGCTTCTCAAGGCCCAGGATAGTGTTCTGAGCGGTGGCATGGGGCATGGGATATGTTTCCAGCCATCCGGTGGTTGCTTCCACCATTGTAAGCACATGGTGCTTGCCTTGGTGGGTTTGTGGGAGTGTGATACAGTCAATCTGCCAGGCCTCCCCATATTTATATTTCACCCATCATCCTCCATACCACAGAGGCTTTAACTGCTTGGCTTGCTTGATTGCAGCGCATGTTTCACATTCATGGATAACCTGTGCGATAGTGTCCATGGTCAAGTCCACCCCTCGATCACAAGCCCATCTATATGTTGCATCTCTTCCCTGAGGGTGTCACAGGCCCACCAAGCCATAAATAATTCACCCTTATGTTGCCAGTCCAGATCCACCTGAGCCACTTCAGTCTTAGCAGCCTGATCCACCTGCTGGTTGTTTTGATGTTCTTCAGTGGCCCTGCTCTTGGGTACGTGGGCATCTACGTGATGTGCTTTTCAACCAGCTTCTCTAGCTGGGCAGCAATATCTTGCCACAATGGGGCAGCCCAGATGGTTTTGCCTCTGCGCTGCCAGTTACTCTGCTTCCATTGCTGTAACCACCCCCACAGGCATTTGCCACCATCCATGAGTCAGTACAGAGGTAGAGCACTGGCCATTTTTCTCATTCAGCAATGTCTAAAGCCAGCTGGATGGCTTTCACCTCTGCAAACTGACTCGAATCACCTTCTCCTTCAGCAGTTTCTGGGACTTGTCATATAGGACTCCATACAGCAGCCTTCCACCTTTGATGCTTTCCCACAATGTGACAGGACCCATCAGTGAACAGGGCATATTGCCTCTCATTTTCTGGCAGTTTATTATACAGTGGGGCCTCTTCAGCACGCGTCACCTCCTCCTCTGGCAATATTCCACAGTCTTTGCCTTCTGGCCAGTCCGTGATCACTTCTAAAATTCCTGGGCAACTGGGGTTTCCTATCCAAGCCCATTGTGTGATCAGTGCAACCCACTTACTCCATGTGGTATCAATTGCATGATGTATAGAGGGGACCTTCCCTTTGAACATCCAGCCCAGCACCGGCAGTTGGGGTGCTAAGAGGAGCTGTGCTTCAGTACCAACCACTTCCAAGGCAGCTTAAACTCCTTCATATGCTGCCAATATCTCTTTTTCAGTTGGAGTATAGCAGACCTTGGATCCTCTGTATCCCTGACTCCAAAACCCTAGGGGTCAGCCTCGGGTCTCCCCTGGTGCTTTCTGCCAGAGGCTCCAGGTAGGGCCATTCTCCCCAGCTGCGGTGTAGAGCACATTTTTAACATCTTGTTCTGCCTGGACTGGCCCAAGGGCTACTGCATGAACTATCTCCCATTTAATCTGTTCAAAGGCTGGTTTTTGTTCAGGACCCCTTTTGAAATGGTTCTTCTTCCAGGTCAATTGATAGAGAGGGCTTACAATCAGACTGCAATTTGGAATATGCATTCTCCAAAAACCCACAATGCCTAAGAAAGCTTGTGTTTCCTTTTTATTCGTCGGTGGAGACATAGCTGCTGTTTTGTTGATCACATCCATTGGGATCTGACGACGCCCATCTTGCCATTTTATTCCTAAAAACTGGATCTCCTGTGCAGGTCCCTTCACCTTACTTAGTTTTATAGCAAAACTGGCCTTCAGAAGGATTTGGACTATTTTCTTCCCTTTATCAAAAACTTCTTCTGATGTTGCCCCATACATGATGTCATCAATGTATTGCAGGTGTTCTGGAGCTTCACCCTTGTCCAGTGCAGTCTGGATCAGTCCATGGCAAATGGTGGGGCTGTGTTTCCACCCCTGGGGCAGTCAATTCCAGGTGTACTGGACGCCCCTCCAAGTGAAAGCAAACTGTGGCCTGCACTCTGCTGCCAAAGGGAATGAGAAAAATGCATTCGCGATATCAATTGTGGCGTACCACTTGGCTGCCTTTGACTCCAGTTGGTATTGAAGTTCTAGCATGTCTGGTATGGCAGCACTCAGTGGCAGCGTGACTTCATTCAGGCCACGATAGTCCACTGTTAGTCTCCACTCTCCATTAGACTTTTGCACTAGCCATATGGGGCTGTTAAAGGGTGAGCAAGTCCTGCTGATCACTCCTTGGCTCTCCACTCAACGAATCAGCGTATGGATGGGAATCAGAGTCTTGGTGCGATATTGCTGCCAGTGCATCATTGTGGTAGCAATTGGCACCTGTTGTTCTTCAACCCTCAGCAACCCCACAACCGAAGGGTCCTCAGAGAGACTGGGCAAGGTAGACAGCTGTTTAATTTCCTCCATCTCCAAGGCAGCTATACCAAAGGCCCACCGATACCCCTTTGGGTCCTTAAAATACCTTCTCCTGAGATAGTCTATGCCAAGGATGCATGGGGCCTCTGGGCCAGTCACAATGGGGTGGTTTTGCCAGTCATTCCCAGTTAGGCTTATTTCAGCCTCCCATACAGTTAGCTGTTGGGATCCCCGTGTCACCCCAGAAATACAGATGGGCTCTGCCCCTTCATAGCTTGATGGCATTAGCGTACACTGTGCACTGGTGTCCACTAGAGCCTTATACTCCTGTGGGTCTGATGTGCCAGGCCATCGAATCCACGCAGTCCAATAAACCCGGTTGTCCCCTTTCCTCCACCTGGCTGGAGGCAGGGCCCCTCTAATCCTGGTCAGAGTATTTGTTACTCACGTCTTGTAAAAATGACTTAGAGGTCCCTTCAAGAGGGTCAGAAGCCCTGCTACTCTGTCTGGGGAATTGCCTGTTGGAAACTGGAGCGGCATTTTTCCTGGAAGAATCCCCTTTTGTGGTTGTTTTTCCTTTCAATTCACGTACCTATGCATCTAGGGTCAAGGTAGGTTTTCCATCCCACTTCCTCATGTCCTCTCCGTGGTCACGCAGGTAAAACCACAGGGCACCCTGTGGTGTATACCTTCTATATTCTCTCTCTTGAGTAGAGGAACGTTCACTCCTAATAGCTGAGATATTGGTCTGTACAGGTGCAGAGTAGGACTTTTTGGTCAGTTTGATCAGTTTTTCAGGCTTTTCGGACATTTTTTCCACAGCCGAGATGCAGGCTCGTAGGGAGGAAGAGAGATTTTCTTCATATTGCCAGAGTTGGCGACCCATTTCATCCACCGTTGGTGCCTCTTCATCTTTCCAGGTTAGTACTGCCAGTGGGTTGGCATACGATGATAGTGCAGTCCGTACAAACTTCGGCCACATGGGTCATGTGCATTGGACTTCGTCTGGATCTCTGGGTAATTGTGCATTGTCCAGGTCATAATAAACATCTCTAGCACAGCTAATTCCCTCAGGTAGTGGATACCTCTTTCCATGGTGGTCCACTTGCCTGGTTGACATATAACATCTTCCTTGAAGGGATACCTTTCCTTCATGCTTGACAGGAGTCGCCTCCAGAGGCTGAGGGCTTGTGTCCCTTTTCCAGTCGCCTTATCAATGCCACCTTCCCTAGCAAGTGATCCCAGCTGCTTGGCTTCCTTACCCTCTAATTCCAGGCTACTAGCCCCATTGTCCCAGCATCGGAGCAGCCAGGTGATAATGTGCTCACCGGGACGATGGCTGAAATCTTTTCGCATATCCCGCAGCTCACTCAGGGATAGAGATCGGGTGATTACCTCTGGTTCTGCCTCTTCCTCCTGTTCTCGTGATGACCCTGGTTCATCTTCATCCTTCACTGAACGAACTGATTTTTTGGTATATTTCTTCTTCTGTATAGGGGCGACTGATACTGGCACAGGTTGGTTCTCTGGTTCAGCCGCAGCGCCTGTCGCAGGGGTTGGAATAGCCGCAGTGCCTGTCGGTCTGTTTTCCCTCCCTTCCCCCCTGAGGGTGCTGCATAATATCGAGCAGTGTTTGGTAGATAAAGGCCAGGGCCCAGAACAGTGCAGTAAGCTGTGCCTCTTTGGAATAGCCACAGCATTTTCCTTTCAAATATTCTATCGCTTCATCAGGGTCCTGTAGTTGTTCGGGAGTGAAGTTCTCTAGATACCTGCCCATATTCTCTATACCAGCTACTAGGAAGAAAATTAGCTCTATCCCAGCTGAAACCAGGACAAATGCTTGCAGGAAACGGGATAAAACTAGTTTCAGGTAGTCCGTGCAGCTCTAACAATGTAACTGCATGGTCTTATTTGAAAAGGATTGCTGACCTTACTCCTTTGCTTTTCAGTTAGAAAACTAGATGTATCCAGGTCATGTTCATAATTTTACTTAAGGATATTTTGGAGCCACTTGGGGAAGAGTGAAGGTTGCATGAACATCTGTCCTCTGACCAAAATTGGTCTCCAGTTAAGATTAGAGTTGTTGAAAAGGATTTTTTTTGTCCTGGTGCTTTGGCTGCACTGTTGCTCATCTTGTCTGCGGGAGACTGGGTTGACTCCAGCAGAGAGATTCAGAACTAGACACTTCCTACTTTTCTCTTGGAACTTCGTTCTGTTCTTAATTAACACATCGGTGTTTGGGCCAGACCCTAATTGCACGGCTCAGTGGTGCTGTCATTGTCCTGGCACGGGACTCCAGTCAGTGCTGTGGCTGAGACGGAGGAGGCAGGGAGGGCAGAGAAGCGCCGACTCCAAGAGACACTTCAGAGGGAGGCAGAGCGCGAGGCCAGAGTCACTAACCTGACTCATAAGGAGTCCTAAGCCAGGGTGTGAGGTACTACTCTTCAAATTTGGGACTTAGCTGTAGGTGGCTATATGAAGCTTGCTCGCATAGGCTCCTGCTAGGCACCCATAAGGACTGGACTTTGGGTTAAGCTTCAGTTGTCTGTTGTGGCCAGAGAGAACTGAGGAGCCCAGAAGGCTTGATGGTTCAATTCTGTCACTGGTGTTGAGGAGATGAAGGCTTAAATCCTTGCTTTTGCGTCGTTTCTTTATGCCAAGCACAAGACTTGCAGCCATAGGACAGACAGAGAGGAACCGTAGCCACATACGGAGTAGCGCATAAGTTGCGTTGCCTGATAGTTCCTCTGGGCTCTGAGAGACTGGACTAGATCTGGCAAAGCAGGAGTGAACACAGTCTCCCTTTCCTTAGGTGCAAATGTGCCGAGAAACAGGCTCTACAGGAGAGTGCTGTCTATCATTCCCTAGATGGATTTTGTCTTCCAGTTTAATGCTGCCATCAGACTCTGAATGATGCTCGGGGCTAGTGGGAATAGCAGGCCAGGAGAGGCCAAATGTCTTGTCCGATGTGTCCTACTGGAGCCAGTCCTTCCCCTGTCTGAGGAGAGGGCCTACTCATCAGGATGTTGACTTGTCTGTCTGGGGGATTTTTTTGAGCTTTTTCTTTGGAGTCATTGGACCATACTGTACCCTTCCTTTGGGGAAGGATTCAAGCCATGAAATAGCAGAAACATGAAAGGTGTGTACCAGGAGAGGCTAAGCTGGGTGGAAAGTTAACAATGTTTGCCAGCAATACAAGAGACAACTGTCAAATACCTACAAATAAGTAAAGTAGTGATTTAGCCTTTAGGCTCCAGTGTTAAGGACAAACATTTTGGCCAGCATGCTGTTCCCACTGACAGGGCTTTTGAAGCATCTGTATTTTTAGACCCTTTGACTCCTCACTAGGTAAGAATAGGTGGAAGTGAACATAATGAAAAAGCCAAACAGATGTGCTCTGGCTTCAAGTCTCTGACATATGTGACAGAACTGCCACCTTAGCAAGAGGGCAATATGCAGCTCAAAAAAAAGCAGGGCCAGCCCAAACCATGCAATTTGGCTTTCGTTTTAAATGGAAACCATGCCTAAGTATTCTTTAATTGGGTTTTAACTTGGTTTTTTTGATGCCCTGAATTTTACAAACCCCTTCTTCCTTTTCCTTTCTTGGCTACAGGAATTTTGCACTGTGAAGCAAAAGGTCCCAGGCTGGGAACTTGTGCTTTGACACACCCTGCATGTCCTGTGACATGAATGTTATGTGAGCAAAAAGGAAACCATTTTTGTGTCATTCAGCACAATTAGCAACCATTTGTGCTGCTGGCAGCACAAACTTCTACCTGTTGCCACCTAAGAGCAGGAGGAGCTGGATGACGAGGACTCTCCCTTTTCTGAAGAACCTCAGTTTACAGAGCAACATGAAACGCTCAGGTGAGCGGGACGGATTCTACTGGAAGCCCCACTTCCAGCTGTGCCGAAGGCAGCAGCATGTTCAGGCCTCCCTCGGATGGCTGCGAGCCAGCAAGTGCCGGGCGCAGTTGGGAGTTGCACAAATAGGTGGAAAGATACTCTGTGCTCTGAAGAGGTCTTTGACCCGCGTTTCATCAGGTGCTGTTCTCTTGTACCACAGGCCGAAGACCTTTGGCGGTTTAACCTCCTGGTCAAGGTGGGTCCCATCAGAGCAGGCCGCTAGCTTGTGATGAGGAGCTGTGAGAAGGCTCATCTGGAGCCTTCCCCGTGCACCCTCTGCCCCCTGGCCTGGCCACCCGCATTCAAGCCCTGGCCCTTGCGTGGGCTGTGCTGTTGGCGTGCCATGCCTGGCCCTGTACCTTGCTGATCCTGATGTGGCTTCCTGGTGTGACCGGGGACCTGCCTCGTCCCTGCAGCCTGGCCTGGTGGTCGCCAGATTCTGGCTGACCCTTTCACTGTTGTGGCACCTGCTCCGCCATCCTAGCTCGGATGCGGTTACCACTTTCACTGCTGAGAGACACCTTTGGGTTAGAGAAGTGTATTTATTTGGAATCAGGCGTGTAGATGGTAATTGATAATCGATGTAATTAGGCATTACATTACATATAAGCCTGCATTATTTCAGGTACTCACTACAAAAGCACATGAAACTGAGTGTTCATTAGAGCACATTTTTTTAAATTTAAAAAGATAAATTGAGGTGAAACAGGCCACCCACCTCCTCTATAAATTGCTTCTTGCAAGATACCTTTGCTCAGGGATGAGTCCAGATTAACATATTCTCAGGCAATCCCTTTGCACTCAAGTACGCAGCTGTGCTGTTACAAAGATGGGCTTTGTAGGAATTCCTGTCTGCCTCAGCACTAGGAGATAGAGGCGATGCGACATACAGCCAAAGCAGCCCTTTAGACTCCTAGAGCTGCATCTCTGCTTTGTTAACACTCCATGTTATTCAGGTATGTCCCTGCCGCAGGTGTGGGATAAACCCTTAGGTGTGCTTGGAAATGGTGGCCTGGAAGCATCTGTCTTAGTTCAGCCCTGAATCAAACCAGCTGAACTACGCTCAGCACGTGTTCTGATTTCACTCATGGCACTGGGAAATGAGAATCAATTTTTGCTTTTCACTGGGTGCTTCTCTGCCCAACAACTGCATCAAACTTGGCATCGGTCAGCTTTTTCAGAAAAGCCAGGGCGCGTTCTGGAAGTAACCTGAAAGAGATAATAGCATGAAATGAAATGTGGGATAAGAAACTTAAATTATGGGAAAAAGTGGCACTGCAAGTGAGGGAAGAGCTGGTCTGAGAGCAGAATGCGTGCACACACAGACGGAGACCAAGGCTTAAACCGGGCGTTATTTCCAAAGAATACGTAGCCCTCATCAGTCTCTGACTAGTTTACCTCCAATCCCACCCATGTTCTTTTATGACCGTTCCAAGGCGAGGTATCTACTGGGCAGTATTGGGGTTGCAATATTGCTACAGGATCCAAGAAGGTTCAATATTGAACAGAGACAGGTGCGTATGGAGTTGTTTTATGCTCTGAAAAGCAGCAGGCCTATGGAAGGATGAGATGTTAAAACTGAGGTGCGTTTTCCTCTCCTAGGATTTCTTCTCTTATGAGTCATGTCTCTTTGTGTCCCCCTGCACCAGATTAAGACAAAAAAGCAGACTTATCCTAAGGGCTTTGACAGCATTAGGTTTGACTTGTCTGTGCTTCTGCAGACTTCCACTGTCAGCATGCAGGTCTTGGAGATGCAGAAAGTCTTAAAAGCTTTTTCCCCACTGTCTGGCATCGGGTTTTGCAAACAAGATATTATCAAGTCTATCACGAAATACTGTAAAAGTTAACTGAACAGTTAACTTAATTGTTCTGATGTAAATTCCAGATTTGGAACCTGAGCTTTGGTAAAAATGCCTCCTCAGCAGAGCAGCAACACTGGATATTAAAGATGTGTGAGAGGACAAATCTTGCTTTATGTGGCAGAAAGAAGCAGTAGAGCCCTTTAGAAGCAGTTTTCCCAGCCTCTGTGACCTCAATCGTTGGTGTTGACATGAAGAAACAAACACTAATAAGCAGCAGGTCCTCAGCTCTGTCTGGAACTACGCTAGGGCTGCTGGTTCAGAGAAAGTGTTGTTTGCAAGCCCAAGGGAAATCACAATCTGTGAAGAAAAAGTGTTCTCTTGTTCTCGCTCTCCTTCCCTATCAGTCTGTAGAGCAGTTGAGTTCTCCACTGAGAACAGTTAGCTGCAGAAAGTGGATCACAAGGACCTATTGAGAGGGCTCAACACAATCTTTCTGTGGGTGATGTCTGCTGTTGTCTTAGAAAGAACCACTGCTATTTCATTACCTTGTTATGTGTTCTTCTCATACTAAAATATTTCAGATGGGTAGTTGTTTAAAACATAATACTCTCTCCTGTGGACAGCTACACGTTATCTAGTTACTATAGGCATGTTCATGTCAAATCTGGACTGATAAAAAATAACTGACTATAGTGATGTCAAACACTGAAGATAATACAAAATAAATGAAACTGGGTTGAATGTGAACTTCTGCTGTCCAGCTGTCATTCCAGGGTTTCTCTGTGCTGCCAAACACTATCTTTTACTACCGTGAGTGCAAAATGCAGTTCCTCGTAAAATAAAACTTAGTCTTGAATCAGATGTTACAAGTCTGAGGGTTGTATACTCAGGTAGTTAGCATTGATATGTTTTTCCCTCCCCCTCCGCCCCCCCCTTTTTTTTTTTCTTTTGCTACTTACATTGCAGAAAGTAAAGCAATGCTTAGACGTGATGGAACAAAAATCATTTTCTGGTTGGTCAGTATTCCTTCCATCAGAGCCTCTACAACTTCTTCAATCTCCAAAATCTTTCCAAGCCTACACAGGAAAGCATACATGTAAGACTTACAGTGGTAAAACAGGGGTGGTCCTAGCTGATGTAGGATGCTTCACACATGCGCAAACTGAGGTAATTCAAATGCAACCCTTATGTGGGTTAAATGACACTGCAGATTTTCTTTAGCCAATTGTACATACTGTTTTTATATAGTCAGTCGGAATACAAGGCCTAAAGCTGGGGCTAATATGTAGTGCCTTGATGCAAAGACGGAAGGACAGGAAGGCAGAGTTTTGATAGTTACCTTGTACTGGGGTTTTTGACAAATCCGGTGTTTATAAAAACCGGACAAAGACACGTAGTTTTTATTCCGTCCTTTCCCAGGGTAGACAGCTCCTCTGTCAGAGCTTTATGAAATCCAACCGCAGCAAACTTGCTTGAACTGCAGGAGGGGAAAAAGCACAAATGAGAAGGCAGAAATACTATTTCTAGCTCTCTACAACTGGAAATGGCCTAAAAGATCACACAGTACTGACTAGCAGGCAATTAAAAAAAAAAAAAGTAATCCAGCTGAGAAGAGAGGGCAGGGAATAATTCTAACTTTCCCTGTGCTGGAGTGTAGTGCTGGATTAGATATTGCTGCTTGGGGGAGTAATTGTGGAATGCAGAGCAGGTGTCTTTCAGAAAAAGTCACCTTTCACCAAAAGTTTGTAAAATTAAGAAGGATGGGCAGGGTAGAAATGGAGAACAACCCCCTACTGTTTCTCGTACCACACAGAAGCGTCTTCTGCCACTCGCATGTGAGTTTTGAAATAGAGGAGCATTATGCATGGAGAGGCTGAGGAACATACTGCCACGGAAGCTGGTGCAGGCCGGGAGTGTAAATCCACTCCAAAGAAAGTAGAACCAGAGAATCAGTTTATTGACTGCTGTTGATTTGGACAGTGCGGTCCCAGTAAAAGCCCTGGCTGGGGAGCTCTCACATTGCAAAGAGTGACTGACTCTGTAAGGAAGGGTGTTCCCAGAGGAAGATTGCTCCGCCTGGAGCGGCTACTATAGACGGCTAGATCGGACGCAGAATGACAATATGCAATCTAACAGTTTTTCTGTTCATGCACTGTGATTTTCTAGAAAGGTTTCAAGTAGAAAAGCAATTTTATCTCATGATGGCAGAAATATTTCTATACACTACAGTCACTGCCACAATGGTAGAAAGATCAAAAGCTACTCATTAGGGGTTTACTTGACAACACTACAACAACTCACAGAAGCGCTACTTTGTAAGAAGGAGAAGGGAAGAGGATACCTTTTTTCCTAAGCAAAAGTCTGGATCAGTGAGGGAGAGGAAAAAGGAGAAGCTTTGATTAGTTGATGTGTCACATGGCTATTCCTCCATACAAGCGTTGCTCCTGATTCAGTCAGAGCTAATGAGCAAATCGGCGGGAACCACCAGGCATCCTTAAGTGCTGGCTGTTGTGCTTTTTGCCTCCTTAGCACTGTCCTTTGGACGTATCGTAGTCAGTGGGAGGATTATTTTGGTTACTCTGTGCTTGCTGATGGAGAAGATGCAGTTAAAAATAAAAAACCGAAGAGATCTGATTTTAAAATCACTTACCAATAAGCCACCATGAAGGAAGTCACCAAATGACCTGCTGCCGAAGCCACTGTGACAATGTGACCGTGGTTGTTGTTCATCATGGTTGGCAGAAAAGCTCTTGTGGTCTTGAAAGTCATTTAAACCGAGAGGCAAAAATGGGGGGAGGAAAAGAACAATGTTTTCTTAGGCATATTCAACACTGACCCTGACTATCATTAATTAAGCGACTCATGCTATCGCTAATGCTATGTGCTGTAGAGCACCTCCGATTCTGAGGTGCTCAGGAGAGATACCTGTTCACCATTCAGCTGGTACAATTGGCAACCTGTTTTCCAAACGGGAATGTTTCAGGAAGTCAGCTATAAACAGGAGCCGATTCTCACGTCTTTCCTATGCTGCTTTTTAGGTTTCAGGTGTCAGCGGCAACGCTGCCAGTGTCTCACCCCAGGACGTACAACAAAACGCTGGTCAATCTGTAGCATCTCTTTTCTGCTGCTGCAAACAACAAGGCCTTAACAGCTGAAACCCTCCCACTCTGTAACCCCTGCTGGCAGCTGCCCCACCCCAGGGGGCAGCTGTGGGCATGCCAAGGACCCAAGGCCCAGCTCTGGTAGGGCCCAGCTGTGTCACCTCCACTCAGACTGCTGGAAGAAAGCTGTGAGAAAGTCCACAGAGAGATGAGAGAGGTACAAATCACGAGGAGGGGCAGGATTGATGGGAGACGGGCTCGGAAGCAGCCCAAGGAGCCAGGAGGGAAGGCGGTGACACAGCGAGGTACAAACCATGAGAGGAAGAGCGCCCAGGGAGATCGGCCGGGCTGGTGGGTGCAGGCAGGGGGGGCCAGGCCTCACTGTGCCCTGCGGCCGGGCTGTGCTGGGAGCTGCAGGGCTGCCCCTCCCCTGCTCTGCCCGGCCATTCGGGCCACGTGCCAGCTGCCTTTTGTGCGGGTCAGCCGATAAAAACATTGCTTTGTGTTTTTCAGCCGTGTATCTTCTACTTGCAGGGTCTCGGCGCTCAGCTGTGGGTGCCCAAACTAGAAGAGGAACCCTAATACACCTCTGACAGAGACCAACCCGTGCTGCAGATGAGGCTGTCGCTGGCTAGCTCACGCAGAGAAAAGAGAGAATGAGAAGAGAGAATGAAAAAACTGGGCCAGGCTCAGATCAGCAAGAGGTTAATCAAGTTTCCCAACCGTCAGCCTAGCTGGGTGCCCCTGTGCCACACACGTCCAAAAGACGCTTTTGTAATTCACTGGTAGCTGAAAATAATTGTTAGTCTAAATACGCCTCCTCAACAACGCTCCCAAAAAAACGTAGGCATGAAGATGGTAGTGGCTCTTACCCACATGTGAGCAAGAATGTTGACTTCAAACATTCTTTCAATCTGGTGGTCCTGAGTCGAGAGCAGGTCGGCAGCTGTAATCACACCAGCGTTATTGACCAGGATGGAGACATCCCCAATGTCCTTTTTCACCTTTTAGACAGAAAAAAACCAGAAAGGTGCGTGTCATTCGTTATCAAAAAAAATGCAAGTCTCTGGAAGGTGAGTGACAATTAATTTAATTCTTAACGTTGTTTCATTTCGGGAGAGGAAGATCGCACCACGTTTCCAGATGTGGTAGGAACTGTGCAGTAGTACCATGAAATCCCTTAATTACTGCCAGTATTTATAGTCTTCCACACATTGCCCACAGACACAGTATGCTCTGTGTAGTCACAGCTGGGACTATGGACGTACAGACTGTTCTGAGCCAGCTGCACCATATCCTTTACAATAAAATGTTTCAAATGTCCCCAGTGGCGTCTGTGTGCTGTTCAGGAAACTAAAAGGCCGAAGTTCCTTCAGGGGCTGGAAGTCTAAAGAGCAAACGCGGCAACGAGGCGTGATACGCCAGAGCCTCACAAAAGAGGAAGAGACTGGCTGCGATCTCGGAAGTGCTACTTCACTCTCCCTACAGAAAGCAGCAACAAGTGGGGAGATTCCAAGGGCTTGCATGATTTGCGTACAACACCTCTTCTCTTGTTTTCCTGACTTTTCTGAAAACGGAGCACGTTTGGGTAAGCCTTTGGACGTGCCCCCGCTCCCCTACCTTCTCTGCAGCGCTGTAGATTTCCTCCCTTTTGCTGCAGTCCACCACGAAGGCTTGAACAGTGGCTCCCAGCCTTTCGCATTCTGCTGCCGTGTCCTCAAGGCCGTGCTGTAAGAGGCAGAAAAGACAGACACGCATGCACAACGGTACCCTGCCCACGTGTTGCTGCTCGGGTGCCGTGGAAGATGATGTGTCCTGATTGCGTAACCGCTGCCAAGCCCCTGAACAGTTCATGGCTGCCCAGGGAAAGAGCTGTAGCTGGGGTCCGTGGGAGGACTAGTATTCCGACCTTAAATTTCAGACCTGCGTAGAGTGACTGCCAGAAAGGGAACGTGGCAACAAGAGTGAGTTTGCCTTGGTAAAGCACACGTAGCTAGGCTGCAGAAAGGGGGCACTCACTCAGCGACTTTCACAGCACAGCAGGCAGACATTGTGCCTGTAAGCAGAGCTCTTAAAACACAGGCCCAGCTGACACCCCCGAGATATGAAAAGCGGCCCTATGCGTTTCTGTATTCACAGACTGGATGTGAGAAGAGAGGTGTGCTCCAAAGCGCACAGTGTAGAGAGACGTTTCTTACGAGAACAGCGTTTGACCCACACAGAACAGAAGCTCCCCTAAGTCATTACAGCAACCCACTAAGCGAGGGCAGAAGTGACTTTGCTGTAGCCTTGTCCCCAGGTGCCCGAAAGCCATGCCAATGGGGACCTGTGCAGTGAAAAGCCCCAGCTCACAAATGGCCTGGGACAGCCATGTCAGCACTTGACAGAAGCTGTGCAGGTCCCTGGGGTGGGGGACCCAGCAGCTACCCTCAGCCCCAGCTGCTGCTTAAGGCTGATGGCCACCAGGAATGAGGCCTTTGTCAAGGCAGTGGGATTGGGGAAGCATACTCCTAAAACCTTTGGGATCCACCACCTCCTTTGGCATTGTATTTCAGTGCCTGCTTACACCCACCCTTCCAATATATTTCCCAGCACCAAAGCCAGGCCAGGTCTCACTCGCTACTACATTTACTCCTTCTTCCCCCATTCCAGTGAACATGGACAACACTCTACTTGGCAGCACTCTACTACACATCGGGAGACCGGTGCCATGCCTCCTCCCACCCCTCCAGAGTCTGACCTTGGCCGTAATGGGTAGCATGAACAGACACTGAAAATATTCAACAATATCCTCCCTATTTATACATCCCCTTACGCTAGGCTTGTCTGGGTGTCCTAGTTTCAGCTGGGATAGAGTTAATTTTCCTCTTAGTAGCTGGTACAGTGTGTTTTGCATTTAGTGTGAGAATAACGTTGGTAATGCGCTGATGTTTTAGTTGTTGCTGAGTAGTGCTTATCTTAAGTTAAGGATTTCAGTTTCCCATGCTGTGCCAGCAAGCGGGTGTACAAGAAGCTGGGAGGGAGCATAGCCAGGACAGCTGACCCAAACTAGCCAAAGGGATATTCCATACCATGGAATGTCATGCTCAGTATATAAACTGGGGGGAGTTGGCCAGGAGGGGTGGATCACTGCCGGGGCATTGGTCAGCAGGTGGTGAGCAATTGCATTGTGCATCACTGTTTTTTTCCTTGGGTTTTGTTTTTTTTTTTTCTTTTTTTTGGTTATATTCCTTTTCATTATTATTATTATTATTTTATTATTATTGTTAGTATTATATTTTATTTTACTTTAGTTATTAAATTGTTCTTATCTCAACCCATGAGTTTTACTTTTTTTTGATTCTCCTCCCCATCCCACTGGGAGGGAGGGAGGGAGGGAGGAGTGAGCAAGTGGCTGCATGGTGCTTAGTTGCCAGCTGGGGTTAAACCACGACACTTGGGGGGGGTTTGTTGTTGTTTGTTTGTTTCTGGTGGGCTGGGGGGTTTCGCAGCTTCAGGGTGACCTGATGAATGCCTCTGCAGTTTCTGATCCACTGTGTCAGAAACCTTTCTTGCGGCACTGCTGCCCAGCCACCCACCCCCTCTGTACAGCCGATCGCTCCTACGCACAGCACTTTGCCTTTCTGCCTGCTAAATGACATTCTGCGTGTTTGTATCTCTCCGTCCTCCACTTGCCAAGGTCTTTTTGCGTTCTAGTCAATTTAGCTGAAATAAAGAGTTTGAGCTAGGCTGAACACGTAGCAAGGAGCCGTCTACATGTGTAACTGTGCCAGAGGGCAGCAGGGCTCACACACAGCTCAACGCAGTGATGCCTGTCACCACGAGTAAAGAGAGACATCCTCCAGCAACGTATCCAGAATATCTGAGGCTAGAGAGATGGCGAGCAGAAGGTAAACCTGCTTCTCTGTAGAAACAGGCTTCTGGTCTGAGCGTGCCTTTTTCTGCCAGCCTCGGCAGCGGTTCCGACAGCAGCTTGCTGACCACTGCGTTCCCTCTTGCCGGTACTCTTTGACGTGCTGTGCATGCTACCTCGCGGATTAGCACTGAGTAACTGTGGGACCCAGACACCTACGTCCTCCGGTGCAAGTGGGGCCAGACCCTCTGCTGGCGCTCAGCACCCCAGTCAGTGAGCTGACCGTGAGCCGATGGGAGCGGACGTGGGAGGAGGTGATGTGGAGGCAATCTGTATGCAGCCCTTCTTACGCTACTCAGTGGCCTCGGAGATTAACGAGTCAAGACATGAATTGTACCGTTACCTTATTGATGTCCCACAGAACCAGTCTGCTTTGACGCTTGGCGAACTCGAAGGCAGTCGCTCTCCCTATGCCATGGCCAGCACCCGTGATGAGAACAAGCTCTCCACTGACAGACTTTCTCTTCACAGGGATAAAAAGCTTCACAAAAGCCTCTAAGTAGGCGTAGATGAGCGTAGCCAAAAACAGGAGAAGATCCAGAAACAGATTCATTGTTTTTCTGAAAGTCCTTTGGTTGCCTGACTGAACTTCAATCTCTTTTGACGCGGATGGGGGTTGTTGATTTACCAGCAGCCCGCGGCCCGCCGGAGCTGCCAGTCACGGGCCTCTGCCCCGGCAGGAACCTCCCCCTCGCCGCGGCCCTCCCCGCCCCGGCCGGGCCCCAGGCTCCCCTCGCCGCGCGGGGCTCCGAGAAACGCGGGGACCGCGATCGGGGCGCGAAGAGCGGCGGACGACAACGCTCCGGCCGGTCGCGCGCCCGGCCACACCTCCCAGGGGCGCAGCAACCAATCAGAGAGCGGAGTTCAGGGAGGGGGCGTGTCCACAGAAGGGGAAAAGGCCGGTGGCGTGGAGGCGCTCGCGATTGGTGGCGTTCCGCCCAATGAGAGGCGAGCTTGTAAAGAGGGCGGTGGCAGCGGCAAGGGGCGGCCGTCGGGCGGGAGGGACGGAGGGAGGGAAAGTGAGCGGCAGCGCGGCCCGGCCCGGCCCGGCAGGTAGCGAGCGAGCGAGTGAGCGAGCGAGCGGCGCTCGGTGGGTCCCGGCGGCTCCGTGCCCGTGGCTCGGGGAGGGGGTGGTAGCTCGGAGCGGGCTGCCTCGCCCAGCCGATCCAGCCGCCGCATCTCAGGCCTGGGCCCGGGCCCGGGCCCAGCCCTGTGGAGGAGTTGCTCCTGCCGAGGTGGGGGTTGCGGCGGCGTCGATGCTACTCCTCGCCGGCGCCCTGTGTCCGGCGACGGTGCCCGGTTTCGCTCGGGCAGTCGCCGTGTTTTCTTTCACCGTTGCGCTGTCCACCCGGCATGCCCGGTGTGTTCTCCAGTGCCGCCCGCCTCTCAGGTACCGTGGCCTGTTGATGATGAAGCTGGGCGGTGCCCAGCCCAGGCTGGGCTGGCGCTCCTGAGTCTCAGAGCCTGTCTGAGTCGGTGCCTCTGCTGGCGTTTGGCCCCGTTGAGGTGCAATGTTCTCCAGGGAGCAGCCACCTCATCGATAGGCCAAGATCTCAGCTCTGCCTTGCCATCCCCTGCCAGCTGAGGGGGAGCGTGGCACGGGATGTGCTGTGTAGCTGAGGGTGTCCCTTTTGGACGAGGCAGAAACAAAAATCAGGCTGTCCTTTAAAACTGAACTGATGCAGTTACTGAAAAACACAAAAGTGATGTAACATTGACCTCCATGTGGATGTTGGCACCCTGTCAGGTATGCCCTTTTTCCCAGCTGTGGTAAAGATTTTATGAGCCTCAAGTGGTTCGTCAGTTGAATTGTGCTCTTGAGAACATCATTTCAGCAGTGAATGTGACAGCACGTGCATGCTGTAACTGTGACCAATGAATTCTCAACTTCAGTGTGAAACAGAACCTACTCTCCTGGGTGCACCTGAAGATTTCATAGCATGAGTGGGGAGTTTAGAACTGCAACTGCTGTTTTTGAAAAAGCCTGGCCTGTTCTGCTAGTTAATCTAATATTTATATCTTGGTTCAAATGGCAGGGTTAGTACTTAATGTATGAGTTGCTGTTTTCTTTTTTATCTGAAACTTACTGGTCCCATTATCACCTTGCTCAGATGTGAAGTTGTTAAAACCTGGCTGCATTTTTGCAGAGGAGATATATTTCCTTATGTGCTGGAAGTGATTCTTGATTGATTTAAAGAAAAAAACCAACAGCTTTTCACTAAGAACTTATAAATATCTTGTGAGGTGGTGATCAGGCACTGTAACCCAGTCTGCTGTTAAGTATTTTATTGTTGACTGGTCTTTCAGCTCCCAAAACCCATGGCAAAATAAAATCGTTAGAGGTCTCAAGTATGTTTTTTTTCTTTTAAATTTAGTTTGATAGTTCTAGTCTTCTTTGAAATTGAAAAACAAGGTATGTGTTATCCTACTTGGTATTGCACTAAATGATATTTTGGTGGTCATAGCAACTTGTAGAGCTGTGTTGTTCAGGCCTTTGGATATTTCATTCTTGCTCTTACCTGGTCTACCACTGGATATGAGAGCAGGACTCTTGTAAGGCTGGCTTGGTTTGTTGATGAAATGCCCACATGGAGATTTAATGCTCAAGCAGGCCTTCCTGCTGCATTTATAGTAAATCTTTGAGGTGTTCCTTGTATATGATTAATAACTGGTCAGTGTTCCACACAGTCTGGAATGGCAGTTCTAGTTCTCAGCTTCTCACTCATGCTATGAAATCTTCATGTGTGTCTAGTAGAGTACTCTTCTGCTTCAAGAAGCTGAAGGTAAAATTCAGAATTTGTTGGTCCAGACATACATTTGCATGATGTCTGAAAGAAGCAATAATATATTACTGAGAGCTGTTTTGTGGAAAAAGCCTAGTCTGTTCTGCTTGCTATAATGTACTGTGCAGATCCGGGATTAAATAACAGAGTTAAAGCCTAATGAATGAGGTGTGCTTTTCTTTTTTTTTTTTTCTTTCAGTAACTTGTCTGCAAACTGTTGGTCCTGTCTTCATCCTGTTAACATGTTCAACAGTTACAATGTTAAGTTCTACCACAGCAAAGCTCTCACCTCTCCATATCCAGGATCGCATGTTGAGCGTAGCCCAGTTCCTGAAGATAAAGTGGGCTGGCTGACTGAGTGGAAAGATTACAATCCTGTGGAGTACACTGCGATGTCTGTTTTGGCTGGACCCAATTGGGCAGATCCCCAAATCAAGTGAGTGGAAATTGTGGCTCTTTTCTCCTGTGAACATGAAAGCAGGAAATAGTGATCAGCTGAGTTAATAAGATTATCAGCTTAAGTGACATGTGATTCTACAGTGATGTGTGAAAGTCAAGACCTAGAAAAATGGTGGTTAGAGAACTGAATGGTTTGAGTTACCTGTGAAGGTCTTTGACACATGATTTTACTGAGCTGGTGATTGAGATAAGAGTAGTATTAATTGGAATAATAGACAGCTGTTGATGCTGTATAGTGCTTCTCTCTGTTGCGAGCTAACTAAAAATCTAATTCTCCTTAAGAATTTGGGAGAACATTTTCATAATATACTTGTTTGTTCATGGATTGAATGCAAGATGAAAAAAGAATTGAAGTAGAATTGTGGTTCTTGAGTTGAGTGCTCTGACTCAGGAAATGTGACAGGTTGAATGCATGACTGTAATTCTTTTTTTGTGAATGTATGTATTCATTTTTATTGATTCTGTGAATATATTCTCCTCTCAAGGAATGCTGTATGCTTCTTGGCTAGAAAGTTAGATGCATGCATCTAGTGTAACTTGTGATAATGTAAATGCACATCTGTGTATCAGAAGATAATGGCACTTGAGGTTTCAGCCTTACCTTTCTTGTTTCCCATTGCTGTGTGAACAAGTGCTTCTATTTGCTCTTAATTTGGTTAGTATTCTGCTGATTGCAAGGCACACTACTCCTCAGACTCTGAAGGGCTGCTGATGTTCTGCCAAGGCATAGCTGGGAAAGTGTCAGGTAATCTTTTTAGTAGGTGTTGGTAATACTGGAAAATGCGGAGTCATTTTTTAGGTATTAGTGTAACTTCCCAAACAAATTATGTGTGGAAGAAGCTAGTCAGTAGTTTGAAACCTGTGATGGTTTGAGAGGAATTGCTTTTGGGAAAGGAAATATACTTCTGTAGACAGATAGCTGCTTCTCTACCAGTTTTCAGAAGTGCACATAGTAGATTGGCATTAAGCTAATTTTGAAGATCAGTGATTATTAGCTTGTAACCCTGATAAATCATATCTAATAAAAATTTCTGCTCATTTTTTTAATTAGCAAAATCTTTTTTAGTTTTATCAATGGATAACATCTTTCTATGTTCTCTAACCTTAACAAGAATACCTTTGAAACACTTAGTCTAAATGAAAATCTAGAGAGATGCAACGTTAAATACTTTAGAGGGGAGCACTTACATCTGCAGAACTAAATACAGGGAGACTGTCATCAGTAAAGGTTGAGACTTTATAGCCTCCTATAGAAAAGGGAGGGCCTGCAGCTTAAGTTCTGGTAAAAACCACCCATTGGTTAAATGGATGTTGCCAATCTGGTGGCTGGCCTTCAAGCTTTTGTGGGGCAGAGGGGTGTTTTGCATTTTATAACTTATCTCTATTAAAATATTCTTTTCCACACAGTGATAAAGGATTTTCTCCCAAATTCAATGAGAGAGATGGAGAAGTGGAGAGGAGGAGTCTGAATGGCTTGTATGTGGTTGTAAACGGGAGGCCCCGGTGAGTGTGTTTTTTGTTTGCATATTCATTTCAATAATGTAGTTTCAGAGCTCTTACAGGTCTATCAGTTTTGATACATGGTACCTGCTAGAACAAAATCAAGATAGTCTCCCCTAGAGACAGGAAAAATGATACCTCAGGGCCAGGGAGTTCTTTCTGGAAGAAGGTTGTGGCAGAGAGGCACTAAAAAGTTAGCCAGTACTACCACAACAGAAGGTTGTGGTGACACTGGAGTTGGAGGAGGTCTAACACTGTTAGTAGTAGGGTCTGCTGAATTAATTGTTTCCGCAGTTTGACCAGGTGTTGGGCTCTGAAGCTTTTGTACCACTTGTGTGCTATGGCGAAGCAGAAGAGTGTTTCCTTCCACTGACAAATCTTGGCATAGCACTGATGGGTAATCTCACCTAAAAATAATTTCTTTTTTCTGCTGTTTGTACATAATTGAATGCTCTGTGCATCTAGTCTTGGAAACTAGATTCCATTTTCAGAGAAGGTTGTGTGCACAATGAGACTAATGCTTATCTCGGGGCATAAGATCTGGCAAATGACAAAGCCATTTTGTATATTTCCTTTCCCTGTACTATCAAACACAAAAAGAGGTTGATGAAGGAGAAAACCATACTTGCTCTTTAAAGCATATGGTGGCACCAAATGTATGTTGCTATCCTTTCCTTTGTTGTTATTTAAGCTTCTTTAAAGCTGCTTTTTTAGAGTACTTGGAGCATATTTTGAATGTGGGGAAGTAAATCTGTTTAATGTACTGTGCCACTTATTTCAGAAATCCAGTGGGAAGGACTGGCCTCACAGGCAGAGGATTGTTAGGGCGCTGGGGACCAAACCATGCTGCTGATCCTGTTGTAACTAGGTAAGGGACAGGTGACTGAAAGTTGCCCTGCAGTAGAGCAAAAAAACCCATGCATTTTGTTTTTTCTGTGCATCTTTGGACAGGGTATTGCTTTTTACAGGCCTTTTGTGTGTGTTCCTGTATGTGTAAGCCCATTCAGATATGGGTATCTGAATGGAGAGATATATAGAGATGTGGAACACGAATTTCATCATTTTTAGTCTTTGTGTCTGGAAAAGAGTAAGTACTCATTGCTAATGACAAGCAATCGCTTCTGAAATGCTGAGGAAGCAGATTTAACAAAAAACAACCCAGGAAGTGTAATTAATAGAAAAACATTATACAAAATCTTCAGTAACAAATGTAAAAACTGAAAGGATTGTGTGATGCTTTGATACTGTATATATAATATGCCAAAAGGCCTTAGATAAGGCATGTTAAATTGCAGGAATAGGTTTTTCTGTCATAATGACTCAACTGCAAAAAAAAAGCAGTGTGCCTGCTTTTGCTCTGTAAGAAATACTCACTTGGCCTAGTATATTATAGGAGGAGGTGGGGGTTAGGCTCCTCTTTGTTTTTTTTTCTGTCAGTGTCTGCTCTGTTTTAATGGTGCTTTTGCCAGCAGGATCTGTGTGTACATACTAACTATTTTACACAAAGAAAGCATTCAGAAAAGCTTGTGTAGGTAACAAAGGTGCAAGCTAGTAAGTGCCATACTGAAGATAGAACTATTGTGAAAATCATACTAATGCATTTTACTTCTTCCCCTTTTCAGAAGGCTGCCAATGCTACTGAGTTGTTTCCTTGAAAGTAAAAGAAATGCTGTTTTAATTTTGTCTTTGTTTAGATAGCTTTTTGCTTTAAGTATTTGTAGTTCTTAATTCTTTACTGAAGGCAATGGTGAGTGTTTGTGGCCTTGTGCTGGTGCTAGGTGAGCTGTTTGGAGGTATTACAGCCTGCATGTACGTTCTGTTCTAGCAAAAGGCATACTTATCGTCTCGTTATGGATAGGCACAAGTGCAGCTCGGTGAGCATTGCAGCTGACAGGATGTGCTGAATGTAGCTCTCAAAGGAGCTGCTGCTATCAGCGTGACTACAGAAATGTGGCTCTTGGGTGGTTTCTGCCCCTTTGGCTGAGGAAAGCGCGGTTGGTAGAGGCGTGCGAAAAACTCAGTGATTTGCCCTTGGTTGTGATCTTGCTGGATGGCATCCGTCCGTGTCCGCCCCCCCCCCCCCCCCCCCCCCCCCCCCCCCCCCCGTGACTGTGCTTTCTCTGCTTTGTTTGCCCCTGCACAGGTGACAGCGTGGGCACCTTGCTCTTCCTCTCCCAGGCCCTTGTGTCAAGAAGCAGCAAATCACATTCTTGTTTGTCTTTTGCTGCAGGTGGAAGAGGGACAGAAGTGGCAATAAAGTTGCTCATCCAGTTACTGGCAAAAACATCTTACAGTTCGTAGCTATCAAGAGGAGAGACTGTGGGGAGTGGGCCATTCCAGGGGTAAGAGTGAAGCTCCAGAGACCGTAGACATTTCCCTGCTGGTAAGGCCACGAGGCAATAACTGGCGTGCGCATGATAAAAGCATGCTTTTTGAACAACCTCATGTTGCAGAGGTGAGGAGAAATGCTCCTTAAACTAGCTTTGCCCAAGCGTCAGCTGGTATACCTTCTGCTGTTTCTGTGTTGCAAGGCGTTATTCGTATTTAATTCTGACCATGTCTTTTGCTTAATGCAGGCACAAGTTAATCCGTTGCAGGTTTTGAAGGATGTGCGTGCTTGCTCTTTACAACTAAGTGTAAAGTTCCTCCCATGTCCAGAATGTGATGCAAGTGGATGTAATATACTAAGAGCCAGTCAAAGGGGAGTAAAAACAAGTGGAATCTGAGGGATAGTCACCTTTTTGTTCTTTTCCCCTCTCTAAGGGGATGGTGGACCCAGGGGAGAAGATTAGTGCTACCCTGAAACGAGAATTTGAGGAGGAGGCCTTGAACTCCTTGCAGAAATCACCTGAGGAGAAAGCAGAATTGGAGAAGCAACTCCACAAGCTGTTCAGCCAGGAACACTTTGTGGTGAGCTCTGTGTCTCTTATGATAGCCTCTTGAGCTATGCATGTAACTCACAGCTGTATGGAACTTGAAAAAGTGTAGCTGAAATAAAAATAAGCTCTGATGCTCAGGTTGTCATTGTGTAGGAAATGGAAGGGACTATTGAAAACTCTGTAAGGGCAAATTGGAGGGAAATTAAAAAATCTTCTTATTGATTCCACCTTGTTTGTTGTGACACTGAGCTTGTTTTGGTTTGTTCGGGGCCTTAGGTGTACAGAGGATATGTGGATGACCCTCGTAACACTGATAATGCCTGGATGGAGACGGAGGCTGTGAACTATCATGACGAAACCGGTGGGTATTTCCACATGTGCTCTTAGTTGCCTCTTACTCTATACATTGGTTTCAAATTAGGATATATCTTGGGCTGAGATTGGCACTGAAATTGGGGGAGCCTGCAAGTCGGGTGTAAAATATTGGACTAAAACCAATGGGCGTGAGGGTCTCTTGTCTCCTAAGATGTTCAGCCATGACAGGTAGTTGTCGTTCCCCTCTGGTTTCTGTCAGTCTTGAAATAAGGAACACATGGACTTTGCCTGAAAATTATTTACTCGTTTGTTAGCTAGTTCTAAGCTGTGGGGCATGTGCCTTCGTATGGAGATTGAACATTGGACAAGGGTTCCTTCTTGTCACTGTATTTATCTTAAGTTGGTTTAATTTCCCTTTTTAATGAGTCTGGGGTGGAAGCGTAGTCTGTTTCTTTTGTTATTTTTTCCTTTAGTAGCTAGTGTGTGCGTCAGGAGCATTGCCTCTGGCCACTGGCAGATTTTCACTGCATTTATTGCTTTGGTGTTGTAATTGCTCTGAGATGTTTTATCTCTGTTACTCTGCCAGCATAATTGTTGGACCTTATTTTACTTCTATAAATCAGTAGGAATGGGCATACATTGCTACTTCTTAGACTGATCTGTTATCTTGGATTCTTGTCTCTCACCATTTAAGATAAATCAATGTAGGTGTCTCTGACTTGTTCAAGTCAGAGACTTCATATAGTGACATTTCCACTGTGTTTTGGGTAGCAGACACCAGTGATGAAGTTTCACATGTCACTGGTCCTTGATTTATCAGCTCCCAGAAACAGTAAAGATACTGTTCCTTTGGTCTTTGTTTCTAATACATGTTTTGTAATACTTTTAAAAGCATTTCTTGGGTGGTTGTCTGTGAAGTCCTGGAACTGTTTTTGGAAACAGAGTAAGAAACTTCAGAGACCAATTCAGAAGCCTTTCTGCATCCCTTCTTAAGTACTATTTTTTTTATTTTGGGGCCTTTAGTAAAATTTTAATTATTCTGGTTTTCCATAAGCATATATAAGTTTCAGAATTCAGTTTGTCCTGTAGAATAGTACCTGGGAAAGGAAGCAGTCAAATGTTAGCCAAACAAACAAAAATCAAGGCAGAGGGATTGGCTAAACTTGTGGTAGTGAGTATGCGTTGTCATAATGATTTCTAGTAACTTGTCATGCTGCTGATGCTACCCTAGGAGTGGTGACAAGGAATTAACACCACCTCTGCCACTCAGATTTGCCTTAAAATAGTGCAAGTATGAAAAAGGTTTCTGGCACAGAATCAGTGAGCAACTTAATTGGTTTCTCTCTGAGAAGCAGTTGAAGGTTGCTGCCTGTGAAGGAGCCATGTGGAAGGGCAGAACTGATCAGATGTGAGAAGAAGCAGGAAAGAAGATGCAATAGCATGTCCTAACTCTTGTTTTGTGAACAGGTGAGACAATGGATAATTTGCTTCTGGAAGCAGGTGATGATGCTGGAATGGTGAAGTGGGTTGACATCAGTGAGAAGCTCAAGCTGTATGCAAGTCATAGCTACTTCATCAAGCTTGTGACTGAGAAACGGGGAGCCCACTGGAGTGAGGATCCTGGTCCTGAGTGCTGAGTGATGTAAACAAGGAACCAACGGACACCAAGGGGAGAATACATTTTCCGGCTTTGAAACAGATGACATTGTCCTTTTCAGCGGAAATTCAGTGAAAATTCCTTGAAATTCAGCTGACAAAAACACTTGGCAGTGATAAATAGAGGCTTTTTCAGAGACTTCGGATTGCTGCTTTTGATTTCTCAGCTAGTGTGAAATGAGACGAATGTGGAACTGTTACCTTGTTTTGCTTTCTTGCCTTCATTATTTGCAGCCGTTTCATAGTATCTGCAGATTTGCATGACAACACTGGGATTCTGACTGGTTGTAGTTCAGAGGCTGTTCACTTTAGCTCTGTATTTTTGCACTGATTTCATCAGGAGTATGAATCCTTAAGGGATGTGAGACTTGTAAGATGATAACTTGAATAATGACTTAAGTGCTACATAATAAAGTGAAGTTTCTTTTCTGAGTTGTTTCACTTAACGTATCTTTTCAGTGATTTTCTATTTTGAGAGATTAGTTTTCACATTTAATTGCTTTCTGGTTTACAGTATGGATGGTATTCACATCTGAATGTCTGACAGTGCCTCTATCTAAAAAGATAACTGTTGGAGGATGTAACTTTGACTGATTTTGGGAGCTGGATTTTGAGGTTCCTCTCTTCCCACTGCTTATGGCAGTATAGCTGTTGGGGAGACTGTGCCATAAACAGGATCATTGGAAAGAGCAGCCTTAAAGTATAATCTTGTAAATTGTGGTGGTTTTTTACAGTTTAGATAATGTGAGTAACTTGCAGTCAGGAGGCTGATATGGGCCTTCTATGGCACTTATGCTGATAACAAGCTGCACAACAGTTGCTGACATTTCTCCTTGTGTTTTTAGTCAAGGGGTAATTGCTGTTAATTGTGTAATAGTGTCAAGAGTTGGTGACAGTAACAGCTAGAAGTTGTGGTTGAGACCTGGGGAGAGGATCTTAATGAATTTTGAGCCATGTGTTGAAGTAGGGTGGTGATAAATGTCATGGTCTGGAATTACCTTGTGTAACAGTACTGTGACATGCTCATGCATTGTTGAGACTGGCCACATCCTGCTTAACTAATGAATGATTTTAGGGCTTGCTCCTTTTCAACACCACCCCTTCCTCCCAATTAGCTAATGAAATCTGGAGGAGTAATTTGCATTTATATGGGGAACCCTAGGAATCTTGTAGAGTTATTATGTGTGTTCCTTTCAAAGGAAAAAGTAATGCTAAGAGTTACTAATTTTTCTTTCAATCATTGCTCACCTCTTCCTGCACATTTGATTTCTTCTGTGGTCTTACTAAAACAGCATAAATGCTTTCTGTTGCAGTAGAAGCTTCCATAGAATTGGTTTACACAAAAATCTTTCTTCAAATCATAGGTAAGATCTAGTGATTGCTTAGGCAGAAAAGATGTTGATTAATCTGTCCTCAGCACAGTGTGGAGACTGGATAATATCTGGTAGGGCCAGATCAAGACCTGAAAGAACCTGTGAAACTCAGAATGGACAAAAGGAATAGCCAGCTTCAGGAGTTCCCTTCCCTTTCTACTCCTGGTCTTTGGAAACAGGATCACTGAAATGACATGGGTGTATTTTTTCTTAAGAAGAGATGAAGACAAGTAAGACATTCAATGCTCAGCATTTATTCAAGCTTAATAAGTAATCAGACAAGGTTTGAGAGAGCTGTGCACTATAACCCACACTGGCTTCAGAGGTGGGCGTGTGAAACAGGACTTGGTTTTTACTTATCCTCAGTTTCCAGTGCACTGGTGAGACAAAAGGTGGCAAGGAGCTGTAGGAAGTTGAAGATTATCTAGAAACAATGTACCATAGGAGACATCCATGGTTTTCCAGCTATCTGCAGAGTAAGAAGAGAATGGCAGGTTAGAATTAATAGCAGTTAATTACTTTAATGTGCAATTAATATATTATGCAGAGCAGGCCCATAGCAGTGTAGTTGGGTTTTGAAAGCATGACCACAAGAGCAGACCCTTCTTAAGTTCATGGGAGGTGAATGTGCGGCTCATCATGGCTGAGAACAAGGGTGACTGTAGTGTGGCATGTCAAAATAGCATGATTTTTTCTTGAATGTTACTGTTTACATATGAAGTGCTTAACATAATGTACAGTACTAAAGATGAAAACAGGATAAAATAATTTCAATTCTGAAAGTACCATACTCAATGAGATAGAAAAACTGCACTGTTTCCATAGCCAGTGTGTTATTCCTGGAAAGCAAAATTTCTGTAAAGAATCTTTTCAGGCCCCACTGGTCTTGTGTTAAAGCCTTTTTTTGACAGACTAAGTGGACTTGGCTATATGTTTTTTGATTGTCATGTTTCCAGGATAGCTTTCTGGTTAGACAATTTTCAGTTGGAGTGTGTGATCTTAGACGGTGTGCTGTACAGAATGCAATTACTTTATGCGTATCCCAGTACCTTACTAATCAGGTCTTGAGACTTACTTGTGTCTTGAAATTTATTGCATATTACAATATTGAAAGTTTATAAGTAAGCAAATGTAGTGGCATTTCTTTTCGTTTGGCAAATCTTCTGGAAAATGGTCAACTTCTTTATATGAGTGATGTTAGCTTGTCTATTAATGCAAGTTAGATGTGTTGGAAAGTGTTATTTTTCAGCCCTACGTGTTGTGTCTCTAACTTATCCTAAACTACTTTTTTAAATATCTAAGAGAACATCTGTCCCCAAAGACTGGGATACCCAGACACAGACTCAAAGAATATCTAAGGAACAGCAGCAGGATTTTGAGAAAGTTTGTAACCTCTTTTCAAGCTGAAGAAATAGAGGGGTTTTGTATTAAAAAAACCCAGTTACCCCGTAGAATGCATGTCTGCTAGTTAGAAAGCAAAGTGGATTACTCTCCTTGAGCTTCAAAGGTAAATTGCAGTCCCTCTCCAGCTCCCTTCTATGGTAGTTTGTCATTGAGAAGCTGCTCTCTCAATATCCCCGATGGAGTGTTCCCTGGCCAGCTAGAGTTTCCTGCAGTCTTATGTCCCATTGTACTACCAGACAGTTCAATAACCTCAGACTTGAGCTTGATAAGCCTGCAGAGCAGCCCTGCAGCCTGGGCGTCTAAAGAAGCGACCAACAGCTTTCATGAACCTATTTGGTTGCTGTAAAAAAAAAGTCATCTTGTATCAGTGTTTTCCTGTTCAGTACCAAGATCCCCAGTTAAATACAAACGTTAGAACTAGTGAGATTCTGTTAATTTACAAAGAAAAGACTTATATCCTCCATACTGACCAAACCGGAGCTTTCACTACTGCAATCCTGTAGAAAAAGAATGAATTTTCTTTTAGAGTAAAGTATAATTCCTCCTGCTTCTATTTCTTTAACAAAATAAAAAATTAAGTACTTCATTTTGGTTTTGATTTTTTTCTTTTCCTGTTAGAAAGCAAAGATAGTTCTGCAAATGCAACTTATTAATCTTTAGTGTCTGTAATACTGTCAGCTGAAATAGCTAATGGAGAAAATATGGGCCCCGTTGTTGGGCTGGGTATGAGCTTGTTACTAGGGCTTACAATTTTTTTTTTCTTTAAAGTTTGAGGAGGGCTCAATAAGTTGAGAATCTAGAATGGTAATAGCATAAATAAGTTTAGGCCTGTACCAAACATGAGTAGTTTTAAGGCTGCTGTGTTAGTTTAAAAGCATGTGATTTCCAGTTTACAGTGTTAATATTTCCCACATTGGATGCCTGTTTAGTTTCTTCTTCAGTACTTAACTGCATTTGCAACAGCAAGAACCATGCTCAGAACACAAGAAAGCAACAGGAATTGCATTTTGAGAGAGAGTTCTGTGAAGCAGATTGAAAACAAAGAGTTACAGTGTTCTGGTTTGGGCAAAAGGAAAGATCTGGCAGGGAGTATGGCTCTCCTCCATGTAGAAGGAAAGAAAAATCAGACAGCGGGAGCTGTTCCTAGTTGACTATGGGTTGTGGTGTGACCTTAACTGTCATCTCTGTATCTTAGTTGCTCACATACATGGTCAGGATGAGTCATTATGGAATAAAGCTTGCTATGCTTTTGCTTCTTGCTGCCTTGTCTGTGCTTTGAGATCTTGTCAGCATTTTACTTACTGTCTTTGATTTTACCTCTCCCTAATTTTACTCTTTCCTAACAATGCTTATGGAAGCCTTTTGCAATTTTTTGCTTTAAGCAACAGGCATAGCAAAGCATTGATATTTCTCTGACTAGTTCCTGTCACACACTCTTTTTTCAGACTCAGAATGGTTGAGGTTGGCAGGGACCTCTGGAGATCGTTTAGTCCATTCCTAAGGCGTGCTCAAACAGGGTCAGCTAGAGCAAGATGTCCAGGACTGTCCAGTCAGGTTTTGAGCATCTCCCAGGATGGAGAATCCACAGCCTCTCTGGGCAACCTATGCCAGTGCTTGACCACTCTCACTGTGGAAAAAAGTTTTTCCTTCCTATTTGCAGTCATGCAGTCTACAGCCATACCCCAAATTACTTTTGTTATGAAATTTAGTCCAGGCAACATTAAAGCATCTGTAGTACCTTTGGATTACACGTTGAACAGCTGGTCAGTGGATCAGATGAAGTCAGCTGGCTCCAGTGATAGTGTTGTGTGAACGGCTGGTATCTCTATATACAGTTTTGAGTACTATGGCTTACATTAGAAAACCACAAGATGTCATGGATCATACCTTCTTAAGACCTTTTGGATGTTTAGTTTACTTCTCAGCTGATAAAGAAGCCAGGGTTTTTTTATGACCCCTACTAATTCTTGCAGGATTGACGGGTTTGGCAATGGAAGTGTGTGTGTGATAAAAGGAATATTTGTTGTGTATTTTTGCAATATAGATATTCTGACTGTAGGATTCTGCACTTTAGTGATGCTGGAGGAATACTTGGGTGATAATGCTTAGAGTACTGAAGCTGCTAACTGAGAGGGAGTGTTACAAATTCAAAAATTACCTCCTTTTTCCTGAAGAAGTGGGAACTTGTGAATTGAAGTCACTGCTACCTTTTGAGGCCAGCTGTGTAGCGGCACTGTACTTGCAGTTTAAGAGCTGTGCTTTCTGACATCTGACTTTATGCAGGTTAAGCAAAAACCTATTGAAAGACAAATCTCCAAGTTTCCAATTACAGTATTTGCTTGGTCCTTCTGTTTGGTGATTATTTTAGTAGAAAAGTCTGAACTGGTAAGTAAGAAGTTTAATACATGTATCTGGGGAAAATCTTGTAGGATGAAATTCAGAAGAAGTTGGCATTATGTTGGATCTTTTCGAGACCACTGACATCAACAGCTCATCTCTGTGCTCTTTTCTGGGGACATGTCTGAGGGCATAAAGCATGATACATACTTGTTGGATCACACATGCACTTGCAGCTTAATAAGGACGCGAGGTGAACTGTAGATTTGTTACAAAGCATCCTATTTGCCTGTTGTGGAGGCAATAGAAGTAGATATTGGTCATAAAGCACAGGGATGAAAGAGTGGAAAGAAGAAAACATGCTTTTTATAGGATTTTCTATATTGGCATGTTTGTGTTTGCACAGTTGTTTGACTAGTTGGAAAGATTGTCCTCATCCTCAATGAAAATAAGTATTAACAGTGACTGTAAAAAAAAAAAAAAAGACAACAACAAAAAAAACCAAAAACCAAACAACAACGAAAAAAAAACCCAGACAAACAAAAAACCCAAAACAAAACCAGATAGAAATGGAAATACACTTCAGGGATATTTGGGAAATGTGCTGAAATGCTAATCGGTTCTTTTCCTGTAGAGTACATGCAAGGCCATCAAGAGGAAGAACATGTTATCC
Source organism: Gymnogyps californianus (assembly GCF_018139145.2). Classification (NCBI taxonomy): domain Eukaryota; kingdom Metazoa; phylum Chordata; class Aves; order Accipitriformes; family Cathartidae; genus Gymnogyps; species Gymnogyps californianus. Next base: position 65,807,522 of record NC_059474.1, read on the forward strand.
AGAGTTTATAGCATAAGGATGGTTTTGGGGGGAAGCATTTGTGCAAAGCTGATCAGTGTTCTGCCACAAAGTGTAAAATTGCGACCCCACACCTGTTGGCATGGACTGTTGAGCCAGAATCCACAGGTGAGGTGGTGGTCACCTGTATTTCCTTCTTTTTGGAGTCTTCCATGTGGCTGTGCAGGAGGACTGAAAATTCAACTTAATGCAAACACATCTGGTATCAGTACAGCACTGATAAGGAGATTGATCTCCTTTGAAAAGGAGACTCAGATGGCAAGTTGGTGAAAAGAGATAAGCCAGCTTGCCTTTGGCAGCTATATCCTCCTGGTTTGTTAGTGTTGGATCAGATCCTTGCACCTCTTTGCACAGAGGGAACCCACTTCACTGAGCAATTTCACTAAATTTTGGAGGAATGGTTTTGTGAGTTAACTGCTGTTCAGTGTTGGTGGAAACTGGACGGAGGTGGTGGTGTTCATTTGTGGTATTTATGGCATTCTGTCTGTTCTTAAGCCTAAACTAACAAAATATAGCTAAACTTTTTTTCTGGTTTTAAGCCTGTTTGTGTTGTCTTGAAAGCTCTACTCGCAGTGACTCAAAGAAGCCACATTTAATAGAGGAGGAGCTCATGCTTGCCTTGAGAGCTGAATGTCCTGCCTCATAGCAGATTAGACCTAAATGGATGAGAGCAGGCCGTTTCTGTTGAATTTATTGTCGTGAGGATTAGTGCACGTAGCTGATGAGGATGCTTGCCCTGACACATACATTTCTAGGTCCTGAGGACAGATTTGATCTATAGAGGACTTAGCAAGTGGACTTAGTCCTGGACCAGAGGAAAGGATTGTTTGGTGGGGTGTTGTGTCTGTAGCAGTGGGTGCTTTGACTTAGAATATGAGGAGAGAAGAAGTGCAGATTGATGTTTCTCCTGGAATATCCAGGACAAAAGACTGTTGTCAGTCTTCCATTAGGGTTGGAAGTTATGGCTGCATCCTGGACTTTGAAATCCCTTAACGGACCTGTCTAAAAACATCTATCCCCATCTACTTTTCTTCTCACTTAACATTGACCTGCTGTTTTAGCTGAAATAGAGGGAAAGTCAGTAGGTCAGATAACTTTAGTCCTGTTCGTGTTATACCCAGCAGTACACAGTGGATAAGGTTGTGCCGTGGTTTTAAGTGTGAGCAATGAGTGCATTTGTGAGTGTACTCTCTATATGTGCATATGTATGGGAATATGTGTGTCTGTCTGTGTCTCAAAGGGTGCCTGAGTGATTTCACTGTTGATTCTCCCTTGTAGAGAGGGAAAATACTTATGACTAAACAGATGTTTAATTTAGGTTCATTAAAACTAAATGGAAACAATCAAGTCTATAGAAGGTCAATAAAATTATCACTAACTTTATCTTATCTACTTCACAAAATGAAGAAATAATAAAGATTAAAATATTTATAAGTTAAGCTAGAATAGTAACAATATAGTTAAAGTACTGATGGGGAAACTAGCTTTCATTTATCATCCTTACTCTTAATGGTCTTATAATTTGTAGATGAAATACTGGTGGTGCTTGCCCCCTCGCAGACTACAAGAGCTCAGGTGAAAATTTTTCTCGTACTGTGACTGTAGCATCTATCTATGCATACATTAGCAAATGCTCCTTTTCTGTGTCTTGCAGTGGAAAAGTGGAAGTGGCAGCATCACTGAGAATTTCAAAATAGGTGGGTTGCTGATCTGCTCCTTAATACATTAGGTGCTTCGTACGTCCACAGCTGTAACCATCTTGGTGATGGTCATTGTTTGCCCTGCAGAGCTTGGACTGTTTAAAGGAAAATCTTCCCTGTTTGCCCTGATAAATTCAATTTCATTGTATCCTTTTCTAGTACTTGGTTTGAGCAGAGCAATGGTGAGTATTAGCCTCAGTGGAGAATAGGTCGATCCCTTGTGAGTTGTCCTTGAGTGAACTATATTTGATTGTTTCAAGGTGGCTGACTCTTGGCTGTAGGAACAGCAAATAAGCAATAGGCTGCAGTCAGGCAGAACAAATGCTGTCAAAATTACTTTTTCCCTGAGACATTTGAAGTCCCAGAGAATGGATTTTTTTCAAGTGGAATTAGCACAGAGAATATGCTTTTGTACATGCAATCCAGGTTGATTTATATACACTGCTGTGTGATGTTACAGAATGTGAAGTGGGCGACAAGTCAGACTTACAGAAGAAACTGTCAGTGAAACTGGTTTTGGTGGGAAATAATCTTTTGTTTGTTTAAGAAGTTCCTGTGTTGAAAATAATCATAGCTTGATTCATTGTCTCCCAGGGCATCAGGCTGGAGTTGGACTAGGATTAGCAGCCCTTGCTGGTTCAAGAGCAAATTAGCGAGGGGCAAGTGGACTTCCACTATTTGAGCTACCAAAACAACATTTCTAAGTCCCATTTTCTTTTCATTGGAAAGGTGACGTGGTTCCGGTGAAAGGTGTTTTCTGATCTTCCTTTGTAGGAATAGCATTTGGGGCTTCTTGTTTACAGCAAAGCACGCCTGGAGTGTTTTCAGTGAAGTGCTTGGTTTAAAATCACAAAGTTAATGGGATTCAGGAATAATCTCACTCTGTCCTGTTTTTTATGCCTAAATTGTGCCTGTCTTCAGGCAAGCAAAAGTTGGGAGATGGTGAAAGAAATAGTTAGCATTTTTTTTCTCAGGAAAAATGGTAACAGTAGTTGGTGCTTCTGTGGGAGGAAGGACGAATATGCCTGCTAAGGAGAACAAGGAGGTGTTGGACCTGTGATATCCTCTGCTCCTTGTGATGGTGGACCTGTTGCTAATCAGTCTTTTGACATGCGTCCACACTCACCATGCTCATACAATTAGCTCATTACACAGTTTGTCAGCAGGAATTCTGCTGTGTGGCATTGGTTGTGTTTGTAGCCTATTGCGTTTCAAGAGGTGGGGGAAGAAGTATCTCAAAAGCACTGATTTTTTTCATGTATTTTAGGAATTATGGTTTAAGGACTGGTGTGTATGATATATACTCTAGTTTCTTCTCCTCCCTTAAATCTAAAATTAAATTTCCATTGAACTGTTGCCTTGATAACTTTTCTTTGACAAAGTTCTGACAAACCCCATATATCTAGGTAGACTTTTATTTTATTTGAGGCTTCTATGCAGAATGTTAAACTGACAATACAGGGAATACAGGAAACAAGTCCTATTTCAAGGTAATTTTCTTCAGTGTATGGTAAAATCCACATCCTATAATTCTACTGAAGAGTTTTGTGAACAGCTCAGTCATCAGGTTAGTACTATTTATCGGTTCAGAGAGATCATAGATACATGTGGTGGAAAACACTGGTTGTTTAGCTATGAACCACTTGGAGTAGTTAAATTTTTCTGCTGTTTAATGAATGTAGAACTTTTCTACACTTGTGTTATTTGATAAGAATGCAGTGAACCTTATGCCACCTTTGTCTTGAAAACTATGAAGCTGTTAATTACAGAAATAAATAGGATTCACATTTCACCAGTTTTAGCGCAGCACTGGGATTCTGTTCAGCCAGGCTCAGAACAACAGATTTTCATTTATGTCTTCTGCAACAAAGAAGAAAATGTTATTAACATTTGATGCTAAAGAGACATTTTTATGCTGTATCACTATCAAGAAAGTGATACACTAAAGCTTCAGAGGGCTCATGTAGGGGAACGCTATCCCTAACAAAAAACAAGTGTGGTTGCTGCTATCATATTCAGGAGCCATTCATTTAGACCCTTCTTGATAGGTGCTTTTTTGTTTCTAGTGTTAGGTCTCCTTGATCTGTTCGTGAGCCAAGAATCGTTTCCACCCCCTCTTCACAAATGACTGACCCTAAACCCCTCTTTGGATGAACAATCATTGGCAGCAGTACATGTGTATTATGATAGCTCCTCGCAGCTTACTTCCGCACGTGGTTTGTGACTGGTAAATTGTCATCAGAACAGCTGGAAAAATTCTGGGAAGAGTGAAGGCTCTGCATGTCTGACCTCTGACCAGAATCAGCTTCCACTTTAAATTTAGGAAGTTGCTAGTAGGATTTTGAACACATTTCTTCAGTCCACGTGTTTAGCCAAATGCCTTCTGTCACATAACTGTTCTAGGATTAACCTGTTCTAGTGCTACCCTTGCTTAATGACTGGCAGTATTGTTCAGCTGTCACTCAGGGCTAGATCAGAAGAAGGTACATTGCAAAAGACTGCCTTAGGTTGAATGTAGTCATGTAAATCTCAAACTGCTATCATGACAGCTTCTGTTCAGCTGCTGCCTAATTCTAGAGACATCACCAGCACAGTAGTACCTAGCTTTTCACTTTCCTAGAGAAGTCTCAATGTGGATTGAGCTGAACCAAGCATATGCCTAGCCCATTTAGGATTCAGAAACTGTCCCTGCCTCTGCCTAAGCCTCCTGATGCATGCAGTCTGGTGGGCACCATCTGAGCATGTGTTGCATCTGACAGATTAGGTAAAATAGACGGTTTGGCCTGCAACTACAGCGTGATGACAGCATTTGTGTTGTATATAGTAACCTAGAGGTGAGCATAGTTACCTGATCAGTGAGAGATCTTGGTTGTTTTCCCTACTTGGCTTGAGATCTTTAAATGCATTTTCAATCAATATGCTTTGACCACTGATGATTTAAAACTACAAGCTCGCTTTGCCTTTCCTTTGGCACTGAAGGATAAAACAGAGTGTTTCTTGAGAGGCAGACATGTAGAACATACAGGTTAGACACCACACAGGAATGATTTGATATTTTGTACAAACTAACTCCCAAATTTTTCCTCATGAAAAAGATGACTTTTTTCTATCTTTGTAAAACAATTCAGAACCTTGCACCTTTTGCAGCCTTGTCGTTACTTTTCTGTTTGCCTCTGTGCACAGTAGCCGTGAGCTTCTGGCTACAAATTCTTTCCCATATGTTGTGGTCTGAGAATGTGCCTAGTCTTGATAGGAACATTTTGTCCTGTACATCTGCCTGTTCTTTTAAGTTTACCTTCCTTAATCCCAAAGCAGTGGCACCATTCCTTCAAAGCAATGAGTTTGTCTTGGTCTCCATCGCACTCTTGGAAGAAACGGGTTATACAGTGTTCCATGGGAACAAGGGAGGCTCTCAAAGGCGCGAGCTCCGAGTGTGTTAATAATCTGAAAGAAAGATCTGGTATGTAGAGCTGTATTTCATTAACAAATCATCAGGATCATCAAAGATGATCTAAGCTGCTAGAAGATGACAATGGTGGCTTTGACAAAGATGCCCCGGTGGATTCTGTTGTGGTGCTTCTGTAGTGAATCTGTCCCAGGTCGTTTTAACTGCTATTTGTTTGCTAACGTTTTTTTCTAGAACAAGTATTACTGTGACTTGTTCACAACTCATTAGTTGTGGAGTTTTGCTGTTAACCTTCAGGAGGTCAAGCTTGCGGAGGTGCTTAGCTATGTTCTAAGAGAGTAGGTGTGATCAGCACGAGGTACTGAGGGCCTGCAGCCTTGAAACATGGATCCCACCATCTGAGTCACGTTCTCAGAAGCTGGGGGCTTGCTCTGAACTGTGACACTGGTGCTGTCTTACCATACCTGTTCCTTAAACTGAGACACTTCTGTAGTATTAGTTGAAAACTATGGGTATCTCACTAGTGAATTATTGCTGACAGGCCTCTGTCCTTTGTACTTAGCCTGTTGCTCTTAGCTTCAGTATTAACAGGATCTCATGAGCCTTGTTTTCTTCCAGGATCAGGGCATTAGTAGCTATTAAGACACTGGACAGCTTGAGATGTAATACATGATGATTATGAAAGGCAAGAGGATAGCAGGTTCTGACCTAAGACATGGCTCCAGCAAAACAATGAGGGAAGTTCTGCGTTAGAGATGAATGCCTCCTTGGAAAGAGGGGGATACTGGCTTCTATCAGCTGAGGGCCTGGTCCTGTGTGTAGAGAATCCTTCGAGTGGTTTAGAAAAGTAAAACAGCCTGAGCTTAAACAGCAAATCGGAACTGAACCCACAAACTTTTTTTTTTTACCTGTCAACAGGGTGCTGATCAAGCTGATGAAACTGCCAGTGCACAGGATACACATACATGTGATAATTTTTCTCAAAGTCGTGCAGGAGCAGCTCAACTGCGTGGTCACCAGCCACGAGGCGCTTGTCATTCTGGTAGATTTTTTTGACCTGAACACAACAGAGAAATTGCTGTTTTTTTGTTTAGGGATGAAGATCTGTCCTGAAGAGAACTAGCCAGCAAGGAAGTGGTTTGGAGAAATGAAACTTGATAAAATACCACTGGGGAAATGGGGTTTAGTGTTTGTGACCATACACAGCATGAAAAGTTTGCCTCAAGTAGTCCAGATAATTTTTGTTGCTGTCCATGTCAACTTTGGTAGTAACTAGAAAGAAAGTGAAATTCCTGTGGCCTAATCATCAGACTCAGGTAAGCAGGGAAGTAGCCTCAGGTTGATAGGAGATTAAGCCAATTTTATCACATTTGTTGATCTTCTGTCCTGAGGCAAGTAACTCAGCTTTCGGTGTGAAATAAACCATCTCAGAAATCATCTAATTCATACCATTTAGTATGAGATGTTCTGGGTAGGTCAATGTCCCTTTTGGTAACTGTGTAAGTAGTCGTCGGTGTTGCTCAAGCATATTTTGTATAAACCTGCTGTGACCTACTGCATGCACCTCCTACTCCAGAGTTAGAGTAGCCCAGGTCTTGGTTTGACTTAAACTATTTTCTAACAGTTATGGCTTTTAGGCAGTCATAACTGCCTATAACTGCATCTATATCTTCAAAAGCAAACTACTGTCACCAATTCACTTGACATAAACATTCTCTAAAAAAAAAAAGGCTCAATGGTAATAGATGCTTACTCCATTTTAAGCCAATGTACTGTGATGCTGCAGATCTACTGGATGGTAGAAAGCAGCTCTTTTCTCTTAAAACTGAGCATCAAACTTGTGTAATTTTATAGCCCTTGGTGTAGATGAACAGTGTATGTGGCTGTATTAGAAAGTGCAAACGATACCCTTAACTGAGTCCATTTTCAGGTACTTTTGTATTGATGGCCAAGTACAAGGTGTGTCTCAAGAACAGAAGAGGAGCTACTTTTGGTTGGTCCAAGACAGGGATCCCCTGCCCCCACGAGAGTCCCCTAAACTCTCTATTGTAATTCGGTCTTGAATCCTGCTGTGTTACTGCCCAGTCACTCAGTCTCATGAGGTCCTTGAGCAGTTTTCTTCATGGTGAGTCCAAGTCCTTCCTTCCTTCCTTCCTTCCTTTGCATATTTGTGCATTGTCAGCAGACTTTGTCCACTACCTTCCTCTTCCAGGTCACTTAACAAACGCTGAATGGCACAATTCCGTTCAACTCATGGGACTCCACAGGTGAGCTCTTGGCTGGCTGTTCCCTCTTATTCTGTCTTTTAATTAGTTGTCCATACCCAGACCTTCCATCTTATGCTATGGCTGCTTAGTTTCCTCAAGTCCTTTGGAAAATGGTATTGACTGCGTGAATTGGGTCATCTTTATCTACGTATTAGTTGATCTTTCCAAGAGGTTTGTCACAAAGCACTTCCCTGAACAAAAGCTGTTTCGTGTCTTCTCAAGCGAACAATGTTTATCTAGACGTGCACTAATTCTGACTTTTCTAACTCATCTGTAGACACTGACTTCACAGTAATACACTTGGCTTGCATTTGCTTGGACAAAAGGAACATTCATAGCAGAAATGTGTCTCAGCTTAAAGGAGTGCAAGGGGACATGTAAGTGTATTTTGCAACTTGTGAATCTAATGGAGTCTAAATTGCCTTAACCAGAAAGGGAATGCTCATAGGAAATGGGAGAACTCATAAGATATGAATCACTTTTTTCACATGGTTAGTGTGGCTCTAACAATGTAGCTGCATGGTCTTATTTGAAAAGGATTGCTGACCTTATTCCTTTGCTTTTCAGTTAGAAATCCAGAAGTATCCAGATCACGTTCATAATATTGCATAAGGATGTTTTTGAGCCAGTCTCGCATCCGGAGGGGGAACTGATCCACTTCATAATCAGTACAGTGGGGGATGTCTGTGCCAAACAGGAAAGCTTTGTTAACAAGTGATCTGTTAAGTCCCCATTTGAGCATTTCTGAGCCAAGTTAGATTTGATTCTCACTAGCAAACTTCCAGTTAAGCTTGAAATTGATGGAGCTGTTAATACATAAAATTGGGAGTGCAACTAGTGGGTTCAATTATAAATCTACAATTCTTTGGTGCACATACTTAACCAGTTGTGCAGGCCACAACTTTTATGTATTTGTGCAGCTTCTGAGCAGAGTTGTGCGGTACAACTGTTATCAGTCCATTGCATGAAAGCAGAGTTCTCAACAGCAAAGGAATATTCTGGCTGAGAGTGCACTTTCCTCCCAGGGTATGCAACAATTGAAGAGCTTGGAAATCAGTTCTGGCTTTTAGATCCTGACTTCTGCATTTGACATCGAAGTAGTTTGGGGGGGGGTTTTTGGACTTGACATTTTCATTTATTAACTGGCTGTAAATACTGGTTTTCTGGTCAAGGTATTAAAAAAAACATCTTCAGATGCTATAGCAATGGGAGCATGTAAGACAGTGCGGGGGGGAAGACAAGGTTGACAACAAATTGGTGTAAGCACAGGAGGGATGTCTTTAGGACTCAGATGCTTAGTACCCTTAATTATAGAAAAAGTGACCTTTTAGACTTGTTTAGGGTTTGAAGGTCTTAATTAGCAGGTAATTGATGCAGAAGGGGGAGAGCACAGGAAGAAAGCAGATAACAGGGCTAGCTGGTGGTTAAGGCTACTGGCTCTTTATACCTAGGTGAATTCTTCATAGAAAAACAAGCCTTACATTTGCAGGAGCCCATATAGTCTAGGTGCAGCTGGCGTCCCATTTTTGTCCCTTCAAGTTGACATTTGGTGCCAAAGAGTTGACATGTGCCATCATAAGTCTTATTATCCGTACCACAAACCTAGAGGAGGAGAGAAAAATTCTCATCGCTCATATAGGCATTACAATAATAAAAGTATCATTAACATATGGTGTAGCCATATGTTGTGAATATCCACAAGGAATACATGTGATCAGAAGTATTGAAAATTGTAGTTGTTACATGCCTACATAAGGATTAGTTGTCTGTACTTACACACCGAGTTTTGAGACACTTGAATTTATTTTTGTGTGGTAGTAATATAGTTTCTGAGATGGTACAGGATTATTACATAGGTATGTACTAGTATTCAGTACATGCTCCAAAACATCAAATGGATAAATAGAACTTTTAGTGACAGGCAAAAGCTATGATCCCTGAGAGACTAAGTGAAGCAAATCACTTAGGTAGTACGTAGCTACATGTGTTCCTACTATTCTCAAGTTATAGTCAGTGAGTTTGGGTACTTTATACTTAGTTTTACTGGAATCGCCCAAACCCACTTGCATGCTTTTTAGGGTAGAATTATTCTAAATAATGTCAGGGGAATGTGTTATCTTGTAAACATCTTAGTTGGCTTTCCCCCATGCTGGGGACTGAATGAAATACTTACATGCTCATAGTCTTTGGTAGAAGGGCAAGCAGCAGGATCTTGGCAAATACAGCTGGGTTTCCCTTGTTTGTCCGCATGGCAGACTTTACCTCTTTTGCAGTGGAAGTTCCTACATGGGTCTAGCGATCATAGCAAGAAGGAGGGACTGTTAGAGGGGATGGGACGAAGCCAAGTGTTTCTGTCAGGTACTACTGACAGTCAAAGCAAAATACAGCCCAATATGCATCAAGAAGTCAAGTGCTTTTTGGAAGTTCGCTAAAATGCAGCTGGATCTTGTATTGAATAAAGCAAGCCAAACTTTAAATGAGGATTTTTGTGAGATTTCTAGCAGTCCTAGGTTTGAGTTGGATGGGGAAATAAATTTCTCAGAAAAAGCTATTTCTTCTGTAAGGACTGACATTCACTTCCAGCTTCCTTTGGTGAAACGTATCCCATCTGTCCTTGCTGAATCCAGCACTGGCACTTGTCCCACTCCTAGCTGAATTCAAGCTACTGTTCTGAAACTGAATGGTTTCAATGCAAGGTAATTCCCATTCCTGTATAACTGACACAAATTTGTGCACCGTCTACAAATGTTTTTCACAAACAAATGAGTAAATCCAAGGGTGTATGGAAGGCATTCTCTGGGAACATAACTGTGATGCAGGATTATGCACAAGCACAGTTCAGTCATGTGAAATCGCGTGCTGCCAAAGGCAGAAAAGAAATGCAGACCAGCAGATTCCCCATCTGTGGAAAGTTAGCAGTTACATGATGGCTTTGCTTGTGGCTTACCCAGGAGAGCTTTCTCACTCCTGTTGCTTGCACTTTCTATCTCACCATAGGAACTGCCTGTAGTCTTAACCTGTACAGTCACAGAGACATAAGCAAAAGTTATAGTAAATCTTGAGAAGAAAAAAAATACTTGGACAAAATTTTTCCAGGTAGAAATATAAAGCTGACTGAGGCACAGTTTGCTCTGCTTGCAGCAGAAAGAGGTTGCCATGCAAAATGCGTGAGAGGTGCATAAAGCCTCTGGAAGTATTAAGGTTCTCTGTTATTCGGACAAAAAAAAGTAGGAGGTGGAGAGAGAGAAGCAGGAACTCAGTAAGGCCTGAGCGAGCATCTGGAGTTTCTGCAGTACTTCACATATAGCAGCATAGTGCCTCGGTTGGCAGAACTGGTGCTTCCAGTCTTAGTTTGCACCAAGGCCCTCCAGGTCAGTGAGCCTGAACTGCGTCTCAATAGTGCCTGGGAGCAGCAGCAATGTGAGCTGCCAGGCCAGACACATGAAGCAGGAGGAGAAGGGAAGGAAGCGTCTTCAGTTCTGACCCTTCTTTGGTGCTGTGGGGAGGTGCCTGCCCTCTTTCAAATGGATGCCTCCTATCATCTTTTTAATATTACAGATCCTTATTTAACAGTCATAGGAAAACTCACTCCTTTCTTTTGAAGAACACCCCTGATAGTCCACTGGTTATCTAATGGCTGACTGGGGTACGGGAGACCTGGGTGCAACATCCTCCTTTGAAGGGACAAAGCCCACATCCTTCATCTTGTGTGAAAGTGCCCTAGCCACTAGGATCATAATTATTCCAGGGACTCTAGCCCTGCCTTTCCAAGCTGTTCACTTTAGTATGGTAGTGTTTAAAATCTTTGGGAGAGGGGAGTGAACAGCCTTCCTAGTCGGCTTGAGACTGGGTCCCACGTTTTGTATCTGTGTATCCATATTTATTTGTATGTTTCATTACGCAGCCCATCGGGGCTGGAGCTCTTACATGAGTTGTGCTCACTTCCTTTCTGGTACAATTAATCTAAATATTACATGTGAAGTGACACAGCATGAACCAGATGAATAGTGAATAAAAGGGGAGATGAGACTTCTGCATATTAATAAATTATTACACCTGATTTTCTCTAAAATGTCCTTTTCAAAATTCCATCAGGAATTTAAATTTGGGGCTGGTTCCTCCCCCCCTTTTTCTAGTATTCCAACTTTATTTTAAAGAGAATTTACCTTATCGTCACTTTCCATTGAATTAATGCTCTGAACAGAGCTGCTTGTTTCCGGTTGTGGCTCGCTGTCAGAATTAGGTGGCTCATGATCATAATCATCTTGTTCAGAGTGAATAAGGTCTTTAATCTTGACATCTTGATAATCCTCGGTCTTTCTACGAACTGCAGTGTCATCTTTGGTGGTTCCTTCCCCTTCGTGCTCAGTATTGGTGTTCTCCTGGTCATTGCTCTGGATTCTCTCCTCTTCCTCATAGGCTGCTTCTTTCCAGGTATTGCTGAGATATTCCTCACCGTCAACATCACCACTGTCATGACCATCATCGTCAACGTTACTGTCCTCCGTATCTTGTCTTTTCACCACTGTGTCATGATCACTCTGATAGTTTACTTGAATATTGTCTTTCCTCTCTTGGCTTTGCCATTTGTCATCCTGATCTTTGTTATGTTTTTTTTGAGAGAGGGGAATTTCTTCTTTATAGGGCTGCTTCTGGCTGTTCTCCCTCTCTTCTTCCTCTAGGTCAAATTTCTCACCATGTCTCTTGGTTATCCGGATAGGTTGACTGGAATCTCTCAGGATTTCATCAGATTGCATACGGTTTTCATTTTGCTGTCTTCTGTGTTGGTTACCTTGATTTGTCTGGTGGCCTTTGTGCTTCATATCTCTGTAATCAGTTTCTTCACCCCATTCCTCACCCTCTTCTTCCACACCTCCTTCTTCATCGCTTTCACTGTTTTTTTCAGATAGGCCAACTGTATTTTTGTTATATTTCCATGTGTTATGCTCACGATCAAGACTGAGAGAATCCACCGGATTTTCTGCATTGCCCAGAACATGTCGATTGGCCATATTGCTGTGTTTTTCATGCCTACTGAACTGGTAATGCTCAGAGCTAGACTGTTCTCTGCTGCTGCTTCCAGAGTCACTGTCCTGGTTATCAGAAGCCAAACCTGGTTTATTGTGCAGTGCAAGGAAATTGATGCTTTTTAGGCTATTTTTCACTTGATGCTCACTACTAGTTCTTCCTTGTTTTCTAGTGGTCTGGGGCTCATCCCTGTGCTCAGCATCTGGTACTGATACCTCTGGCTTTAGGTTTTTGTGACTGGGCAGCAAATCACCCTTGTCTACATACCCTGCATTCTCTTCCTTTGGGACTTCAGGATGAATATCTTCAGTCTTAAAAAAAAAAAAACAAAAAACAAAACAACAAAGAAACCCCAAAACAAGTAGATTAATAAATAAATTTATTTGAAGTCAATGCAATGTTGTTTTTGCCTTGCATTGCAAAGTATGACACTGACTTTATTTTCTTTGTAAATGCTCCTCTTAAGCTAGCTCAGAGCATGAAATTCACAGCTGATGTCACTTCCATTGCTCAACAAATTTGTTTATCTGTCCCTTCTTTTATTGCTGGAGTTTCTGTAGAAGTCTATGGAACTCTATTTAAGATCTCATAGGAGATAGATGCATATGGGTGTCTTGTGAAATCTCAAAATACTTTATTAGTAATTTAGTGTCATAACTTCAGGCACTTGTAGGCTACAGTAATTATCACTTACCTCAGAGAAGAGGGATGTGATACTATCTTTATCACACAGATAAATGAGAGGCCTGGGAAAAGAGGGGCAGGGGGAGAGAAAGCACCTTTCACAAGGTGTTGTGGTAGTAATTCCTGAGGGGTGCCCTGCATCTTAACTATTTCATAATCAATGTATTCATCTACTTTGAGTCTGATACATCATTGTTTCCTAGCTGAATTCACCAGGAACTATTGTATTTGGTGGCAACTACTGTATCATAAACTCACTAGCAGGAGTTGTAGGTGTTTGAGTGGCTTTTTTTTTTTTTTGCATGCTGTCAAGCCAATAGCAAAACTAGTAACTTCAGTGGAAAAGGTTCAAGTGCTCCAGGAGAAAGCAGGTACTGAAATGACTGTTAGCTCTTGCTCCAGCAATTGCCTTTCTGCTGCTGTTAGCATCACAGCAGCTGCTGGGTGAGTACAGGCACTTCCAATAGCAGCAACATCTGATGTATTTCTGAAAAACACCTGTGGATGTTCAGTGTTGCTTATTGCTTACTACAATATAGCACCTGATGCTGATTGTCCTTAAAGCTTTTGGGGGGTTTATTTATGAAGATGAGGCCTTCTTAGTGCCCAAGTTGCTGAAATAGCATTTCCTTTAGTGTGGGCAGAGTCATGACTGCTTGGAAACAAACACTCCACTAAAATACGTATACAAATTTAAAAACATGGGAGGATTAGAAATATTAATTTGGCTCTTGGCAGATCAGCTATATCCTATTTCCTAATGTCAAGGTGGTTTTTGAATGTTTTACAAGTTTGTCTTCTGCCTAATATGCTTGCTGATGCAGGAAAAGTACTAGGCAATATATTCACTACATCATTTCCAACTAACTTTTTCAGGGAAAGATTGTATGTTTGCTCAAATCTAACAGAAATTCAGTGAAGAGCTCTTCCAGATTAAATGCACATTTCTTGAAGACCTTATAAAAAGTGACCTATGTGTTATCAAGCATCTCAAGTTGATACTAAAACATTTGAAAATTAAATTTCAAGAACAGGGTTTTTTACATGTGTTTTTGGGCACTGCTGTGTACAACATAAGTCTTTAAGTTTAAGCAAAAAGTCTTCTGTGAAGGACTTCCAGTTCTATAGAGTTAGAAAATATAAGGCCAAACAGTCATTAAGATTGTCTATTATGGGTGCCTGTATTTGAAGCAGTAGTTTGAGAGAGATGTGGCTCATGTCTTGACAGGAAGCCTCGTTATGCACCACAACCTCAATGCAGAGATGTGCCTGGATGTAGCTTTCAGCTGCTGCTTTTTGTTATACTTTTGTCCCCAGGATAAAATAAACTTTTAGGACTCAGTTGCTTGTGAAGATACTTGGGTCTCTTAATATGATGGCAAATTTCAGTCAATGTAGCTGTAATTAGCTACTCCTAGGGGACAACTGGCCTTTGATAGATGTTTCATATTCACTTGGAACTGATGATTCATTGGGTATTGCAATGTTTTGTTTTGATGCAAGTGTCTTCTGTATGAGTTGTTTCTGGGAGACAGCTGTAGGCTGCAAACTAGTGTTTACACCATAATTTGTTCTGCTGGATACTTAATTAGGAAAAGTTAATTTTTTTGTTTTCATAATGCAGAGCACCATCTGGACTGAGATGAAATGCATCTGGAAAGCTGCACAGAGTGGGAAATAACTCATAATATAAAAAAAAAGGTTAGCATAAGAGTTGGAATTTTGCATTTCTTACTACAGAGCATGCTCTGAATTTAGTTGTTCCAAAACATTCATTGGCTTGGAGCCAAGGTCCATTGTGTCTGAACCACAAATGCTCACCAGAATGGTGCAATAAAAAGAAATTTTAATTTGGGTCAACCATCTATGCAAAATTGTGAGCTCTGTCATTAGCATGCCTATATGGCATAGGGCTGCTGAAGTCATCTGTCTCATTACCATCAGGGCTGTGTATCTGGCTTGTCAGCCACAGTGTACTTTTCCAAGGTGAGTGGTATCTAATGCTCTGTATTCTGAATAATGAAACATATGGTGGCTGAAATTCTTACATGTTTGAGACTGCATATGATCACTTGGTGTGATAAATTGAGGATTGCATCCTCCTTGTTTACTGGAGCAGCGATAACCACAAGTTCGACTGTTAGTGGAGCTTATTGTTTGTACAAATATGGGTGTAATGACTATATGTGGCGATTCCTTTTAAGGTAGTTTTTTCAAATAAGTGAAACTTCTATTGTGAGCTTTAGATTTTTGTCCTGTTCTGTTTCTACCTATGTAATATGTGAGGCATGAGATGCTTGGTACTAATTCTTGGGGTGAGGGGGCCTACATTTTTTTAACCTAAATCAATTTGCCAACCACTACATATGTGCTAATGTGTTTTATATATTTGAGATGAATAATACAGGTTGCCTCTTAGTGTTTAAAGAACAAGAAGAGTACCTTTTCTGGAGTTTTCTGTCCACGGGTTCCAAGTTTGTAGTTTAAGGGATGGCTCTAGAATAGACAAATATATTCAATATTTGCATGTAAATAAAAATCTTGTATAGGTCAATGGGATAACATAGAGTATTCACAGAATGGGAAATTAAGTGCCCAGTGATAATAGCATGATGAGGACTTACTGGAATAGCAAAAGCTGATCCTACAAGACAAATGAAGAGAGCTACGGCCTTCATGCTTTTCAGATCTCGTAGAGGACAATAGTTAATGGTACAGTGGTAGGGTTTAGAGGTTTCCTTTCTGCAAGCAACATGAAAAGAAATAAAGTTAGAATTTGGGTATAATTGTCTAGAAATGACTGATGGAAGCAACGTAGTGGCTGCTGTAACTTGCTTAGTCTGAAGACCCACAAAATTTCCACACAGCGTCCAGTTGTATGTAAACTCAGGTGTTAGACCAGCTTATCTAGAGGACGCTTTGGTCTTAGTTCTTTTACAGGACTTAAGCTGTATGCTGTGTTCACAAACTCTAGTGGTGTTACTGAAAGGCAGAGTTATGAATATACATAGGTTCAGCCCTGTAAATCTTTATCCACTCTTCTGAGATACTACTTTGTGAAAAATGTCCCTTTTTATTTAGTTCTGAGACAGTGCCTGTTTGTGGCATCTCTACGGCCAAGGTGTCTCCTGGCTGCTCTCCTTTGTGGCTGTAGTAGGAAGAATTAAGTGGTGAAGTTCTGCCCAGCAGGTCTCAAAGGCCAGAAATGCTGTCCAGGCTGCTTTACGGATGGATGCAGTCCTGCTTTAGAAGCAAGAAACCCAACTCTGCCGCACAGTAGTGTGCGAGATGGATGGCCGGAAGAACATGCAATACATTAGGAATTTCTTCAGTCTATGCTAATATCCTCATGTGAGTGAATGACAGGCAACTCATTTTTACCTCAGATGTCACCAGCAAATTTTCTCACTTTTGCAGTGCACATGAACTGGAAGTTTCTATGGCTGTAGCTGTATCTCTGGGAAAAGCAAAAATAAACAAGTCATTGTTTCTGTTTCCCCTTCTTTTTTTTACTGTATTGCTTTCTTATTCTTTTTAATTTCCTCCTGTTCTTTTTTCTGTATTCATATGGGATCAGTGGGATTTCACTCTGCTTCTGTTTCTGCTCTCATTCTGCTGGCTCTTCTTCCTTGGAAATTGTCTTCTCGGTCTTCAGCCCCTCCTTGCCCTTTAAAATATTTTCACTTTCCACCTAACATATGTCCTTTTTCATTGCTTCCTCCTTTCCTAATGAAATGCGTATCACCGTGTCCTTCGTTGAAGAACATTGTGTCTTTTGCTGGTTGAACTCCCTGGCATATGAAGAAACTGGCAGTGGTTTCAGCCAGTTAGATCAACCGTATTCAATCACAGGAGGCTCAATGTATGGTTTTAAAATGTTGTTCACCCAGATGGCTTTTCTTGGGGAGGAGGAGGAACCCAAAGCCCCAAAAGGAGAATTCCAGGGGAGCTTGTGTTTATGGGAGCCAGAATGGTGAAACAAGGAGCAAGGACTTTGAGCATTACATTGATTTTTGATGTAGAAGCTTGCAAAAGCATCCTGACTACTGCTGTGCTTAGATCTGAAGTGTACGCTTTGGAAGACTCCTGTGGTATACGTTGTTTAATGTCAATATCTTTTAATTAATGAAAAGCAAAATACTTCATTAGTGGGGCATATCTAGTATGCAAACCATTTTTCTTGCAGTTAACTGATTTAGTCCCCAAATTATCTCTTATCTAATGATCTATTATCTCTTTGGCATCCAGAGTTAGTTGTTTAAGATGTTTTCAGAGGGAAAGACACGATACAACAAAAGCCATTAATGAGCATATGCAAAATGCCTCACTGGACTGTGTATGGGCAGTCACTTCAGATCAAGGCAAGTTTTGTTAGACTGAGGGTCATGCAGACGACTTGCCAGAAATGCATGGGCATAATCCAATTTCATGTATAGCCCTAAAAACTGTATACTGGGCTTTTGAAGGCCTGGCAAGTGACTGAGGAAAGAAGTATTTGAATTAGTCAGGTAGTCTTGATTTCTGTTTCTCTCTGCTCCTGGTGAGCAACACAGCTCTGGGCATGTCACTTAACTGAGTTTCTTTTTCTAAAAATCTCATTTCTCATTTGTTTTGGTAAACTAGTTTGAGAGCTATAAATGAAAAGCTCTGCACGTTGTATTTTATTTATAATTACAATTTTTGAATTTGGCTCTGTCACTAGCTGCAAAAGTTGCCTCTGCCACCTTTGTCCAAATAATGAAAAAGTGGTTGGAATAAATCTGAGTTAAGGTGGCAGGACAGGGCTTTTGTATTTTTCTCTTAGTAACTAACCCACAGTGGCCCATAGGAAGTGTAAGTCTCGTTATTGGGGAATTCTGACCAGCTTGAATGCAGTATAGGAACATAGTCTAGTTGAGTATCTTTTTTTTCTAGTCATGATAGTCCAAATGAGTTGAAAGGATTTATAATATTTCCTCCAGTAGGATAATCTGCCCCAAACATTAAGTAGCATTTCAGAACACACTCTTAAACTTTAATGCATGTGCAAGTATTGCCAGTGTTAATTTCTGGGTTTTGCCTTTCTGAATATGGCAGCAATACCGATTCCTGTGCAGGAAGTGTCTCCTCCCACTGTTTTCAGAGCAAGGGGTTTTGGGGTTTAGATGGTGCCTCGTAGTGGACCTGACTGCTCTAAGTTAACCATGTAATTCTGTGTCTCCTTCCTGTGATACCAGTCCCATTGTGCAGCCAGTACAGGGAGCTGTTTCCGACTGGCGGCTGGAAACTGCCAGACGAGTTCAATAGCCATAGTCACAGAGATTTTTTTTCAATGCTGATGGTTCTCATGAAGGGAGAGCAGCAGGGGAAGTTGGGATGACTGTTATAAAAGCTGCAAAGTCAATCACAACAGCCACTTCAACAGGGAGGAAAAAAATAAATATCTTTGTACAATGGGCTGCGGTCCCTTCTGTCCTCCAGGGGTGAAAGAAGTGTTTCTGTTGGTGTCACTCCATGTTCGGTTAGCCTCCGGGGGCTTGGTTGTGCAATATGCCAAGACCTTTTGCCAGAATCCAGGACAACCTTTCTGCTTGCTACACATAATCCCTGTGAAGGGTTTTAGGCGGTTTGCTGGAGCAGGAGCCAAGGAATTTGCAGCTTGAAGGTCAAAGCTCTTAGTGAGGGGAAAAAACCCACAACTCTTCCTGCAAGCCTACAGCCCTTTTTGCTGCAAAGGTTGTGGCTCATGGCAATGGGATTTTTGTACTTGCTCATTTAGTCTTTCAGTGTTAGAAAGGAAAAGTCATTTTTGCTGAAGTAATAGAATAGCCAGCCTGAGCAGGTGCAGAGATGAGAAAGCTCTTGTGGATCATATGTAATATATGGCAATTAAGATGATGGTGATAGAAGAAATTAAGCATTAGCTAATTGTCATATGATGCACGGATCTGCATTGACATTCACTTTTTTTACACCGAAATCTAAATGTGAAGACACTTTGTTCTTGCTTTAATTTCCAAATTTGTCCTATAGAACAGAATTTCTAAAAACAAGCTTTTGTAACATATAAGATTAATAGAACTGTCAGTAAAGAACTATTACGCAAGAAGCTATTTTAAAAGCAAGCAGACATCCCCCTGGAGAAATGCAGTCACTATACTCTGCAGGAAAATCTGTAGAAAAACTTAGCCAAAATATGAATATGGAAATTCTTGAATTTTTTTTTTTAACCAAGAAATGAGGAATTTAACAATACTTCAGCTTGGGGTATTGAGAAAGCAACTCTAACTAGGCTCTCCACCCCTTTTTCAGGCTTGGAAAGAAGAATATATTTTGCCTGAAACTTGGAGGAGGCAAAAGCTCAGAGTTGTTTATTCCGTTGCAGTGAGTTCCCAGCATGATACATGTAGCTCAGCTTAAAATGGAAAAAAAAAAAAAAAAAATTGCTTTTCTTGATGTGGATGTGATAATTGCTCTGAGTAAACAACTCCTGAATGACCCTTTTTCAGAGGACAGTGCACAGCTGCTGAGATGGAGCTAAGGGTGCTTTGGTGCACTCAGTCTTACTGAACACAGATGCAGTGGGCCATGTTAGATAGCTCCAAGGTAGGATCCTGCAGCTGCTGCACAGCGAAGTACGTCCAGCTCATGAGAGCCTCTGCCAGGACTTGAGCAGAGTTGTGTTATGAAGAGGAGTTGCCTCTCTGAGTATGGGCTGCACACAGCAGCCCTGCATTGACATCTCTCTATACATCTGAGGGCCTACTGAGCATGGCCATCAGTCCCAGCCTGTGATCAGACTTACAGAAGTGTGTGATGGGGTAACTGAAACCTCTGATATACATCAGTAGGTTTTAAAAGATTAAATGCTTATCAGTCTGCTTGGCTTGCTGAACTTGCAAACAGTAACACTTTCCCCTCCAGTAAGGAGAGCTGGAAAAATGGATCACAAGTTAAATGTCAGTTTATCCTTAAGATAAGTGCATTTTAAAAAGTGCCATTTAAAGGTTCATGATTGCATGTCTTCTGTTTAGAAACCCAAAGGTTGTAACTCAACAGTTCAAGTTTTAGCTGAGATGGCTGCTCGTGTCCTTCAGCCTTCAGTTGTGGAGACTGCTGCTCAGGGGTTATTTCACTCCTCGTGGTTCTGCAGTTGCTGGCATCTTTGCTGAAACTCTTGGGGACCAGAGAGACTACTTGTGGGCTTATCCCTGACAGGAAGACTGCACAAGGGCTGCCATTCTAATAGTGTGTCAGCAGTCACTTGAAATACCGATCAATGACATTATTTTTGTCTAGAGGGCTTGAAGTAATGGCATCTGGCATGCCTGCTAGTCTTGCCTGTCCTTCTCGGCTATGTTGTACCATATGCATTTTGTACACCCGTCCAGCTCAGTCACCCAGGAATTTCACCAGGGTTCAGTCTTTCTCATTGCTCATAGCAGGAAGTCTGCATCTTTAATTGGAAATTAGAGAGAATTTCAGGAATAGTTGAGATGCCAAGTGCAGTCTTTCCTGCTGTCTCTGTATTTTGTTTCTGATTCAGTATTCTTGTCAGCCACTGAAAAAGCAAACCTCATGCAGCTGTGACCTAGTAGTTTCTCCTGCTTTTTGAATGCCATCCAGAAGTGATTAACTTGCAAAGGCTGTGGCTGAAGGTGACAAATGCCTCATGTTCAACAAAAGAAATCATGCAGACTGACCTACTTTCAGCTCTAGCATTGGCAGAAAACTCTGTGAAGGCTTTTGTCGTTAGACCTAACTCTAGAAGATGAAGTTGCCCAATTCCCTGCCATCGCTAATGAGCGTGAATGTTGTCTGGCATTTAGAAAAGAGATCTGGAAGACAATGGGTCAACTTTGGAACTCAGTTTCTCATTGTGTAGAATGGGCATGAATGCTCATTTCATGAGGATGAGACTTCGGTAATAAGCTTTTGTAAAACCTTGAGTCAGGTGAAATGTTTTAATACACTATGATTTTCACAATTATTAAAAAGATAGAGAAGTTTCAGAATTGAGCTTTCATTCATATATCCCTAAAGTATCACTGAGAAACCATGTAATGTGATTTTTTTTTTTTAAATCACCCCATTGAAACATTTTTTGGACTGCAATAAAATTGGATGTCTTGTAATTATCATAAAAGGCCTCTGCTTGGTGCTATGTCAAGCTTGTTAGTAAGAAATACTGATGCCCACATCCTCACTGATAAATGCTGTAACGATGTAGTCCTTGTAGTCAGGTGATGATCACAGCACTAATACTCTGAGTGGATAGAGTTTTGTGTACAAGTATTTGTGTACAAGGGGAAATGCATGGGTGTGGAAACAGAGAATTCTCAGTGCAATGTCTGTTCTTTCTATAACCAAGATGTGCACATGATATTCTTAAATTGCAACTGGTACAGCACATTATTATTTCTAGGTCTGTTTCAAAAGCCCTTGTGAGAGCGTGTGTGTATACATGTTATATATGTGTATAAGCTAGTTCATGTGTGTACATACATAAAAATAAAAGGCAGAGTTTGAGGCAGAGATCTGATCTGAGTAAAAGAAGAGATTGTAATAAGAAAATAAATATCAAAGCATAAAACTATTCCACTCATTCTGTACCAGTAAATAGCTGCTAATGAGAATTGATCCCTCTGATGCTACCAGTTTTACAGCTGCAAAAGCCATCAGCCATAAGTCCTTGATGGCTAAATGCAAAAAACCTCAAAACAACAGTATTTCAGGACATGTTGAAACAGTTTTTAAATAAACCATTCCCATTAACTTAATGTAATTGTTTTATCTCTTATGCTTCCCTTCTGCCATTTGATTTTATTTTCTACCTGTTGAGATCTGGGTTTTTAGTTTGGTTGGTTTTTTTTTTTTTTTCAGAGCCCTGTGCAGTTTAAGTCCAATTCAAGCCAAAAAGAGCTGCTTTGATTTAATTTGAGATGGGTCAAAATGAGACCTCTTTAGTAGCCAGAATTATTTTTTATATTTGATATCAATTGTTGGGTTTTGTCGTCTCCCAGAATCTACGTTTCCTTCATGGATGCCCTGTTTGCTACAGGTTTTTACCAGTTCTACCAACACCTTTGTGAAAGGTTCATCCAAGGCCAGCCACAGTTTCTCTCTCTCCTCTCCGTTACGGGGAAAAAAAGAAGGGTGAATCTGCTTTTTGTGGCCTTGTCTATTGGATTAAGGTTCCTGAACTGATATTACAGGAGATTGTGACAAGTGTTGGGAAATCAGGTCGCACTGTGGCTTTTGGCTGGACTATTGTATGCTTCTGCAAGAAGCATGTATTTTGCTTGTCTCTTGTTGGCCATCGCATAATGCTTTATTGTTTTGCAGGATCACAGGGAAAATAATGGTCCCAGCGGTAAGATAAAGGTCATCTTCCTCAACACAATAACTATACAGTGTTTTCTCTTATAAAGAACATTTCTTTCTGTTCTAGGTACAAATGTCTGAAATGATTTATCCTTAAAACAAACAATGATACTCTATGAAAGCTTCAGTTATTTCACAGTAAGTGAAAAACATGTGCAGAGGATTAGATACAAGGCATTCTAAGGTTTTAATTAAAAATAAAGAAGAAACAGTACCATAGCAGTAGAAGAGGTGCTCCTTCTTGCTTAGCCACTGATGAACTGGAAATCCTTGAGCCTCGCAAAATCTTGCTGCTTTTCCTGTGATATATTTTGGTGTCTGATATGGACTACTCTCAGCAAGCGTGTTTTGCTGTAAGCTTCAATGAAGGAAGATGATACTCTGTGGGTCTTTGTAAAACTAAAGGAAACAGTCTCCTAGGCTTCCATGGGATGAGGCGGGGGTAACGGGCTAGTGTAATTCTGCTGAATTAATTGAATCAGAAAGACCATTCAGTGTTCACAGGCTCTGGGCCAGTGGAGCTCAGCCATTGTGTGGGAAGGACATATTTAGTCTCTTGTGGGGAGGGGAGCCAAAGGGAGCGGGCGCAGTAGTTTCTGCTGCATTGGCTAGCCCCAGAAGAGCTGAGGTAAGGGATCAGCCAGGGCAGTCACATTGTGGGCCTGGGGGAAAGTAAAGCATGGAGGACGCCAGTCCTTGCTAAACTTTTCAGTGTTGTTTCAATATACTGTACGTGGCACGTATAAGCCTGTAAAAAGGAAGAAGGTAGAGGAGTGAAGCTCTAAATTAAAAATGTAAAAAATAGGATGGGTTGGAGAGTCTTGCATAACTCTTAGGAGTTAGCTATTTTGAAGCTGTTGCCATGGCTGTGCTGTCTGTTTGATAGCGACAGTACAGAGCAAGCTGGTGTAAGTGTGAAAACCTCTACAAGTGGTGCCTGCCTGCAACAGATGCTTTGTAGCTTTTGGTTTTGTAATGATTCAGTGTTAATGAGTTTAATCTTTCTTTTTTTCTTCTCATTTCATTATTCCATAAAATGCACCTCCTGAACTGGAATACTTTCTGGGAAGTTCTCAGATCAGAAATAGTGGAGTGGATGCACCAATGTAAGAACAGAGGCACTTCCAGTGGCGTATGTGGTAAAGTCAACAGATCAGGCCTCCAATTTCCCATTCTGCCAGTATGATGTCTTACTAATGAGGATGCTTTGCATATTGTGCTGACACGATTGGAAGAGAGGTCAAAGTAAAATAAAGTGCATGAATGGTAAGAACTGTAATGCAAATGCTGAAAATTCAGTCATTTTAGATAATGTTTTAACATTTTTTTAAGGTTACAGTTTTACTAGCTTCTACTCTGTTCATCCCAAAAGGTAATAGACATCATGAAGGTGATTAGACAAGATACAGTGAGAAATGTATGAAAATTTACCATGTTTTATGTGGCCAACTGTGAAGTTTATTGTTAATAAAATAAAAGAGAGGCTCAAATCACAGCTGAGCCCTTTCTCTGTTGACCAAGCAGAAAATAAAACTTTGATAAAACCCCATGAGAAATTCTTTAAATCCTTTCCCCTTTTATCTCTGCTTCTTTGCCTGGAAACTAATTCATGCCTATTGGAGTTGAAATTCTGCTGGTCTGTCAGCCAGTCAGTGTCTGAAAGGAGCGGTGATATTTCAGAACTTCCCGTTTGTTTTTTCTTGAGCATTACTAAAAGATGATTGGTTTTATCTATTCAAAACTTTGTTGTGTGCCATGAGCATCCCTCTTTGTACTATCAGATTAGCTTTATTGGGGGATCAAAGATAAGTGTTTTTCTGTGATTTTTAAATATTCCAGGTATGGACAGATCCTCAGCTAAGAGAAGAAAGACATTCAGGTGGCTCCCCAGAAATTAGGACAAATATACCAATGCTAATCTTACACTAGCTAAGTATTTAGCTCTTTTTCTCATAAGGTTTTCAGATAATGGCTATTGACGTTACCTTGAAATTGTTAATTCACAGAAAAGTGCCAGACTGCGAAGAACCATGCAGAAACTTGAAGCTGAAATTTGTAGGGGTTTGGAGGTTGTTACTGGAAAACGTGTATGTGATTTCTAAGCTTTGCCTGTTTCTGTGTTTAAACAGCTTTCTTGGGACTTACAGGGTGGTAGGTGAGGAAATATTCTGGTTTTGAGGATGTTGAAGGATTATACTTGTTTATCAGAGCTGTTACATATTTGCAAAATGTTTCATTAAATCAAAATTTCTGGTTTTGTGTTTGAGGACAAAATGCTTTGGCCAAGAAAAGATCCCTGGTTGGTTTCTGAGTGTCATCAGGTGGCTTGAGCTTGTCTCAGAGCCATCAGTACTAGCGAGGAAGTCTGTAGCCAGTCCCACTGTGTCAGGTGGGGTAATTTTTTGAAACCCTTTCATTGATGGGTTAATAGTTCTTTCGCCAGAAAGAGATGCTGTACCATCGTGGTAAAGTATGGGGGCGAGGGGGAAGCCAAGTAGTTGCTGTGCTGCAAAACTGCAACCTAGAAATTATTGTTGTGACTCATTAGATGATTTCATTTGGAAACAGAATAATTGTATCCTGTCCCCACCTCTGTTTTACTTGGGAGGAAGGACTTGAGCACTAGTGTGTTTGACAGCTAGATGACCTTTTACTGCAGTATATGGCTGCGTCAATTCTGGCTCAACAATAGAACGGCATGAATTCATTTAATACCAGTATTACGCCAGAGGTCCTGATATCCTGCCTTGATCTTTGCTTTGGTTTCCATTTGCGTTTCAGTGCTGTGCTTGTAGCTTCTGTGCTGGATACAAAAATGTGGGACGCATCTCAGCAGCCATGTCAGTGGAGACACACTTTCTCATTTCAGTAGGCTTTGGACTAAACCCCGATTTAATTAGTTAAGACCAGATATTCCCCAGATTGCCTGATCCATGCATGGCTGTTAGACAGCAGTGAACGTGACAGCTTCCATCAACATGTGCTTGAGAAGCTTTGATGTATCACTGTGATTGGAGCATCAGTAGGTCCCATTTTGGTTGTCTGCTGTACTGTGCAATTATTAATGTACCCTCACATGAAATGGTTTCATTTTAGACTTTGGCTCTTTAATTGCAGCCTATGCTGTTACGGTGAGGTCGTGCATTATCCAGCAGGAGGGTGGGAAAACTGGACATGTGGGGTTCTCCTTAAGAGTATTTTCGGGCAAAATGAGTGCTTACTGGTGAATATTATGTACTGGTCTTCAGTAAGTCTAACCTGCAGTGAGGAGGAGTATGGCTGTTGGAAGGAAAAAAAACTACACGTAGGCAAAAGTGAAAGGGAGAATATGCAGCAAACAATAAAGAAAGATTGAACATGGAAGAAAGATGACAAATGAGTACAGGGAGGTGAAAAAATTTGATTTATCCATGTCTCACTGTGACAGCTGCTAAATGGACACTTGAAACAAAGAAGAGGAAAAGCTCAGAGAAGTTTGTGTTACATTTATTAATATGCCTGTCTTGCATTGTATTCCCTGGCAAGAAGGGGTCTGTGGGTATGGCTGACTGTGGTGGAGAGGGAGTTAGATTGAAAAGACGTTTGTTTTTATTGGAGCTATCTGCACATCTGCATGCTTGGTACAGCCATAGGCCTTCAGATCTCTGCCCACAAGAGAGTGGTATTGAGCCATCTACTTCCATACTAGGTACGAGGGTTCATTTTACAGGTTTTTTTTAAATGTAAAGTACGTTTTAACCTCGGTGCTAGTTCTGATTCACAAATAAAGTTTGACTTTTCCATCAAATATGGTTTACCCTGAAACGAAAAAATGTCAGCAAATTGGAATTCAAGTGGGTTTTTAGAGTAGATAAAGAAACTGTGCCGGTACACTGGCTATTGTATCGATGATGTCGTACCTAGCTTATGTGTCCCTGCTTTTTCTCTTTTTACTGGAGGGGAAAAAAAACCCCACAAAACAACACACAGACATGAAACAGTTTGAGTCTGATTACAGCCAGGGCTGATCATGCAGTGTTGATGTGCATGTGCCTTGACTTCCCAGGTTGTTGCAGATCATAGTCTGCCAGATGGTGTTGATAGGGCTCTAAGCATATCTCTCGTTGCCTGTTAGTTATTAATTAACAGCTGATCAGGAAATTAAGGGAAGTCTCTGTGTTACTTCCTTACGAAATGGTGCACCTGAAGCCTTTCATGAGCCTGTGAAATAGCCTTCATTCAGGTTACCTATATAAATAGTTTAGATTCTGAAAAGACCACAGCCTGTAGCAGCTCCAATTAGAAATGTTGGCAAGTACCGCTTGTCCTTTCCTATTGGAAATAATTGCTTGGGTTGGTGTGGACCATAGAGGCATTTCATGGGGAGTTTAGTTTTCTTGAGAGTTAGCCAGGTAGAAAAACTGGTTGGAGACAGTGCTGGGGAAAGGAGGCAGCTGGTGCCTCTGGCCAGCTCTGTTCAACCTCAGTTCAGTTGTGCTGCGCCACAGGAATGCTGCGAGGGGGTTTCTGTGCCTTATTCTTGAGGAGGCAGGAGAATATCTAGATATGTTGGTGTATGGCCAGTTGTGGCTCTTTAGGTATCTTATGATCAATATTCTGACAGGGAAGTTTGCCCAAGTATTTTTGCATGCATTGCTTTCTAAATTAATTTATCTGCTGCAAATAAATCACTGATAATTATAGTGTCTATATAATATATGTATGTATATACGCATATATATATTACATCCTCTGGACTAAGTAATATTAGTACATTACTCCTTCCTTCTATTTTACCTCAAAAGAAAGAAAACTTGACTGCCTTCTGAAGGCTCTTTGTACTGAATTTGGACTAAAATTTTTATACTCTGAAAAATTAAATTTCAGCACAGCTTTTTTGACTCTAAAAGCTGCCCTTCTTAGAGATCAGCAATGTCCTGAGTCCTTTCAAGATTAACAAGCATCACTTAAGATGGAGCATAATAATAAATGCATATGAGCTGATGATGAATATTTTGAAACTGAGCTATCTCCTAAGAGGTTTTTCAGTGAAAAATCTCAACAAAGTGTGGCGTATCATTAAAAACATTTAAAAAATCAGAGAGACTAAGTTAAAAGTCCTCCTATGTGTTCTTTTTAGCCTGTTACTTGGTCAGCTCTGTGTCTAAAAACAGGTTCAAGAGGCATACAGACTACGTGGTTTCACGGTTTAACTTATACACTAGTCCAGGAGCCCCCCATCATCAATATTTTATCCCATATAGTAGGAGTTCTGTCTACTTGCACATTATAATTCCTTTAATTTATTACGTGGCGTTTTCCAATCCTTCAGCAATCTCCATTTGTCAAAACCATATATTGCTTTTTTTTTTAGTATTTCTGCTCTTTATTTCTTGATCTATCTTTCTTAAATGCTGTACTGAATGTATTTCTATGTATGATTTTCATGATGCCTAAGAAGAGAACAAGTGCCAGCCAGGACTCTTGTCGCCTGAATGTATGGACGTGAGTCGCACTTATAATGCGCAGGAACTGACTCCAAAATGGGCCAAGACTCTGATGAGGGTGCCCACGTGCTGCTGCTAAATCAGGCTTTCATCTTTCGAGGCGTGATGCAGTTAGTGTATTAGAGACTCTCATCCTGTCTCCCGTGAGCTGCTGCGCTGGGCTGTCATGTTTGACCACATTGCCTACATAAGCTGAAATTAAATGTTTAAAAAAGAGGGAGAGAAATAAATATCTTCCCCAGCCGGGGAACATTTGACTCCTGTTGGGGAGGAGCTATTTTAAAGCTCAGACTGAGGGATGGCTATTTTTGCCCTTCAGCCAGACTGACTCAGCTGATGGTCTATATTGTTCAAAACGTTTTGTTGACCAAATTCTTAAAAAGAAGAAGAAAAAAATAACAAGAAAAGTCCTTAAACCACCAAAAGGTAGATATGGCTCTAAACTGAAAAGATCTTGTCTGTACCTGAACACTTCTGTAGTTTGGGGCTGCAGAGATGTACTTTGTCTTGCCATATTATTCAAGTGTTCAGTTGCTTTAATAATGAGACACAGAGGTTGAGGTCAGTGTGGGTATTTTAAGGGCAGCTCTGCTGAAAGCACTCATGTTGCACAAGTCGTGCGATCTCCAAGTGTGGCTCAAGAATTGGTGGTTATTTCACTTAATCATTTCGGACACACAGTGCAGTTAGAGGCTTTTGGGGAAGTATAACGCAGAAGCAGTTACACAGTGGAGACTGCTGTCCAAATAGCATCAGATGTTGTTGTGGCTCATCTGCGTCGTTGCTGATGTTCCACTGAGTACTTGTCTTAAGACTGCCTGTGTAGATGGATTTAAGTCTCGAGGCAGGGGGTCAAACGTTTCATATTACGGATGGATGGCATTTCACTCACTATTGAACCCAACTGCCACGTGAAGCGGCTCTGCAGCTGTTTGGGAACACCATGAAAAAGCCATATCCACTTGTGATGGAGAAGTTGATGTAAAAAGCATGTCAAGACTCAAAGGAGTTTGTCGAGACTGTTTATTTAATAGGTGTTGTGATCTTTAGTGATGACACGCAGCAAAGCCTTTGTCTGTAAGGAGACATAAAAATTGTGCAACGTTGCACTTAATCTGTTCCTTGTTGATTTAGGAACAGCATGGCCTTAGCCTGGACTACCAGCATCTCCTGTCATGGTCCTGGTTCTGCTGCTGATATTCCCTATAGCCCGTAAGTGGCTTATTTCAGCTCTAATGCTGGCTCCCTCTTGCTCAGGAATTGGCAAAAAATAAGTGTGGTTTTGTATAGCTAAACAAGCCCTGCCCTGCTCCTGGGCCCCTCTTACCCTGCCTCCAAGGCAGCATTTCAGTGAGCTTCCCTTGCTGCTGAGAGCTCCGGGACGGCAGCTCTTGGGGTTTTTTCACTTGGCTGAGGGCAGCTAGGCAGTGCCCTGGAGTGGGCAGCTGCTCCCGGGTTTGCAGGGCACAGGAGGGTTTTGGTATCCCCCGTGGCATTGTGCCCCTGGCTTCTGCCCTGGGTGACTTCTCTCTTCCCTCAGGTTTTTCCCTTGCTGCGTGCATCCTCGACTTTGTGCAATTGCCTCTTCCTCAAATAGAAATAAATACTGAGGAGCATGTGTTATTTGTGACAGCATGAAGGTCAGGCACCTATCAAATCTGCCATCTGCGTGTGTGATGTCTCGCTGCTTACAGCCTCTCGCAAGACAAAGAAGTGTCGGTGGGTGGATGTAATGTCTGTTGTTCAGTGAGCGATGGGTTTAAAAATACCACTTGTGAATTACCTGATGGGAGCAGTTTTAGAAGGCAGTCCACACCCAGCGCATTTTAATTCTCTGGTGGTAAAGATATTTGAAGAGATGTTTATTTCAAAATTAACTAAACATGAAGGGAACAGGACGCTGAGAGGAGATAAATATCCTGCGGACTCGGCAGCATCGGTGTTACAGTGGCTGGTGGTTTTCATTGCAGTCCCAATGCCTCTTTGGGGTAGCTCAAGTCACTGGATTTGTATCGGGGAGAGGGGAGCAAAGGGGCAATGGCATGGGGTGAGCTGGGAGGGGAATAAGCAGGCAGCTTGCTTTTCACAGGGTGACAGGGACCTTCTGGCAAGAAGGGAGGAATAAGGAGAGAGAAACACTCTTGCCATAAGATGTCCATTGTCTCTAGCTCCCCCAGCACTAGAAACGCAGAAGACATTTACGTGGGCTCGTTTCCACTTTAGGCAAAGGTTTGGCATTAGTGAAGGCTCGATGTAGTTCAGCTGGTTTAAGATGTGTGTCTGACTGGTCCCCAGTCAATTTCTTGGATTTTTACACAAATCCACCTCACCTCTTTTGTATGGGTTCTAAATTATTTTTTGAGTGAAGGCTTCATGGACGACTCCAGATGGTTGTGTTTATGCTGGACATTCAAGATATGTCTCACATAGTAAAACTTTGATTTCTATTTATTTCATTTTCGTGTTATTTACTTTTATTTAAAGAGCTTTGTTTGATCATTTCCTTGCCGTTGCAGAAACTCCTTGGTAAATTATACAGTACTGTTAAAGTGTTTCCATTGCCTTTTGCCTAAATGAAGTAAGGATAAGGGAGTAGAACATTCTTTTGATAGGCCTTTTTTATATGTCTGCTTCGGTATGTTTTATTAAAAGGGTTTTAGACATCTATCTTTGATTAAAAGACTGGTATTCATTTCCAAGTACCCTTCTCTAGTGCTGTAGCAACAACTTCCTGTCTGAATGAGTTATACTAATTTCAGTACTGAAAATCCAAAAATAGCTGTGGGGAGAGGAATCAAATTATAGTTTTACCGTGGGATAAGGTGGTGGGAAGGAGAAGGATGCTACACCTTCTCCCTTCATGGGCATGGGTGCCTGTCTGCCTGTGCTCAGAGGGAAGCAGGACCCAAACTGGGAGCAAACAGAGCACCGTGCAGAGGCACCACCTTGCAGAGAGCTGTGACTGTTGCCTGCCTTCCCCCAGACATTCAGCTCCTGAGGTCCAGAGCCAGAAAAAAACCAGCCTGTCAGTAGCACCACACATTGTAGAGCAAGATCTCCATGGCCATCGCATCAGGATCTAATTGTTACAGAAAAGGAAAGAAAGAATAATAATTTAGAGTATTTCTACATGTAAAATTCTCAATTGTACTATACATTTGCTAGTTTCTTTGTTATCCCTAAAGCCAGAAGCTCCAAGACTGAGCATTGGTGAACTGTTCCTAGCCAAGGGGTCTGCAGTGCCCAGCATGTGCCCATCTCTTGCCCCCAACACCCGTGCCCCTCCATGTGCATCCTGCACCTCCATCATGGCAGCATTTCCCTACGCTGCATCACTGTGTTGGAGTTGTGGCCATAAGCACCTGGTCAGCTAGAGAAATGGCCATCACAGCCAAACCTAGTACAACACGCGCTGCAGGCAGATCAGGAAAAGCTCAGACAGAGCAAGCCTGGCTCGCGTCAGTCCCCAGCCTGTGCCAGCTCAGCAGAAAGCTTATGACTGCCGCCAGCAGCGGCGATGCCGTGCTGCAGGGCTGCCCACATACAGCATGCAGCTGGCATGGGCTGGTTTTGCTGATGGATCTACGCTGGGAAGTGGGTTTTCTTGAAAAGTTCACGAAAGTGAGTGTTTTTTGACGATGCCTGTTTGAGCGCACAGTTTGCATTAATGCTCGGCCAGCTCTCACTAGCTTTATTTTGGGTTTTGGTTTCATTAAAAGGAAAAAAAAATTGGGAGGAGAATCAAACAGAAACCTCCCTTTATTCCATTTATTCTTCAGCTGTGTGACCGGGCATTGGAGGGAATGGAAAGATTTGAGCTTACCTGCTCTAGCTGGAGCACATTAGTCATATGAAGAGATGACGGCTGTGGGCATGGGCAAGATTTGAACGTGGGCTGGGTAGTGAAGTGCTTAAGCCCACAATGCTGAGAGGATTACGGGTGAGATGGAACAGTTTTTGTGATTCTGGCCCGATTTCTTCAGTGAGGAGTGCCAGACCCTGCTGAAGACAGAGGATGCCCTGGCACGTAAGCTGGGGTGCTGCTTCCCGGGATCCTCCTGCTCCCGCCCCACGCGGCTGGGTGGACGGAGGAAGTCCTTTCATGGCTCTGCATTCCCGTTTGGGCTGCTTCTGGAGAGGTGCCTGGTGGAAGACAGAGGTGGTGATGTCATTTCCTTATAGGAAGCCACAAAGTGTACTGTGTAATTACATCTGGGCAGAGCAGGGCTGGTCCTGCAGCACAGACACCTTACAGTTAGCATATGTGACTTGAGAAGGCAGGCAGTGCCGGAGCTTGCAGACTTTTCAAGAAGCACAAATACTAGAAACCCTCAGGAAAGCTTTTGTCAATGACCTGAGCCCTAAAGGTACTAAAAAAAAAAATTGCAGGGGAGTGTTGTGTACCTGCTCCAGCTGTGGGACTGCGCAGGTTGGGAACAGGCAGTGGTTCTTGACCCTGCTTCCCCAGCCAGCACCTTGCCTGTATTTGTTTGCATCAGTCTTCCCTGCTTGGTTATCAAACATATCTCCACATCTTTTTGTTTGTGACTGGTTATGCAAAAGTGTGAATTCTGTGCGTGAGGGTAATTGCTTATCCAGTATTCATTTCTTAAGAGCATTTTTTTTAAGATTTCTGCTTGTATTGTCTCCTGTGCAATATTCTTCTATGCATTCAGCATGCAGAAAACAAGCATTGTGTGACAAGAGGAGTTTCCAGTCGGAATAGTGAAGAGGAAGTAGCCTGAGTCAAAAGGTTGCGATTAGCACGTGCAATCACACGTACGTAACTCCACTGAATTCAGCTAGAAGTTTAACAGAGTGTGAATATACTTGTCCAGCAGAATTAGTCTGTTGTGTAAGACTTCAGTCTGTCATTTACAGCATGCTCATTTAAGTTGATTGGTACAGAATTACAAAGAACAACTGGGGGTGGGTGGGTGGGGAAGCTTTATTCATGAATAGATCAAACGAGGAAGAGTGGTACAGTCATCATGTTTTTGACAGTGAATGGTTGATCCAGTCCTATAACCAGTATCTGAATTGGGTAAACTGATTCCTGGGGTGAATAAATAGAAGATCGTCTAAATCTAGGTCTTAAAAGCAGTAAGATTCAATTCCTATTGCAGTCCATGTGAATGTGGAGCAGAAATGCAGATTCGTGTCTCAGGATTGGGGGTGGCTGCTGTCAAGTGCTGGGGTGATGTTCCTGAGCTGTCTTTTAGTGCGCTGGAAGTGCACTGTGCACAGCCTCCCTGGGAAATGCACACCAGTGCTTTGGCTGCTGGTCGAGTGCTCGCACAGGTTTGTCACCTACAACCCCAAGTGCTGTTTTCGGGAAAAGTATTTCCAGTTAATCATTCCAGGTCTTCCTTTGCCCCTCAGATATTCAAAACACTGCTTCTCCCCCCTGCCGTGTCCCCTGTCCCCACCTCCCCCCGTATTTACACACTCTTTTAGGAACTAAGGAAAACCAAGAAACTTCTCATTGGATTTAATACTTGTTTCTTACTGAAAATGGTTTAACGTAAGCATGTAGATTCCTATATAATGTGGAGTAACTTCTATGGGATTTTTATTATATAGACCCTTATAGAATATGGAATATCATGAAAGATGTCGCTACAGGAGTCATGTAATAATAGTTAATAGAGTGAGATCATCAACTAAGTGAAGAGGATTTGCCAAAGCACCTGTGAAATGCCTTTAGGGTTTGCTAAGCATTTTGGTTTTGGATATGAGACTGTTCCTGATGAATCAAATAGGAGAAACACTGTGCCTTTCTGGCTGGCAAGGGCGGAAGGGCAGCGGTGGGCTCCTTAGCTATTGCAAAGCTGTAGGCTTCACGCCTGCCTGGAGTGTTTGTGGGTAAGCAAGGACACATCTGGATTCCTCCTTCCTCCTCCTACTCCGTCATTCATACTCCAAGGAAGCAGGCAACTTTGGACTTTCTATTCTCCTGCCTCTTCTGCCCTGGGCATCTTTTCCTGGAAGGTTTGACTCCCTTCTCTGCTGCGGGACGAGCAGTTCGGCTGTGCGCGGCGTGGCTGCTGTGCTGAATGAGCTCAGCTTGAAGGGAAACTCACCCAATGCATGATGTGGTCCTACAGTTGGGCTTGGGTTGGGTTTTGAACAATGAGGGTTTAATTACTTTGTAAGCACAGGAGGAAATTTGCATATAAAAAAAATAGGCCTTCTTGACTGCTGGAAAGTGCTTCTGCTGTCCCAGAGATTTAATATCTTCTGTCTTGCTTTTATTTTTTATGGTTGTATTGGTTGAGACTTCTCTGGTTTTGGGGGGTTTTGGGTTGTTTGGGTTTTGGTAGTGTTTTTGGGGGTGCTTTTTTCCATTTTTTTGGTTCTTTTTTAGTCTTTTTTTTTTTTTTTAAATTATTAACATTTTGAAGATTAAAAAAAAGATGAGTAAGGCTAAGGAAAAGCATGTTGTCAGCATTAGGGGAGAACATCTCAGCTCGAGCATTTCAGGGATTTAGCTCATTGCAAACTGGACAAACTTGGAGATATGATTTATCATCCCAAGCCAGACCAAGGGTCTGGTAACCCTCTCTCCAGTGGGGCCTGACACAGGACCCATCTGCAAGGAGAGTGCAGACCTTGTCACAACAGATGATGCTTTGACTATGGGGCAGGCTCTCCACTCACAGGGTTAGTCGGTGATGGGGACCACCTTTCTCTGTTGTTCTCTGATGGAGTTGTGCACTCTGTGGACCAAGAAGGCTGGCTGAAGGCTGGGCTGCCCCAGCTCACAGCTGCTCAGCATCTTTGCAGGATGAAGGTTGTAGTGGAGAAAATGTTGCAAACTGGCTTCTGTCTTTTGGAGGTATGAGCCAAATTGCTGCTGGTGTCTTGCTCAGGGCTGCGTTGACAGTGTCTATCCGGCTTTTCCAGGCTCCCAGGGGACTGTGGTAATGCTTCCTGTCCAGCTACACCAAGCAGCGATAAATTTAGACCAAGTGAGCCATAATGACAGCACAGGAACCAGAGGAGTGCTGACCACCCTCCAGGAGGAGGGTCTGGCTCTCCGTACAGATGTCTTCATGCCTCGAGCTGCCAACCCTGTCCTGACCTCTCTATCCACTCCAGGCAGCCTGTGCCTCCACATCACCTGTTTGCACTTGTGCAGTCCCTGTTTCATACAATCATTTTTCTGATGGTTTTTTTCCCTCCAACAAGAAATCAGGGTACTGTGAAACATTTATAGACATCTGATAGGCACACGCAGCGCAGCTGGCCGTATTTCAAACCTGCAACTTGGAGCAGATCATGCCGCGCTGCCAGCTGATGCGAGGGCAAAGCTGGCCCCAGCTCATTGCTGTATTTTATTTCCCGAGAGCACTGACATCGTGCTGCTTTGCCAGTGTCTGACACAGATTTCTGCAATTCCAGCTGGAGTGGGGGCGAGCGCAGGGAGATGGCTGGAGAGAGCTTTTCATGTTAAGGCTCTGTTATCATTCTATTTCCAGCTTGATTGACAATACTTATTGCTCCCACCTCCCAGGGGACTGACTTCTGAGCAGGGAATGACTGTAGAAGATATTGTACTCTGAATGAAATTTTAAGAGCTGTAATTACCCATTGCTGTCACTATGATTACTGCTGGTGGTGCTGAGCTATTGACAGCCCAGCCACACTGGGGCTGCCCGGTGCCCATGCCAGCAGTGTCAATACTGGTCCCCGATGTGGGGCAGAGCTGAGCATCTGTCCCTGCCCTTATTTTGACCGAGGGCAGCAAGCTGCAGTAGTGCAGGAAGACATGTTAGATCTGATAGCGGCCAGACAGAAACCAGGCACCTTGTCCACAGCTGATGAAGTCACGGCCTCAAATTAGTGAATTCAGCCAAGCAGGCTGACAAATATGGATTTAGAGGACCTGAGAATCTGGTCACACACATCTGGCAGAGGTGGCATGAGGTACCTGCCCAGCCACGACTTCCAGCTGCAATGGACGCAATGCGAATACCCATTATTGCTCCCTGCATTTTGCTCCAGCAATGAGTAGAAGCACAAGCTGCAAAGTAGCGCAGAACAGGTACAATACCTGTGAGTCTTTGTCCAAACGGACTGTCAAGGCGATGTGCTGGTTTTGTGGCTCCCTTGCCCAGAAGAGGCTGGAGCTGTGTGCGTGGAGATGGTGGCGAGGAGGGATGGAGGCTGTGGAGGGACCAGCCTTGTCCTGTCCCCAAAAATGTACGTGCAAGGGGCTAAGCAGCCTCCATTTGTACTTCCCGGCTGCTGCAGGCATTTGGGAAGGGGCTTTTGCATGTGATGGTTGAGTGTGCCTGAAAACCAGCAGCTGGCAATTAGGAGCGTACCCAATTATTCACAAGTAGCACTTTCGGCTCCCATAAAAGAAATGGAGCTGGCACCTGTTAGGCAAGCACATCTTGCATCTGGAAAAAGTAATCACATCATTACTTCCATAGTTGTTTTTAATTTTGAGAGTTAATTGCTTCTCTCTGCATGGAGCCCAAGCCTGCAGGGCTGGGTCCTTTCTGTTCAGCCCATCTGCCTGCAGCCTCCAGGAGAGACGGGGGTGGCCACACAGGTCTAGTTTTGACAAATGTCTCTGCGTGGCATTTTCTTCTGAGGGAAAAACATTTGCGAAGAGCCTGGAGCGCGTTGCTCAGAGGCGGGTGGTATAAAAATGCTAGAAATGGAAGTGAAGGGAGCATGGGGCTGGCATAGGAGGTGGGGAGAGAGGGGTTTTGGGAACTT
Source organism: Gymnogyps californianus (assembly GCF_018139145.2). NCBI lineage: Eukaryota > Metazoa > Chordata > Aves > Accipitriformes > Cathartidae > Gymnogyps > Gymnogyps californianus. The sequence continues at coordinate 65,844,207 of NC_059474.1, forward strand.
GCCTTGCACGTGTGTTGGGAAAGAGCATGGTGCATCTTGTTGGTAGGACAAGATCAGCATGCTGGTCACCTTCCTTCAGCAGTGTTACGGAGACTTCAAACTTGCATTTCAGCCTGAAATAGGTACCTGAAATAGGGCAAATGATCGGTGCCTTAAAAGTGCTTGTTTTCTCTGGCTGTAAAGGAAACTCCATGGTAGACACCTAAGGGTGGGTTAATGATCCTACCCCTGTGCTGTCGGGGGGCAAGGGGAAAGGGCTGTTGGTCTTGTTCAGGGGTCTAGCATTAGGGGGGCCCTGTGTGTGTCTGTAATTCAGGGCTCCAGGACTCAGGCTCCTATGATGTGTTTTTTTTCCAGTGAGGAGAAATAGCAAATTTTAAAGGCTTAGCATAAACCAAACTTGTGCACGCCTCCGCACTGTGAAAAACACAATGGTATCTTCCATCTGCCGTATATCACAGCGTTTGTAACTTTGAGGCTTGCTGCCAGGAGGATTTGAAATATCAATGCTGTTCTTCAAACACCTAAAATGTTATCATTAGCTACTGCATTATGTGACACATTAATGCTATGAAACGTAGGTAATATTTACTCAGACTTCAGGGAACAGGCACAACGCCTTTGCTCAGATCTCTTGCATGTGCGGAGGAGCCAAAGCCAAGCTGCTTCTCCCCCCTGTGCCTGCAGCCACCAGCTGTGGTCTGTCCACCTGCAAAGCAGGTAGTGACGTGGGAACCTGGCTGGTTTTCAAGGCTGAGCACCCTTTTTTAGAGGAGCAGTGTGGGAATGAATCCCTTGGGATTGGGTAATTCCTGGTGCTAATGTGGCATGTATGGGGGAAATGAATATTTAGGAGGCGAGGTTTTTCCTGCCTGCTCCCAATTGAAAACGCAACACTGCATTGTAGCACTTGTCACCAGTAAATGCTTGGCAAAGGGATTTGGATTTGGATCTGACCATAAGGCAGGAGCCTGGTGTTGAGTGTTTGGGGAAGGGGCTGAGGACATGTGCCTTGAGTCCTGCTCTCATCCTGGTCTCTCCTGCTCCAGTTCGTTCATTGATCCTTTTTCTTTTGATGCTGCTGTCAAAACCTATAGGTATAATCAGGAGAGAAGTGCACCAGCAATATAAATACTACAAAAATACCGTGGACTGAAAAAAAAGAGGGAACAGTGGGGTTTTGGAAAAATATTAATTTCTTGATTTTTCGATGCGGAGATGTCTCAGTTGGCGGAGGAGAGCAGCTGTTGTGTGCCTCCGTCAGCTTGCTCTCTGCAGTGCCAAATTCTGTCTTGGTTTTGGCATCTCTAATCCCTCCTGCTGTCTGCGCTCATATCTTTTCTCTGTTCTCATGAACACCGCACAGTCTAACTTGTCAAACAGAAAAGAGATGTTCCTGTGTCTTTTTACCAGCCCTGCCAGTCCTCTCATCTCTGACTCAGCCACTTCCTCCCCAGTAGCCTGAGGGTGCCAGCTTTAGCCTGGCCAGGTTTCCCCCATCTTCCTTGCCCTGCTGCTTCCCGTCCCAGCCATCTCCAGGGACTGAGCATCTCGGGAGAGCAGGACTTGGGGAAATGCACAGTGGCATTTAAAACACCAGTCAGACAGCCACTTCCCCCACCCTCAGTCCCTTTCTCACCTCTGGTGTAACAACAATAATCCTAAATATTATTGTTTTGGGGTTTTTTTTTTAAGGTTTATTGTAAGGTTACAATGTGTGGGCTGGGGTTTCCTTTCCTTGCAAAACAAAGGCAGAGCTGCTTGGGCAGTCTGGCTGATGCTGTGGGATGCTCTCTGGAAGGAATTTAGGGGACAGACCTTGGTCGCAGGGACTTGGGCTCAGGGCAGGGTGCTGGCAGCGAGTGCTGTTGGGTGTGCTGGTGCCAGGGGCATTTCAGGGCCACCAGTGGGGAGGTGACCTCAAGGTGGGTGGCCGGTGGGGCAGTGAGTGACCTGTGTTACAAAAAAGCCGGGTACGCACAGTTCAGTGTTTATCCTCTTCTTGCACAGCAGCACTTGGATGCGAGGCAGCAGGAGGTCTTTGGGGGCAGCACCAGGTCTTTGGGGGCTGAGTTAAATGCAGGTTTGACGTGAAAAAACCAAAACAACAAAACATGGTAATTGTTGGAGGTGCCTAAAAAAGGTTGGCAACGTGAACTCATATCTGGCCGGGGACAGGGGTATAATTTTGTCGCAGGTTGAGAGGAAAGTACATCCCACGGTATCTGCGGCAGGGGTCGGGTAGGGAAGAACAGCGAAAACATCTGCTGAAGGTGTTTGCATGTGTGAGAGTGAGCGGCTTAACGGTGCCCATCTGGAGGCCAAGGGGCTGTGGGGAGAGCAGCAGGGCTGGGGTGGCACCAGGGCCTCCCTGCACGGGGGGCAGGAGGAAGGAGAAAAAAGATGCTCGTCGCACTTGGCACCTGCGTGGTCCTTGCGCAGTCCTCACAGGGCAGACACGCACGGTTCCCTGGCTGGTAATGATGGGGGGAAAAGGCAGGAGATTTTGGAGGATGAAATTAAGCAGGCATCCACAACAGCAGACTGACATGTTTGGTTTCACAAGATGCTCTGTCGAGCCTCAGTGGTGTCACAGCATGGGGGATGCTTTCTGGATGCTGCTGTCTGCGGATGATACATCCCAGGCAAATTCAGATAATCTGCAGTTTACAGAGCCCTGGCTCAATCCTGACCCTGCTCAAGTTTCCTTAAGTCACTTATTTTGTAGCGCCAACATCTCCTGTGAATCCCTGTAAACCTGCAGCCCTCGCCATGTTCCCTAGGCTGTGCCCCCACCTCTGGGAATTTGAGTCCCTGCACCAAGGGGCCATTGCGAGTGACTGTGGTTTGCCAGGGCTTTACGGCAGGGCAGGCCAGGAGCCATTTAGCGCTGAAGGCAAACCGTGTTTCACGGGCTTCCCCTGCAATGGCAGCTCCCCAGAGCAGGGCTCTGCTGTCTGAAGGCCTCTTTCTTCTACCCAGGGCAGCAGAAACACCTCCTCTTCACCCAGGGAGGATGTGCAAACGCTCCTCGCAGACCATCAATGCCGTCATTTACACTTCCCCCCAATAAAACACCCGTAGGCACCCTCCTCCTGGCCTCCTTGCCCCGTGGCTGTGTGCATCGTCTGTGGCTTGGCCGTGGGGAGAACCCAGCTTGGAGAGCAGAGAGGCATTGCCTGCTTCAAAGCAACCTATTTGCACTTGTGGCATGTTTTTATTAGCAGAGAGGAGGTGTTGCGGGCACAGAGGATTTAGCAATGGCCAAATACAGGCAGGGAAGTCGCCTTCCTTCCGCCCAAGCTGGGGCAGAGGGAAAAGCTGGGTGTATGACTGGGGCATGCTGGTTCTGTCCTGGACCGCATGGGCAGAGAGGTGCGGTTGCACTGTGTCAGGGTGCGTGCATGTGTGCACACGTGGAGGTTTGCAAACTCCCTCTCGTATTATCTGTGAGCAAGTAGGGGCTATCTGCGCTGCTGGCTTACTGCGTTGTTTGGAGTAGATAATCCATGCTACACCAAGAAACCCTGGGGTATATGTGGTGCATGTATATGTATTCATATATATAATTGCATGTACATGTCTATGCATTTACATGTCCATACACATGCATATACATGCACATACGTATGTGCACGTGTTGTTGCCTGTGTTTTCCAGAGCAGAGGTTTCATCCCCTGGCCAGCAGCTGGAAGAAGTGCTGGGGGTGCTGCACTCCCTCCACGCAGGGGGTGGGATCCTCCCTGCGCACCTCCATTTAGTGTTTCCTTTCTCCCTTACGTGAGTGCGTGTGTGGGCATGAAAATAGACACGTCCTCTCTTTCTCGAATGGCGTTTTGTGCTCCTGCCCCGAGGCGCAGGGGAAGGCTGAGTCCCGGCAGGGGAATGGTCCCACGTGAGTTTCAGCACTCTGGCCCATGGCACAGGGCAAACACCCCTCCCAAGTGCACGCGTTAGGAGTGTGCCATCCCCGGGATGGGGTCTGGTGCTCGGCGTGGGCGACGCCATAGTTGTTTGTGTGTGTCACGGCGGGAAGTGTGTGAACGGAATAAATTTAGCAGTCAAAACATAGGGCCGGTGCAGTCGGTCATTAACTGCCAGCCCGTCTCGTCATCCTGCAACCACAAGGAGCTTTTTTAGGGCCGGCGTCCCAGCGGAGGCCGGAGGAAGTGTGGGAGGCCAGTTCCCGGCGACACCTCTGCTTGCAGCAGCGCTGCCCGCCGGTGCCATTGGCTGCCCCCTGCCTGGGGCTGGCGCTGGCCAGTGGTTAAATGCCCACGCGGCCACGCTGGGGCACACAGCCCGGGGCATCCCAACACAGGCAGCCAGCTCGTCCCATCCTGAGCACCAGAGGAGACGCTGGCTTGCACCACGCCTCAAGGTAAAGGTTTTGGTTTCTTTGGGTTGCTTTGGCATTGCCTGGAGTGCAAATGGCAACGTTTGGGGACAGGGGCTGTAGATTTCCTTGCAAGTTTTGGTAGAAAGCAGGAGAGACTTGTAGGCTGGGATGTAGGTGTAGCTTCGTAAGGGAAGAAATCAGCAGCGTGGTGCTCTGCTCCAGCGCGTTTTGGGTGCAGGGTGATGTGCAGTGTGGTTAGCGTGCCCCGTGGGGATGCAGTGCTGGGCTGCTTAAGGGACTTGGAAAATGAGAGCAGAGCTGGAGGAAAGCCCCCGCTGATTTACCTGCCTGCATAGGCAGCAGTGCTGCTGGGATGCCAGACTGACCCAGCAGCCACTGGGGATGCACCTCTCCACGGGGTTATCGTATCAGGGTGCTCCGCTTTGAGGCGGCAGGAGGTTTTACAGGGTTGTGGGGACCACACCGGGTGGGAGGCGCAGCTCTGCAGCCCGAGGTCTCACAGCGCTGCCCATCTGTGGTGCTGGCTCCTGTCACAGCCACCGAGCTCACCTGGGTGGCAGGTACATTACTGTGGGAACAGGGAATTCAGAGGAGCTTTCCCACTCTTTAATGATGCTTAGACAAAAAATCTGCAAGAATATGGTCAGGTATTTCAAATCTCAAACTAAAGGGATGTTCCTGCACAGGAGATGCTAGGAGGTGGCATGAGGACAAATCCTTGGCTTGTTTGATGACATGCCAGGCTGAGCACCACGTGCCGGGACAGCAAGGCTGTATCAGCTGGAAGGGCTTTGTGGGGCCAGGTTACAGGCAGGGGCATGTGCAAAGCTTTGCTCTAGTGTGCAAATACTTTTGATCCCAATTGCAGCTGCAGGGACCACAACCGACATGAGGGCTGCGTTCCTGGTGCTGCTCCTCTGGGCCGTAGCCTGCGCTCACCCTGTAAGTACCCACTGGACAGGTACTCAAACCCCAAACCCTGGCGGTTTTGCCCAGCCAAGGCACACCGATCACTGATCAGATGTCTCCTGGATGTGTTTAGGTGCCCGACCGCGAGCCCGGCCGCCCCCACCACAGTGCCCAGCAGGAGGTAAGCCGGGGGGTGCCCTAGTCCCGCAGATGGCAGCCGCTTGCGGAGGAAGTCTGGGGTGGGGAGCCAGCCCTGTGCAGGCATCCTTGGACCCGGCACCTGGGGGAAGAGCTGCTGCTTCTGCGGGTCTTTGAGCTTTGCCCATCTATTCGGTCTTTTCAAGCTGGGTTGGTTTCACCTCATTTCACCTTGCTTCCCTGTGCATGTTCCCAGTTCACTTGATGCGTTCTGCTGTGTTGGTCCTGAAAAAGGAGTTTCTGTGCTCTGAACCATCATGGTTTGGGCTTTTCTGGGTTGCCCTTTTGTTGGTGGCTACTTTTTTTTTTCATCAGCAGAAACAACTGAAGGGCTGAGGTGCGAGCGATGAAAAAGGCTTCAGCACTTGCATGGCTTAGGAGCGATATATCATCCTGCAGCAATAGCAGTAAATGTGCAGTGGTGTTTAATAAACCAAAGCACCGTGTCATGTTTTGCCTCCAGGACACAGCGAGTGAAGATTACATCAACAAGCTGGGCAACCTCCTGGGTGGTGGAGATGGCAGACATCCACCTGCCAGTGCGGAGAAGGGGGACAATGCCCTTGCCGGGGACCCGGCAGGTGGGAACGCCGTGGGTGAGGAGGTGGGCGAGCACGGTGGCCAAGACAAGGGAGGCAGAGTTGGGGAGGCTCGGCACCTGAACCGGGTGGACCACGAGGACACAAGTGCATGGGATGGCAACGGCCTTGGTTTCCTGGTGAGTGAGTGGAGAGGGGTGTTTTGCTCTGCCAGGAAAGTGCGCTTAGCCCCAAATCTGCTGTCGGTCAGGGTAGCACTTGGCCTGCACGGCGAGCAGTGCCGATAGCGCCTGTGACCTGCAAGCCTTTGCATTCATCTTCATTTGTCACCTCCATAGGAGGAGGATGCACGTGATGCTGATGACGGTGACAACGGAGAACGCCACAGCACTGGAGTCAATGGGCTTCCCTCTCACGCCGGCGGGCTCCTGGACGAGGAGGACGACAGTGGGGACGACACCTTCGATGACAAGGGAGAAGAGGAGGGGGGCGAAGGTCCTACTTATGTGGCTGGTGCTGACGGGGCAGGTGAACACGGCCACGACACTGGACGTGGGGACGCCGGGGCTGGCAGAGGGCACGGCGACAGCAGCAGTAGTAGCAGCAGCGAGAGCATCGGGGCGGACCACCGGTGGTACAGGAGCTACCTTGGCAGCCGGTATGAGCGGACCTACAGGCAGGGAGGGGGCAGCAGCAGCAGCCAGGAGGAGGAGAGCTACGACTTTGAGGACGAAGCCATGCAGGGCGATGACCCCTCCATCTTCGATGGCCTGGGCAGCAGCTACAAGGGGCGCCGTGCTGGCCCTCGTGCCCTGGGGAGCAGCCGAGAGAGCGGCCAGGGGGCTGGCTCCCACCGCTGGGAGGAGAGAGACAGCAGGTCCCCAGAGGTGGAGGATGCTGACTTGGGAGAAGACAGCCCGTCCGTGGAGGACAACAGTCAGTCGGAAGAGCCTGTCGACAGCCAGTCAGAGGAAGACAGCACCAGCCGCTCTGGGGAGGATGGAGATGGGGAGGATAGCCCCTCCAGGGAGGGTGAGGGCAGCGAGTCCAGGGAGGGCACCACTGACCAGTCAGACGAAGAGCTGGGGGAGTCCCCGGAGGACATCTCCCAGGAGGTGGTGAGCACATCGAGCGAGCGCAGCGGCAGCCAGTCCCGGGAAGGGCAGGAGGACCGGGAGTCTGCCGAGGACAGGAGTGCGCCATCCACGCCTGACAGTGAGTCCGGGGAAGATGAGGGCGACCAAAGCAAGTCCGGGGAAGATGACGACCAGAGCCAGTCCACAGAGGACACTGTGGAGGAGTCAAAGGAGGACGAGAATGACTCCGACCCTGACGGGGATGTGCTGAGCACATCAGCCGAGAGCCAGAGTGTATCCCCAGAGGATGACAGCAGCCAAGAGGACAATACAGGTGAGGACAGCAGGTCCACAGAGAGCAATAACAGCGAGTCCCAGGAGGATGATGATGATGAGGAGGAGAGCCACTCCCAGGAGGATGCCACCCATGAGTCCAGCAGCCGTGGGGATGACAGCTCGCCACAGAGCCTGGAGAGCAGGAGCCGTAAACGGCGGCCGGGTGCCTACCACAAGAAGCCTGCTGCCGACTACGATGACAACGACTGTCAGGATGGGTACTGACACGTGCCCTTACAGCCTCATCGGTGCTCGGGGGTATGGGGGGAGGAGGGGTTTAATTTATTTGCTATATAGCCTGGTTGAATTCTTCCTGAGGAGATGCTGTGGATAAAATGGAGGCGGGTTTGCCAGGGCTCGACCTGGGCACACTACACAGCGCGATGTGGGAGGAGATGCCAGACACAGGGAAAACGCCAAACCGCAGCAAGAAAAGCCATTTCCTATACCAAACCGGAGAGCAGCTGAGAGCTGTGAGTGTCAGCAGGGTGATGCTGCCCGCTTGCCACAAGGGCACAGTGGTGGCTCGGCACTCTGGGAGCTGCGCCTGGGCATGCTGGGCAGAAAGGTCCCTGTGTTCACCCCTTGTATTTACCTACCACTGCCCTAAAAGCGTCTGCCCAGACTCCAATGGAAGCTTTCCGTTAGCTCCACGTCCTGCACATAAGGAGGAAAAGCTACAGCTGGTGTGCACATGCGGTGCATGGGCTCAGCGGTGTGTGAAGTACCACTTCAAGATGGGATGTATGTAATATTTTGTAAGAAATGTACAGAAAACATTATATTGTATCCTTTTTGCACTTTTATTTCAAAGCTGAAATGTACCCTGTTGATTTCTTTAATCACCATTAAAACCATCAAACTCCACAGTGCTGCGGTTTGAGGTGTTGCTGTTTTTCTCTCTCTGGTGCTGCGATTTGGGGTCAGACTGGAGCGAGCAGGGAGCAAAGGGCAGGCTGTTTGCACAGGGATCTGCAGCATGCTGGGGTGAGGGGGAAAGCAGAGGCTGAGGGATGTTCCCACTCCCCTCTTTCCAGGCACCCCAAAGGCCACCCCTGCCCCTAGGTGACCCAGCGTGCACTGGAAAAGCTGGCTAATGACCCCAGCGAGCTGGGCCTGGGGCTTTGCTATATTATGGCCATCACATGCTGCAATGCAAGCAAGGGTTGTTCTGCTCTTCCTGAGGTGCTGGGAATGCCGAGAGGCACGGGGGCTCTCCCGGACCACTGGCTCTGGGTGCCCACAGTGGCCCCTGGTGCCAGGTCCCCTGCAGCAGAGATGCGGGTGAGCAGGGGAAGAGGGGTTATCGTGGGCTGGTAGATCATGGGTAAAGCCTCTTTTACTCAGTGTGCCTTTTATTTTATTTTTTTTTCTCCTACCAGCAAGGAAGTAAAAAACAGATTATTTGTTTAAAATCCCATCCAGGTCCTTCTTACTTGTTCACGTGTGTATGACAAGCTGTACAGCATGTGTATCGATGCTGACGGAGGAAGCTGTGGGTTGTTGCATAGCTGCACAGTTTTGCAGCATGGAGTTGTGGCTCTGCAGGGGACAGTCTCCAAGGGGTCCATGCATGCCTTTCAGCTGCCTTGGGTCAGCGGTGTCATTGCTGGGCATTGCAATACCGAACTCAAGAACCAGTAAAGAAATGAAATAATTTGTTACTACTTATAGCAAAACTGCACTTAATTTGTAGACTCTTTTCACCACTACAAAAGCTGGGAGCTGAACAGCTGCTGGTTTTAGTGGAATTTATGTTTTCATTTCCACCCTGTGTAAGCTTTTTCTACTTCTGTATGAGATCAGCTCTGAAACGTGCAGCTTCCCCACACTACTGCCCCGGGAACGAGCCACTTTCCTGACCCTGCCTCCTCCGCCCCACTTCACGGTGGATACCTTGGCTGTGACTTGCCCCTTATTTTTTGGATCCCTTGCCTTAGCTGCCTGAGGAGTTGGGGATGCTGTGATGGTGATGATGCCCGTCAGGATCGTGCGTACCAAAATGCTGGTGCACAGCCCCTGCAAGCACGGGGTTTGGCTGCAGCCCAGAGGTGCAAAAAGGGCTGGGTGACAGCTGTCACTTTGGTTTAAGATTGTAGTAATGATGTGTTTGCTGGCTCCTCTGCGCGGCGGCGCAGCGCAGGGCGCTGTTGTGAACTCTCCCGTGTCCAGCAAGCGGTGCTGCTGCTGCTCAGGCAGCGGGGACCTTTCGGGTGCTGGCTCGGCCGCAGGGCTCAGTCGCATCCCCGGGGCCCTCAGAGGTGGCGTTTGTGTGGGGACAACTGGTGGGGATGGGGACTGGGAGGTTTTTTTCGGGTCCCTTCAGGAAAGCAAGGGACCGAAAGCAGCTCTGTGGTGAGCCCAGCCTGTGAGCAGGATGGCCGAGACGTCGCAAGGGTGGGATGAAATGGGCACCGTGAAACTGCTTCTTGCAGTTTGTGCATGACCCTCTGTCCGTCCTCATCCTTGTGCGAGCAGGAGCACGGCCCAGCTGGGGAGGGGGCCGCTCGCCTTCGACCCCCCGCAAAGGGGACGGCGAGCACTCATCCTCCTCTTGTTTCATGCACGGAGAGAAAAACTGGGTTGATTTGGCTTTAGTTTGAGCGGGAGGGGTGTGTGCCTTGCAAACAGGGCATGCGGCACCCTGCTGCACCCTGTGCTGGGGGATGGCCAGCTGCACTCCCCCTGCACGTGGGTCCTCTTCGCGTGCCTTTCCCAGGGACATGCTGCGGTTGCACGCATGTCCACGCCAGCGATGCCCGAAATTTGCCTCCTGCTGGCTGGCTGCTCCCCAAAGGCCGGGGAGCTGGTGCCAGAGCTGGCTGCTGCCTGCCAGTCCTGCCAGGACGGCTTCCCACAGGACTGTCCCTCCCGGGCATCACGGAGTCGGGGGGGGAAACTCAGCCCTTTGCTGGGGAAACCTCCCGCCTGGCCACAGGGAGGGAGCCGCTCGTGTTGGCCCTGTGCAGGGACGTGCCCAGCACCTGGCAGCATGTGTCTCCAAGAATGGGCATGTTTTGGGGGACACTAGTGGCACTGGGCTGTCCCCATCGAATGGTGTTCATCTGTGTGTGAGTGGGGCCAGCCAGCTTGCCATCCAGAGGGGCTTGGTGGCGAGCAGCGCTTCATGGGGTGAGGTTTTGGATGGCTAGAGATAGCATAGCCAAAAGATGCTCACTTCTTTGAGGATTTTAAGGCAATTTTAGCAGCAGCCTGTGTGTTTGGTTCTTGCGGCACGTGCCTGTGCGCAGTAAGCATCTGAGGGGAGTGCTCCCACTCTCTGCTGTCGGGCAGGCAGGAAAAGCAGCTGGGCTCTGGCGTTGCTGGAGGTGTTCCTGCATCCCATTTCAGGCTGATTGTGCGATGAAGTTGTAAGCGTCAGCTTGCCCGGTGGGTTAGGCAAGGATAAAAAACGCATGCGTCAATGTATGCATTTTTCTTATCCACCCACATGGCATTTTTTGTGCATTGGGGGTGGCCTCTAGAGCTGAACGCAGTGATTTACCCAGGAATCAGCATTGGGGTTTAAAGCAGATATTTTTGGTCGCATTTGGGTTTGTGAAAACACAAGTCTGCATCATCTTAAAAGGAAGGTTTCTTGTTTATTTTTTTGTCCTTTCCAAGAAGAAAAAAATCTATTTTTAATAAGTGCTGTGGCCGAAGCGGTGGGAGGCAGCAGCGCCGAGCTTGGCTGCAGCAGTTGGACTTGGGGCGGCCATGGCATGCAAGCTGCATTTATTCAACCCCCTTATTTTCCTGGCTTTGGTGGGAGAAACAGAGACCTTCATGACCCGCAGAGCACCTCTCCATCCAGCAGTGGCTTTTTTGGCAGCGCAGCCAAGTGCCCTGGGCTTTCCATGGCGGGCTGAGCACCACAGCTGGCTGCAGGGCGTCTCCTTGGCCGCTGTTTGTCTTTAGCAAAATGGGAATTTCTGTGGAAGAAACAATCCGATGGGATTGTCTCTTCTGCGCCCTCTGTGATGTATTTCAGTGACAGGAACCGCTCCTCGCCAAGCGCGCGGTGAGGCCAGGAGAGTTTGATTGCGTTTCTCTGCCCTTTTCAATGGGGAGGAAAAACCTCTGACGGAATCGCCGCTGCCATCAATCTGAACAAAAGAAATGTCTCAGCCGTGGGAAAACAGCCTCTGACCTCTGTGAAACCCCAAAATATTACAAACCTTTCAAATGCTCTAAGGACTTTTTTCTTCCAGCTCCCTTTACTGCCATGCACTTTAATGGCAAATAACTCTCCCCTGACCCAGCTCAGCGATGTCCTGGGAGTTTTGTGGTCCCCCCAGCACTGCCCCAAGGAGTCGGGCACCACAGGATGGCACATAAAGTGCAAGTATTAGCATCCACCTGTACTGCACCCCCCGAACTCACTATGGAGACCTTAAAGCTGCAGAGTGAGCAAGTGGTTTGCAGTTCAGGTTTTTCTGTTTTCACATCCTGAAATACAAAGCTGCAAAGAGCTGGTGTTTTGTTTTAGCAGAAGGCATCAGGTTTCTGAAAACAGGAGCTGAACCTGCATCTGGGGAGCGGAGGCAGCACCTGCCCTCTCCTGTCCCAGACTGGATGCTGTTTCACCTGCAGAGCAAAAAGTAAGTTCATTATAGCGTGAAAACTTTCAAAGCCTTCTTTTTCAAAAATGAGTGCCTGAGTATTAAGATACTTATTGCAACAGACATGTACTTGTCTGTGTATATACAGATACATATACAAGTGTTGTGCAACTCATGTATGTACAAAATAACAAATAACCAGTGCAAGCGCAGCAGTTCCCTGCTGACACACTCAGCACGCTGTGCCTCTGCTGCAATTTTTAAGCCCAAACGCAGGGGTTTTTGCAGGTTCAAGCAGGGCGTGCAGTGGCAGGGCGGTAGGCAGCCATCACCAGCGCAGCGCGGGGAGCAGTGTGCCTCCACACCATCCAGATGTCTGACTGTCCAGGGACACTGATTTGACATTGGCAGAGAGCTCAATTCCTGAGCTGGGTGTGCAGGTTGTCGGTGGGTACCTCTGCAATGAACCCGGGCTCTCTGCCTGCTCTCCTCCTGAAAATGGGGCCTTTTGGGGGGTTTATTTGGTTTTTTTCTCCTGTTTCTGTCTTGTGGCTGTGTTTGAGGGCTCTCAGACGTGGATGGAGGCAGCAAACTGGTGGTGGGACCAGTCCTGGTAACTTATTCTAGCTGGTGCACAGTTTCTTCCTCCTGAAAAAAACAAAACAAGCAAAAAACCAGAGGAAATATGATATACAGATATTGCTCAAACACGTGAGGACTTGGGTGGTGGCGAGTGCTGGGATTTGTGATAATGCTGTGACCTTGCCTCAGTGATTTGCTGGGTTTCTGTTCCCCAGAGTTCAGGCTGCCTCGAAGTGCTCGCATTACAGAGCTACTCGTGGCCAGCATTTCACCAGACATGTAAATAGAATTCATTTCCTTTATCTGGTTTCCTGACTCAGAGAAAAAGGAAAATCATATGAAATGTTTGGTTGCAGAGGGCCAATATATAAAGGTTGTGTACTGATAACTAATGTTGATACATGGTGCATTTTAGGTGTTCTTCCCTCCCGCGTTTATTCTAAAATCGACTGCTTGCAAAAAAATACCAACCTGTGTGCCCAGCTGATGTTGGTTTGCATTTGGGTTTGTGCTGTGAGAGGTAAGGGGGATGAGAGAGGGATCCCTTATTCTTATGCTGTTGCTGGTGCACCCTCTCCTTCCTCATCACTTCGCTCCCCAGTTCATGGCTGTGGCACACACACTCCAGTCCCTGACAGCACGTGGGGAGAGGTGGGAGCTGGGGCAAGCTCTGCCTCCGGTGCTCCCCACGTACATTTCAGAGGTGCCCTGGCCACTGTGCTGCATGGCAGGGGTGCCCCTTTCCCTGGCTGCAGCAGCACCTCGGCCTCTCCCCACCATGCTCGAAGTGTCCTTCTGGTTTTGTTTTCTTTACTTATTTTTGGCCCTGAGGTTTCCTTCCAGAATAGCTCCAGGGCGTGGAAATAGGACGGTGCAGCCCCAACCACAGCCTCAGCCCAGCGGTGGACCCGGGCAGGATGGGAGCATGCTGCTCCGCTCATTTACCGCCCTGAAAAAATAATAATTAAATTTGGACATAGGAACCATGTCAGCATGCACCAGACAGGGACGCTCTGACCGTGAGGTCTCCATGGGCTCGGGCAATTACATCAAAACCTTAAGCAGTGCCTTTGCCGGGCCATGCTGGGTGCAAGCCCACGCAGTTGCAGTGCAAAGCTGGTGCCAGCGGCTGGTGCAAACCCCACCAGCGCTGGGTCACAGGACCGACTGTGGGGCTTGGGCGCAGCAGCAGCTGCCTGGGGGGGGTTCGTCATCGTCTGCTGTGTGAGGGCAGCGATGCACCAATGCACCGATGGAGGGCTTGGGGAGCAGGCTGCTTGCCTAACCCCCAGCTCACTCACCAAAGCATGTAATGAGGAACACGGCAGCGTACTTGTACATGTTAAAAAACTGATAGGAGTGCAGAAGGGAAACCATTACATTTGCACACGTGGGCTGCATGCTGCATGCCTGCCTCGTCGTCTCAACATGCTCCCGAAAAATGGGTTTTTGCTGCTGTCACCTGTTGGCACATCCCCCAGAGGCAGGCAAGCTGTTCTGTGTTTTGTTTCCAGCTGTTTATCTACAAAGGCAAGATTATTTTCATGAAGCTGTCAGATCCTGTGATCACTTTTAATGACAGATACCAAACACTGCTTTTGGGCAAACGGGTGACCTCTCCAAGCCCTGCTGCGTTGGAGAGCCGGAGTTCTTGCAAAAGCATTAAGAGACCAATGCTCCAACCCTGAGATGTGATGCTTTTTAAAATCTATTTTTTATTATTATTATTATTTTAAATAGAAACATTTTGGATGCATTTGGCCAACTTCCCTGCTGGTGTCTCTGCATGGTGCTGTGAGGTTGCTGCTGCCAATGGCCTGCCCAGGCAGCACCCGCTCCCTGGCCCAGGAGCTAAACATAGGTGCTGGCCGCGTGAGGTACTTCAGCACACGTTAATTATCCTGGTGCTTTTTAGGGATCTTGGGTGAAATATGCATTTTTATAGTCAGTTTTCTTTTTTTAAGCAGCCTGGAGCAGCAGCCCTTTAATTACATTAAAAATCACCTCCCACCAGCACTCTCTGTTCCCCAGACCTGATGAAATTTAAGCTCAAAGCTGGGCATGTGCTCGCTGCTCTCCTGTGCAGGGCAGCCCATGATGGCATAGGGCAGTGGGAAGCAGGGCTGTCTCTGTCCTGTGCCCCCTGCATCACCCCCCAGCAGGGCAGCTCCTCCAGCTGCCCCAGCTCCATGGGGCTGGGGGGGGCACCGGGTCCCTCACGATGCTGGTGTCTCTCTTTACCAGAGGCTGCTGTGTTGGCATCAGAGAACTGCATGGCTTCTTTTTTTTTTTTTCTTTTCCCTTTTTTTTGTGTGTGGGTTTTCCCGGCCGGAGGCGCCAGCTGAAAGCCACGGCCAGCTCCAGGCCTCCCTTGTAATTACGGCTCCTCACAGTGACACAACGGGCTTTGAAGCCCATGGGGCAGGCGCAGCTGTGCCCTGCAGCCCCGGGCTTTGCACGGTGGGCACACGGCCCGGCTTGCTGCCAGGGCTGCCAGACCCCCGGGGGGCTGCAAGGGACCTCTCCCTCCCCAAAAGCATATGATGTGCATGGCGTTCTGTCAGCAGTTAGCAACTCCCCACGATGTACCTGTTGATGTGGTGATGAGCAAGAAGACAAAATAACAACAACAAAAAAAAGCTTTGTCTTTCTGGTCCCAACTTCGGAATTTGGTTAACTGGAAATCCTTTGCTTCCCAATCAAATTCAGACTCAAACTGGGCTCCTCTGGATATGGTTGAGGCTTTTGGCAAGTGCAGCCCCTGGTTTTGAGCAGAAACATGAGCGTTCAGGTCTTCCACTGCAAAGCAGATTTTTCTGCCCTTAATAACCATAGTTTTATTACTGGCTAACCTGCGCATCATTGACCTGCTTGAAGGCATGCATTTTCCAGCCCCACTGTTCCCTCTCTGAGGGTTGTAGGGCTGAAGGCATCAGACGGGATTTGCAATTCTCCTTGCCACTGTGGAACGCAAAGCTGCATTCGGCGAGGAGTCATTCCCCTGAGCTGCTGCAGCCCGGGTGCGTGCAGGAGCGGCAAGGGGCCTTTGCTGATGAGTGCGAGAAAAATCTGGGAAAGAGGGAGCAGAGGTGCACTGGAGAGCTGGGCATCTGAAATCCCAGCAGGAAACTATAAATATAGGGAAAGGAGAAAGGATGTCCCTGCAGGGGTGGGGGTAGGGGGGCAGCTGCAGCACCCGCATGGCCCCATCCCCTGCCATCAGGCACAGGGCAGGAGGGGTGGGCTCCGACCACTGGCCGTATCCTGCCACCAAGGTCCCTGCTGAGCTTTGGGTGGCCATGAGGATGGGTTTTTTGCATTTTTTTTTCCCCAGGCAGTTATTTTGCTTTGCTGGGGACATGTACAGAGCCGCCAGATTCCCCAGCTGGGGAATACCTGATTTTGGAGAGCAGGGGGCCAGGCTGGCCCCTGCGTGGGTCTGTGTAGTTCAGGGGGCATGAGAAACGAAGCAGACGTGCATTTTGTAGCATCACTGTGGCAGAAATGGCTCTCAAAGGGGGACTGGTGACACCTGTATCCAAGTCCCCTTCTCTTTCCCTGCCCTTCCCAAGGCCCGTTTCACCTGTGCAGGCAGCCTGGAGAGGGACTTGTTTGGATTTAGCCTTTTTTTGTCTAACGGCTATGCCCAAGTGACTGTGGCAGCCTTTGAGGTTGGTCTTTTTTGTCTTCTTGAAAAAACAGTGACAGAATTTCCCAAAAAGGGAGGTAGACACCCCCTGAGAACAGATTTCCCAATATTTATTTTAATTTAAACCCAGAGTGTGTACCCTCTGGCCTCCCAGCCGTTCCTCTGAGGCCAGACCCTCAATTAAGCGGCGTGGTGCAAACCTCCCCGGGTTTGGCAGCAGCGCGGGGCACTGTTTGTGCACCAAATCTGCCGGCGTTGAAGTTTGGGGGTTTTCTGGCACACGCCAGCGGGCTGGCGTCACTCTGGGCAGGGCGGCGACTGGCTTGGGGGGGGCAAAAATAGACCTTATATCCCAGCGGGGCAGCAGCAGGAGGAAATCTGTGCCGGCCGACTCCGTGGGTAGCCGTCAGTGCTGTGGCAGGGTAAGCTTGCTGCTGCTTTTCTCAGCCGGGTTGTGCATTGCCATCTGCTTTTTGCGGGGAGATGGGGGGGCTCAGCTTGCTGGCGGGGCTGGATGCTGCTTTTAGCCCTTTCCTGGGTCTGTGGCTTCATGAAGCACTCGGGTGGAGGGGATGAGCATCCAGAGCCTTGCTGCACGGTCAGGGAAGCTAGCTTATGGCCACTTGTTTTCTAGCCTGAGTTAAACGAAGATGGGGAAACTTGAAGTGCAGATAAATATAATAACAACTCCCCTCCAACCTCAGCACAGCTGACGGTGGGTTTAGCCAGAGGAAGGGTAGGGAAAAGGAAGGTTAGTGGGCCTGACTGAACCTGAGGGGATGCCGGGAGCATCCCTCCCTGGGGGGAGGCTGGGGCGCTGCAGGAAGGGTCAGGCATGCTCCTTGCTGGGGCCAGGATGGAGGAGGGCAGGCCGGGTTTTGGTGCTTAGGGGGTGCAGCTTGGATCTGCCCAGAGCCAAGCCTCCCCCCCAGATATGCCTACAGGGAGCTTCTTGCATTGATGCCTCGCCGCTGCTATTTTTGTCAATGGCAGACTGTAGAAGCCAATTATATTCATTTATTTGTTTGCTTATTTATTTTTCCTCAATGAGGTTAAACTCTTTGTGGTGTAATTCCCAGGGGCGTTGCTCCCTGGGCAGAGCCTGAGCAGGTTGCAGGTCTCTGGGAGGGCGGCCGCAGTGGGCAGCGCTCCCACCGGCTGCTCCTGTCGCATCTCCAGCGGGGGTTGGTTTCCCCGACTTGCTCGCATGCGATGGGGAAGCAGGAGCGAGTAGTCCTGCTCAGGGAAAGCAATGTGTCCGCTACCGGGTGAAACTCACTCTTCTGGTATTTTGTGGCTTCTTGCAAAACCAAAATTTATTCATGGAAATTGAGGCAGATCTGTCAAAAAAAAGAAGGACTTGGGTCTCTGGAGGGGTTGGGTGACCCCATCGAGAGGTGGCTGGAGGTCAGCCTTTCTTCTCCCTGCTCACCCATGTGGACACAAACACCTGTATGGTTTGGGGTAGTGACGGTGCTTTCTAGCTGAAAAGCAAGCCCTTGCCATGTTTCGCTGTTCCTAGAGAAAGCAGCCATGAGGACTGCCCTGGTCTTCGCCTGCTTGGTGGGGATGGCGTGCACCTTCTCGGTGAGTGCCGGGCAGTGGGGGGACCCCCCGGCCTTGCCGGGGCTGGTGTGGGGCACGTGCCAACCCAGCCTTTCCCTCAGGTCAAGAGCTGGCTGCGGCGAGCCAAGTTGGACGACTCGGAAGAAAACGCGGTAGGGTCTCCCCCCACCCTGCGTGCCCAGCCCCACGCGGCACTGGCCTTGAGGACGAGGACATTTCGGTCACTCCTGTACCTAAGCCCCCAGACTGATGGGATTTACCCCCTTCTTCTCCCGGTAGGTGTTCAAGAACAGGCACCGGTATTACCTGTACAGATACGCCTACGTGCATCCCCTGCAGCGACGGTACCAGGTGGGTGCTTCGGAAGGGTTGCTGACGCTTCACTGCCCACCAAATGCGGAGATATTGGCCCAAATGAGACGGGGGCATGGTCTGCGCCCTGTCTGCCACTGGCCTGCAGGGCTGGGCTGAGACCGTCGTGCTCGTGACACCAATGGAGACCTACCAGCCCGGCTATGGCTCGGTTTTCCCTCTCCTTAGGGCAGTGACTCATCGGAAGAAGAGGGGGACCGCTCAGAGGAGGAGGAGGAAGGGGGGGTGAGTACAGCAAACCAGCAGCCTGCAAAACAAATACGGGAATTTGGGAACTTTCTTTGGTTTTGTAGTCTCTGCTCATCAGCATTTGTGGCCGCTGACCGCCCACAGCCTTGCGCTCTGGATGCGACTGGATTTTCTACTCTGGGCTTTATTTTATTATTTTTTGTATATTTTTTCCTCTTTCTTCTTTTTTTAAAGAGGATGGGCGGGGGATGCACCAAACAACCCTGAGACAAACTTTCCAGGTTTCCATTTTCAGTGGCTCAAGAAAGGAGCAGGATGGGCCAAAGGGCAGAAGCAGGGAGGCTCACCCGCAAGGCAAAAGGCGCTGTTAGGGGCTCCTCTCACCTTCCCCTTTCAGGGCACGTTGCCCCCATAGTGCTGATAAAATTGCTATGGAAAATACAATTATGCTCTGCACGCGTGCATGTGGAGGGACACAAACTGATGCTATATTGGGAAATGCAGGTTTGTACCAGCCCAGCCGGTAACACTGCTCCTGTCTGCTGGGTCAATATGAGCTCGGGCACCGCTGCATTTGCGAGAGTCACCCAGGTCCAAAATTAAATGCCAGGGATTACAAAGGTCTCTTGTGCCTCACTGCCCTGCAAATGCTTAAAAATAATCCAGTGGTCTCAGGCACGCAGGTGCTTTGAGACAGGGATCCAGCATGCTTGGAAACCTATGTTTAAGGTCTAATCACATCTTTTTTTTTTTTTTTTTTTTTTTAATTTAATGATTTGAATGCTAATTTCAGGGGTCTTTTTAACAGGAGTGTAAGACTGGGTATCTGGTCTTAAAACCCTCTTTGGAGGCCCACCTGGGGCTGGGGTGCAGCATGGGGTGGCCCCGTCCCCCAGGCGCCTCTGCCAGCCCCAGCACCTCCCTGCAATTTGCCCCTTTCTGCCTGTTGCTCTCCCCTACCACTGCAGTCACTAGGGTTAACTTTGAGCAGTGGGATGAGACAGCCAAAGGGGGAATTCCATTCCTGAGGAAGAAATTAAGCGATATGCAGGAATGCAGCTGCTGTTCAGGGCTGCCCCTTTCGTTTCAAGGGCACCAGAGCAGTGGCCGTTCCCAGGCAGGGATGCTGCATGCCTTCACTGGCAGGGGGTGATCAGCGAGATAATCGTGATAAAAGGCCCCAAGGTCAGTTATAGGTATGTAAAGAGCACCGTTATATTGGCTGCTCGATGGGGGGCATCACTCCCATCAGCACAGCTGGCTGCACCGTGCAATTTGGTGGCTCCTCCAGTGGTGAGGAAAACAGGCTGGGTTTTCTCTGGCATCAGATGCACCCATATTTTAAGTGTCTGAGTTGGCCCAAAACGCCAGAGTGAGCATCCTCGGTCTTGGCGCACGAGCAGCAGGGATTGCCCAGGGCAGGGATGGCAGTGACCCTGCGTCTCCCCGGCATGGCTGGGTTCATTTGCTGGTAGCAAGGTGCTACTCCTCCCAGGCTGAGGACAGGGTGAGCTGCCCCACCAGTTCCTCAGTGGTTGCTCCAGGCTCTGCTTGCATTTGGGTTATTCATTGCCTTTTTTAGCAGTGTGGACTGCTGTGCACCCCGCTGAGAGACCTGCTCCGCTGCGTGGTCTCTGGGGCAAGGCGGTGTTGACAGCTTATTGCTCGTGGGGTTCAGGCTCACGCCTAGCTTTGAGCCGTCAAGCTCTCGCCAGCTATCTACACCTGGTGTGTAGTGTGTCCGCATGTAGTGCGCCTGTGGCTTTCTTTGTTTATTAGAAACTGGGACAGGTAACTTCAAAAGCAAACCTTTAGATGCCTTGTAAAGCAAAACGTGTAGCCAGAATGGGAACACCCGACTCCAGCCAGCACCACTTAATTGCATGGCACGGGCTACCCTGCTGCAGTTTGTCCATTTCAGCCTGGGGCGAGACCTGTGGGAAAGCTGGAAACTCAGAGCAGCGCCCAAACGCCCCTCGCTACTGGGAGGACTGCGCTCCACTCCCACTGCTGACCACCTGCACTGTCCTCTCCCTGTCCCTGCAGGAGCCGTCCCATGCTGGCAACGAGGCAGCTGGCCACCCCGCCGGAGCAGCCCCCGGGGACAGCCAGGGCGGGCTGGGAGGAGATGTTGCATCCCCCCAGCAGGTGTGGTTTGGGGGGCTGAAGGGGAGCACCTGTGGGGGGGGGGGGGGGTATGTTCCCTGCATGCTTGCTTGCACCCATGGGATGCCCTGCACCCCGTTTCTGCTTGGGGGTCTGCTGCGCAAGATGCCCATGGCTGGGCCGCGTTCTGGGCATTAACCCAGCAGGAGGGTCGGCTACCCCAAAAAGGCAGCCTTGCCACGCAAGGCACGAGGGGGATGCTCAGCTGTGCCCACGCCTGCCCCATGCCACATGGCACCAAAAAGCTGCAACCTCCCAACACCCAACTAATGCTGTGTTATTTTCCCCCGCGCCAGGGCAAGTGCTGCCTAGGGTCTCTGAAGGGGGGCAGGAACAGCGCTGCCAGCAAGGGGGGCGACTCCGAAAATGAAGACAGCGACGAGAATGAGGAGGAGGAGGAGGAGGAGGAGGAGGAAGAAGAGGTAGCTGAGAACGAGAATGGCGTCAATGGCACAAGCACCGACACCACTGAGAGGGCAGACGGACCTCATGGCAATGGCACCACGGCGGCTGAGGAAGGCACCGGCATGGCCGAGGAGGAGGAGGAAGAGGAGGAGGAAGAAGAAGAGGAGGAGGAGGAGGAGGAGGAGGAGGAGGAGGAGGAGGAAACTGAAGCTACTACTGTCGCCAGCACCACCGGCGAAGAGGGGCTGTCCCAGGCGACCACCACGGGAGATGGGGGACCCACTGACGCCACCACAGCCGGGGAGCAGTGGGAGTATGAGGTGACGGCCGGGGGCCACGGCCGGGGGGACGAGGGCACCACTGACGGCAGCTATGGGGAGCAGGATGAGTACGCCCGTGGGGACAGCTACCGGGCCTACGAGGATGAGTATGGCTACTACAAGGGGCACGGCTACAACGTGTACGGCCAGGATTACTACTACAGCCAGTGAGTGGGTGGGGGGGTGGCCCCGGTGCTGCCCCCCGCCTGCCCCATCCCACTCAGGAATGTGCATCCAAAGGCTCACTGCAGCTGCCGCACGCCAGAGGGGATGCCAGGTGGCTTGCGGTGCGCACCGGCTCCATCCCAGCCTTTTTTTTTGTATCTTGCAAAGCAAAATGAAATAAAGCAACCGAACTGAGCTCGTTGGTGACGAAGGGGTTGCTGCCGAATTTGCTGGGGTCAGCGGGGCGGCACAGTGCTTGGTGGGCTGAGGGGCTACAGGTGCTCATGCTGCTCAGGATTAAATCTCTTTATTCCAGCTCAGATGCACACAAAAGGAGGGAGGAACAGAAAGGCTAACTAGGAGAGCCTCTGTAGAGTCCCCTCTGAAAAATGGAAGGGTATATTTAGGGTCACTACTGTGGGATTACTGCCACGTCTTATGTAGACTTGACATGAACTTGCAATATGTGGGTGACAATAACTTTACCATGTGTTCCACTCCTTGGTAGCATGCCTCCCATGGCCTGACCACACATCAGGCAATATTAATAAATGTAAAGACATTAATTTTTGTTTCCATGCATCACTATCTGTAGATGCACACCCCTGTAATGAGAGCTTTGCTTCTGCATCCCTGTGCCAGGCATGTGGGTCCCACCGAGGCTGGCCACCTCAGACATGTGTTTCAGACACCAGTGCTGCAGCCCGAAATGGTCCACTTCTCTCCCTGCCACACAGCCTCGTCCCCAGGGCAAGGTAGGGCTGTCACAGTGACCGTGGTGTGTCCACTTGCTTCCTGTGTCAGGTATAGGGATGCCCAGCTTGCAGTCCCCAGGATCCCTGCCCAGAGTCACCTCCCCACGGGAGCGTGGCCCCAGCCAACTGGGGATCAGCACCAGGGATGGGGAAGGACCAAATCCCACTGGTTCCAGGCAGGTGCCCCCATTTAGGAAAAGCGATGGCCCTCACGCACGGATTACAGCAAGTACCACGCTGCCCTCGCACTCCTGGAAAGGAAACCTGTGTTCAGCTCCCGATATAGGTCCAACTGCAAAACGAGTTTCTATTCGTGCAGCAGCAGCAAGCTGCTGGCTGCTGTACAAAACCGCCTCTGTGTGCCAAAGCTGGGCTGCAGCTGCTGAGGTGGCAGGAGTGCTGCCTGCAGGGTGAGCACCCCCGGGGCCAAATCCCTATGGTGGCACTGGGGAGCCCTGCACACGCTTGCAGCCGTCGGGGGTGACACGAGAGCCCCATCGTCCACATCCCCAGGGGGTGCCCAAAGACGTCAGGGAACCAGCATGGACAAAGGGCCCTGGTGCTGCCGGGGCCAGGTCCCACTCCCACAGGGCACACAGCCCAGCCCTGTGTGCGTCAGCCCCCCCGGGCACCCGGCCAAAGCTCTGCCTCCCCGAGCCAAGGCGCACCGGCCAGTTGCTCCAGTATGTGGGGCAGCATCCGACCACGGCTCCCTGGCTGCGGGGAAAGGGCAAGTTTCCTCCTGGCTCCGATATTTGCTCCCACCTGAGGCTGGATGCTGATGGTTTAAGCATTTCTGGCATTAATGCAGCGGTCGTGCCTGCTCCCAGGGTTTAGGTTGGGGCAGGGTGGCAGGTGGGATGGGAGCTGTTGTCACCATCACCGCAGTGAGCAGCTAGCCAGGCTGGCCGCAGCAGGGGGAACCCCCCTTGGCATATGTGTAGGCAACCAGCAATATCACCAAAGCTAGAGGGGGGCAGGAGGAGAGTATGTACATCATGCACATCCTTGTAGCACCTTCCCACAGCAAAGGTGGGCTCGAAGGGACCTGTGCAAGCAGCACATGAAAAAAATCCTTTTTTTTTTTTTTTTTTTTTTTTTTTGTCTTTTTTACCACTCTTCTATTTTGCACTCATACCGGGCTTAGCTCGGGGGGGTTGAGGTTGAAACCCAAAAAGCAAGTGTTGGAGGCTACAGTGTGGCAGCGGCTCTCAGCTTGGCCAGTGCTGCCCCGCGGTGCCGGTTGTGGCTGTGACCAGGCCAGGTTCAGTGTATCTCCCTTCCCTTTCTGCAGGCCTGCCGGCTTTCCCATGTCGGTCATGGTGAGCACACTATGACCTGCTGCACCCCCTCTTATCAATAACCGGGCTGGATGTGGGCCACGCTAAGATCTGCACTAATCATCGAGCAATTTCGCCTTCAGAACAGATATTTATAAACTGTGCTTTCTGTTTATCCAGCCAGGTGGAACATTTGATAGCTGTCTTCCACCACAAACACATTTTTAGCTGGAAATTACTCCCCCTGGTTATCTGCGGGCGCTGCCAGCCCTGACAAATGTCCCTGGGCAGGAGCTGATTGGCTCCACGCACCCGGGGCCAACTTTAAATTTCAGCAAAGTGGGCACAGCCTCCACGGTCTGCCGCTGGGACCTGCCTCCGACGGCGAAAGGTAATCTTCTTACCTAGTTTGCCTGCCCTGTCTCTCCCCAGCCCTTTGGCTCTGCCCTCCCTGAGCAGGGCATCTCCTGCTTTCACTCTGGGCAAGCCACAGTGGGGAGGGGGAGATGGCCCGAGCCTCGGCTGTGCGCATCTCTGCGTCGCGCTCTCTTGAGCCTACGTTGCTTTGTACTGCTCATCCTTGTGCATTAATTTCCTTCCGATTTTTTCTGTAGCAACATTTGCATGGCTGAAAATAGTCTCCGGGCTGGACCTGCGAGCCCAAGCCAGGGTGGATGGGTGAAACGAGAATTATTAGCCAACAGAGCTATTGTCTCCTGCCATTTATCAGTGCTGTTGAAAACAGTGTGCGAGTTTCTTAACTCAGACTTACGACTGTGTGGCTTAGCCTGCAGCAGTTTTGGTGGTCATTTATTGCAAATATCCACCCAAGCTCCTTTGACAGAGCGACTTAAGAAGATTTAACACCTGGGCGCCCACTTGGTGCTGCTGGCTGTGCAGATGTCCTTGCCTGACTGCCGTATGCACATGGCAAGAGCATTGCCTTTGCTGCAAGGAGTGCGGAGAGGCAGAGCGATGCCGAGGGCCACCACAAAGGCTGGGGAAAGCCGGGGTTGCTGGATAACCCCACTGCCATGGGGGCTTTGGGACAGCAGGAGCTTTTGGGTTGCTGCTGACCAGGACTCTTGGGGACCGCAAGTCCCGGGAAGACAAACTCCAGTGACCCTTCACTTTGTGCCCCTAGGAGCTGCCCAAGATGCAAACAGCCCTCGTGTGCCTGTGCTTGTGCCTGCTCAGCACAGCCCTCTCGACACCCGTGAGTATGGCTCTCCCCGGCTTCCCAGCGTGCCGCTGAAAGCGTGGGGTGTACCACCCTGTGCGCCCCGGCACGCTTTCAGCAGCAGGAAAATATGAGTTGTACTTGCATATAGCACCTCTGGGGCTTGGGGTGGTTTTGAGGTGCTGGCACAGAGGTGAACCCAGCAGGAAAAGTATGTATTAGTGCTGAGGTGCCTGAGCATGTCCCTTTAATTTAGCTGTTAGGGCATTGTGCAAGGGCTGGTCTGGGTGGATGTAACTCTTCCCCTTGATTTCTGTGGATTTGGGATCTGCCCAGAGCTTTTGGCCTGGGAACAGCCCGAGCAGAGCCACAGGAAGGGAGGCGTGGGGAGGATGCTTGCCTTACCCACGTGGGTAACAGGGGTCGGAGGAGCACCTGCAATTATATTCCAACTCTCCTAATGTGAAATTCAGACAGATATAACTGAAACAAAGGGCAAACTAAGATAAATACAATAGCAGCAATTTTTGTCCTGCATAACTCTTGCCCAATATACTAAATACAGAGCTAGAGTGAAAATCTGCTGCTAGTGAAGGCTTGCTTTTCCGGCAGGGTAAGGAGGAGGGAAACCATGTCTTCCCTGAGGGCTGGGCCCCAGCCCTGTGTCCTTTAGCCCCCAGGGCAAGCTTGCACAACCAGGTCTGTCACAGGAAAGCATGGGGGAAGGCAATAAATCAGCACAGATTTGCTTTTCAGATAGGGGCACAGAAGAGAGCCGGTTAATACTCTGCTGCACAACCGGGGCTGTAATCCAGCCTTTGACATTGTTCACAAACAATGGAATAACCTGGGAATATTTAATACTCTGGGGCACGTTTCTGCCCCTTTCAGCTGGGCTTGGGGCGCTTCAGTGGCTGATTTTGCTGAGACCGGAGCGGGCTCCCCTCCATGGGGTCGTCTTCCCCTCTGGCATGTAAGGAATGCCCTGAAATGGCTTGGTGGGGCTCACAGGATGCTCCCACCTCCAGCACCCCATCCCTGAGGGATGCACTGGCCAATACATCCCAAAAGATGCCCGGATAATCAGGGGAAGCCAGAAGCTTGCACGCATGTACAGAAACCTGGCTGTGAGGGCACAGGCGTTCCTGCTCAGTTGCACAGTAAACACTGGGAATCACCACCAGTTAACCAGCTCCAGACTCCCATCACAGTCAGATCCCAGCTGTACGTTGGAGCATTGTAGTGTGAGCAGTGGTGCCATGTATTAAAACTGCTCTGCAATAAAAATACTCTGCAGTGGAATACAGTAAGAGGGTATTTGCAGACCAACAATCTCCTATTAAAAGTAGCGTGCAATGCAAGCATGCTGTAGCAGAATTTGCAATACTTTTCAGACCCTGGAAATAGGTTTTTAACCTTTTCTACTATTGCTGGCTTTAAGCCGGCACCCCAGGTAGTGCCTGGGAATTTATTGGCTTATCATCACAGTTTTCCTACACTTCCCTGGACACCGTGGTGTCCCCATCATGCTGGGCAGGGCGGGCAGCCAGCAGCGGGTGTTGGCAGCTGCCTGGCGTCGGGGCAGTGCTTGACACCTCAGCTTTCGCTTGTGTTTTGCTGCCCACAGGTGCCGCCGCTGCCTGGGAGAGCTGCCGGGAACTGTGTGGGACAGCACCGGGTACGTCCCCCCCTGCCCCATCCGGACCCCGTGGGGTGCCCTGCACCAGGGGTGGAGGGAGAAAAAGCCACTTTTGGAGGGCAGCCCCAGTGAGCTGCAGAAAAAGAGACTGGCAATCCCCTCGCATCTGAGCAGCCCTTACAAAGAGCAGGGAAGGGGAAAGGCATGATGTGCTCAGGCGAGGGAACGGCTTGCCCCCACCAGCTACTCCTCTGCCCCTGCCCAGCCCCAGAGCACAAATGCTTGGTGTACCCACAGATGAGGTTGTAAAAGTCCCAGGCCCAGCTGCTACAGGGGTTTTTCAAAGTGTATCAGTGTAAAATGCATCAGTAGCAAAATTCAGATGAGTAGTGTGGAAGAAAATGCCTGGTTTTGCCTGTCGGAAGCCAGCTGCTGTCCTTCCAGCACTTCAGTCGCCATCGGTCACATCACTCATGTCTGATGGGACCATCAACCAGGTTGTTTATTCAAGCCATAAGCTACCTGCAAAAAACCCCCCACAGCTCCTGAAAACAAGCAAAGGCAGAAAAGAGCCCAAGAGAAAACCAAACCCTGGAGCCCAGGAGGCGAGCACATGTATCCTGCCCAGGTCCCTGCCCACACTGGCGGCCACGAGGTGGTGGGAGCTACTGCCCGCCCTGGGGCCCCAGCGGGTGCTGGTGGGACCCTGCTGCGGTGCCACGCACCGCAAGGGAAGCTCCTGCTGTCACATTTAATAAGAAAATTTGGGGTTTGGTTTTCTTCCCCACCAGATACTGCTGAAAGGCTGCAATGCCAAGCATGGCTTCTACGTTTTCAAATATGTCTACTCGTTTTCAACGCAGAGGAACCAGACGCAGATAAAGGTGAGGAGGCAGCCAGGTGGTACGGCAGGAACACAGCTTGGCTGCGGCACCCCACGCAGCCGGCAGGTGCCAGGGCTGGCCCTGACCTCTCTCTTGTGTGTACTGCACAGAAGGAAGAGGCCGACAGCCAGAGCGCCATCCCCAGCCGCCGGCTGGGCGAGGACAATGCCAGGCAGGGGCCGACAGAAGACAGGGCAGCCCCGGAGCAAGATGACAATGGCAGCACTGATGCAATGGAGAATGGGACCGGCCTCAAGCCTGAAAACCGCAGTGCCCCAGGTGTTGGCGGGGATGCTCACAGTCCTCGCCTGGGCACCGGCACACGAGCGCGTGGTGGTGTCGGCGTCATAGGTCCCACCCCAGCCAGCTCAGAGGGCAGTGGCGACCTGGATTTGGTGGTTGAAGTTGACGGTGGTGTTTCCATTCTCCCCCAGGGTGGACGCCCCGGCGAGGCCGTGGCGGGGAACAGGTCCGGTGTCAGGGGTGAGGACAGGGACGATGGTACCCCCGGGGGGATTCCAGTGGAGGGGGCCATGACAGCTGGGAGGGAGAGGGCCCCTGCCACCGGAGGGGCTGGGGACGAGGGCAGTGGCGAGGCCACTGTCACCGGCCAAGGGCAGGAGGGCGTCATGCGGGGCACAGGGACAGGAGGCGCCACTCTCACCTCTGTCACCGAGAAGATGGAGGACGTCCAAGTTGACGCCGAAGGTGTGGATGAATATGCTTACATCCCCGACTCAGGCAGCGTTGCTGTCACCCACGGGAAGGTGGGCAGCACAGTGAGGGCCACCAGCTTCACCCAGATCTCTCCGGACAAGGATGACGAGGTTAACATCTTCATTGGAAGAGCCAACATTCACGTAGGGGAGCAAGAAACCACCCAGGGTGGTGCCACTGTTGGCAGTGAGGATGACGGCATCCCCACTGCGGGAACCAGCAGCCCCTTGCCCAGGCTGGGCATCACTGCAGCACACAATGGTGATGGCGATGATGGCATCCCTGCTCGCAGGCAGCCTGAAGGACTGGCTACCACAGCCACCGCAAGCCATGGGGACAGCGTCACCAGCAGCCCTGGGGATGGCCATCCCACAGGAGATGATGAGGTTGGTGACACCACCATTGGTGATGGAGAAGAACCGGTGGCCCCTGGCCCCTGGAGGGTCACTGGTGGTGACATTACCATCCCCGCGGGGGCTGGCATCCATGGGAATGGTGATGTTGAGGTGAGAGGTGAGGGGCAGAGGTTCGAGGGGAGGCCGGGCCACCTGGCTGTCACCAACCCCCGCCAGGGGGGTGACAAGGAGGCCACTGCCGCTGCCCCAGCCAAGGGGGCCAGCATCCGCCTGGGCGCCACCATGGCCTCCCCCAGGGTGAGTGAGGGGGACTGCACCACTGCCCTGGGGATGACTGGTGGCCGCAAGGCAGGCAAGAGCACCATGGCGGGGAGAGGAGGGAGCGGGGAAGTGGGGCCAGCCACCCCCCAGCCCTATGGGGAAGGACGGCCTGGGAAGGGGGCGAGGGTCCAGCCGGGGGTAGCGGGGCTGGACAAGACAGCCAAGACAGACAAAGTGCCGTCGCCCCGCAGGAAAGCTGGCAGCCGGGCATCAAGTGGGGCCCAGATGAGCGCTGGTGGCCATGGCGGCAATGCCGGGGGCAGACTGCATGCCACTGAAGCAGGACGCAGCCCCCCTCCGCAGGCAGGGCAAGCCAGGGGCAGTGTGGCAGCGGGCAAAGGCTGGGAGCAGGGGCGAAGTGGTGATGCAGCAGTGGCAGGGGCTGGGGGTGGCCGCCTCCCCAGGCGCCATGGCAGGAGGCCAGGGGCTGGGGCGCCAGGGACATTTGCAGCGCTGGGCCGCAGCAGGCAGGTGGACCAGGTGAAGCGTGCTGACGAGCGCCACGTCCGCGAGCGGGCCTTTTACGCCCTCGGCGGGGCAGGGGGTGGCCCCCGCGGCTCCTACAGCAGCCTCGGCAGTGCCGACAGCAGCCAGTCCTCAGAGGGGGAGCGGGGCAGCCGCAGCGACAGCCGACAGACGGGACTGCGGCCCTCGGGGTGGGGAGCCCCAGGGCACTCCCACGGCCGCTGGAGCCAGGGGCCCCTCTGAGGGGCTGCCAGTATCCACCCCGGCGGGCTCCAGCGGTGGAGTTGGGGGGTCCGACGTGTCATCCCCCCCTCAGCATCCCCGCTGCGGGCGCTGCTCTTGCCTGGGTGAGGGCGGCACCCTGCACGTGGCTGGGGGTCGCGCGGTGGCTTCACAGCCCAGGAGCCAAAAATCACTGGTTCATGCAATCCTGCTGTTAATTGGAAGGGGGTCTGCATCTGGCGCTGCGACAGCGATGCATGGGTTTGCTGTGCTAGACAGCCATGTAACAGCAATCGTGCTACATGGCATAGGGTAGCATTGTTTGTGCACTGATGCAAAGCGAGTAAATAAATGGTGAGAAAAAGCCTCTGTCCTCATGGTTTCACTTCCAGCCTAATGGAGATATAGAGGCATTTCTGTGCCTAAGGCTCTGCTGATTTTGGTGTTTGCAGCTGGACTTCAGGCAGCTGCTTTGCCACGAGCAGCGTGCTGCAGAGAGGCTGGCCCCCGGGCATGAGGGGATTTCTGGCCCCAGTGCATCCCTGGCCCAGCCATTACCTCTGGGCCTGCAATTTGGCCAACCGGCCCCGCACATCCCTCCCTTGGGGTATCAAACCCCTGGGTTTGATCAAGCTCCTGCCCAGGGCCACCCGCCTCGCTGGGCAGTTTGTCCTTGCTGAGGAGCCCCACAGAGCATCACTCCCCCCCTTGGCTCGTCCACCTCCTGCAGCGAGAAATCCCCATCGCACCCTCCAGCACACTGCCAGGGTGCTTGCCGGCCCCACCGCCCTTCCAGCAGCACCATAACGCCCTGGCTGTGCCGCCGCCATTCCCACCGCTGGCCCCCGCACGCAAGCCAGGCTGGGCTTTGACACGCAGGAGCCGAGCCGCTGGTGGTGCCCAAAGTTAATCACTGTTTATGCAATTGCAGGTTGCTTTTTCTGTCCGAGAAGCTGCTAAAACGGGTGTGCTCGGCAGCGCACTGGAGCAAACGGCACAGTGGGAGCAGCATCGAGCCTCGTGGGGAGAAGTGCCGCCCTCAGCACACACGGGAGGGGACTCCCCGCCAGCACTGTGCCCATACGGGGAGAGGGGGTGGGAGCCGCTACAATGTCAGCGATGTACCCGCAGAGTGCCTGCTCCCCTGCCCTCTGTGCGGCCACATGCAGGGAAGAAGCAGGTCCTGTTTTGGGCCATAGACTTGATTCTTAGGGATCACGCATGGGTGATTGATGCTTGGACCACCAGGACAAGGATAACACTGCGTATCTCACTGGTGCTATCAGTAGCACCAGCTGTCGGGGCTCTGCCTTGCTAGAGCTCATGTTCTCCAGCGGAAAGGATCAAGAATTGCATGTGCCCACTACGCCCCACACCAGGGCATCAGGCCCCAGTGCCCCCAGGGGAGCCACGCCAGGCAGCCTGGTGCTAGTGTTGCAGGGACATGGAGGTTTAAGCAGCCTGGGGCAGGGGTTTGCCTGCAGCTTCCCAGGTGTAGGGCAGCATTCATAAGACCCCCAAAGGCTCAGGAACCTCCTGTGCTGGCCCAGCCAGCTCAGAGCGAAAGGGGCAGCAGAGCTGCTGGCAGCCTGGGCTGGGCAACACCCCCGGAATTGTCAAGGCATGTCACACCCTGAGTCTGAGGGACCACGGCAATGATCCAGGGAGCTCAGGCTCAGCATATGCCGTTGCCAGGCATATGAAGGGGGTGGGTTTGTGGCCTCACTGCTGGCAGGGCTGGGACTGGCGGGTTTGCAGCCCTGTGGGGACCCCAGTGTGGTGTCCAGCCACCTCCATCCCCAGTCCTGACCGCATCCTTGTCCATGCCATTAAACAACATCCATAAGCAAGGCCTGGGCACCATCTAGTGGAATAAAAAGCCTTTTGCTGGGAATGTTTTGTGCTTGTTGAATGATGACCAGCTCTGCCTGGTGCTGGGATGGGCACTGCTGACCTCTTGCCCCTCTGCTTCCCTGAGATCCTGGGGAACCCTGCCTGAACGGCAAGGTCAGGTATAAAACTAGCTAGTTCAGGTATAAATGGCTTACATTTACAAAACAGCACTACCTCCTTGCGCAGCTGCTGTTAAAGCACCTGGAATTTTTGTGAGGTGGCTCTGGCTTTACATCCTGGGGCACGTGGCATTTTGGGATGCTCACCCCGAGCCCCCTCCTCACCACCACTGAGGTGCCTGGCTCTGCTCTTCCAAAACTTGCTTGCCAAATAGCACAAGCGGCCACTGAATGGACAAACTGCAAGTTTCCTGAGGAAAGGGTTTTCCTGGAGTATTGGAGCAAAGTGGGGAGCTGGTTTTTCCTTGCAGTGAAGGCTGGGCTGATGAACGCTGGCAGGGTGGGAGCTGGCAGGGCAGCTCGCTGCCACCCCTCATGCCCCAACACCCACAGCAAGCTTACAGCCATGCTAGAGGTGGCCACCAGGTCTGGGAGGTGTTCCTCTGTCGCTCTTTGGTCTTTGGCTCTGCTGAGCTATGTATTTTTGGGGAAAACTTTAATTTAGACTTTTAATATATATGCATTTACTTCCTGTTCCCATGTGTTGTTTTTGATTTTTTACTGAAGGGCAGCAGTGATTTATCAACAGGCATTTCTTCATGTGGGGACAGCAGAGGCTGTTGCTGAAGTGCTTTAGGATCTCTCATCCCACCCTGTAAGTGAGTGAACCCAAGTGAAGAGTGATATGTACACTAGAGTACTTTCTGGGGGTACAGAAGCGGAAAGAAATTGTCCCTAAAAATCCCAGCTTCCCTTACAAATACTAATTGTGGGGATGTGGCCAGGTGAGTATGGGTGGTTGGCTGTTCAGGTAAATGTTGTTCTTGGAGAAGAAACATCTGCTATTGTGGGCTGTCACTGATTTCCAGAGCCTAAAAGCCCTCGCCCGTGAGGTGCAGAGGGTTTTCTGCAGCAGCCGTGACAGTGGAAACCCCTCAGATTTTGCAGAAGCAGATTTCTGTTAACGTTGCTTTTGCACGCAGGCCAGCGCATGCAGCAGTACTGGAAAAAGCAGGCACTGGGTGAAAAGGGAGTCAGCTCCCCCATGAGTCAAGCGAGCCAGATGAGGGCAGGGTGAGTCGTGACCCCTAATTGGGGATTGCCACAGCAGGCCAGCTCGGCAAGGCTCAGGTCAGGTCCTTTCCCCAAAGCACACACAGCTGCAAAGGTTTTCCAGTGATGTATCTTGGAGCAGCCTCCTCATTAAGGAAACCTGCTGAACTCAGCCTTTGGGTATTTAGCCCCTTGGGGAAGCCTCCTTATGTCTTTCAGGTAGGCAGCAGCTGGCTGTGAGCTGCTCATTGTCCTAGGCACTGGTACCAACCCATTTGCAAACCCACTCCCAGCCCTGCCTGGGGAGCTGTGGGTGCTAAGGCCATTGGAGCAGGATGGGAGCAGCATCTTGTGCTCCCAGCTGTGGGACTGACACCACTGCAGGTACCAACACCAGCAGCAGGGTGTGAGCGGGGCTGTGTCTCCCTGGGTTTTCTGGGCAGAGAGGAAGCAAGGGCCAGTCTGCCCTGCCCTGCCTTTCCTGAGCTCTCCCACCTAGGGCAGGCTTTTACCTGGGCAGGTCCAGGGACTGGGAACCTGGCTGACTCCCCAGCACCTTTGCTGTAAAGAGGGGAGGGGAGATGACAAAAAAAACACTAAATCTTTGCTACATGTCTTAAAAATAGTTCTCTTTGTAGTTACTCTTTGTGGCTTTATGCCTTGTGGCTGCATCAGGGCTTCTATGATAAAAAGTGAGCTGCTCTGCCATGTGTGTGTTTAGTATGCTGCAGCTGGGCCTTGTGTGGCTGTGGGCTTGCGGGTGCCCTGCAGACATCCTCAGCTCCCTGGGCATACTGGGTGAATTATCACCTCTCCTCACCATCATGCTCTGTAATGTGGCCTCAGTCACCTCCCAATGCTTTGTTAATCTGGCAGTGACGATGCTGTAACCTAGGTAATTAGGAACCTATTGCCCTGGAGCCATAGGTCTAGAGGATTTTGAGCCACTGGACAAATAGTGCAAATGAATGTCAGTGGGGTTTTGGAAAATAGTTATTAACATTCAGCCTGTTTCAGCTCTTGGAGGATACAGAGGCATTTTTATAATGTGAAGGGCTTTCACCTGCCTTGCATTGTGACTTGTATAGCTCTGCTGAAGTGAGAATTAAACCATCTCTTCTCTTGGGGGAAAAAAGTGCTTTTTCCCTAATAAGGTGGATGTGGAGGGCAGAAAAATTCAGGCTTTTGTGAAACTGTAAAAAGCTATCAATCAGAGGCTTTGGTATGCAGCTCCAGGTACTGATATCGAGTTCCCCACCCTTTAGGGGCAGTTCCCCTTTTTGGAGCATTTTTGCCATCACTTTCCTCCCCTTGCTAGTGCTCACAATCCTTGGACTGGTCCAGTTCAAAACTTGGAAATGCTCCTGTA
Organism: Gymnogyps californianus; assembly: GCF_018139145.2. Taxonomy (NCBI): domain Eukaryota; kingdom Metazoa; phylum Chordata; class Aves; order Accipitriformes; family Cathartidae; genus Gymnogyps; species Gymnogyps californianus. The sequence continues at coordinate 65,877,854 of NC_059474.1, forward strand.
GATTTCGGGGGGACGCTGACCCAGCCCAGCCCAGTGCAGTGCTGTGGCTTGTGGACTGTGGTGTGCAGGGTGGCTGTGTGAAGCTGCAGAGTCCCTGGAAAGGTGTTTTCTTCTGTGGTGACAGTTGAGGTCCCCCAGGTGGGACGATGGGTGTGCTCTTTGGAAAGAAAGCCATGGCGCAGGCCCAGAAAATCCACTGTTGTCTCGGGTATCTCAGCCCACAGCAGCTGTGGACTTGCCCTCCCATGCACACCTGCATTTCACCTCTTGGTAGATGTGCTTGAGAAGCTTGCTGTCCACAGATCCTGCACGCACAGCTGCTTTACACCCCCCTCCCACCAAAAATCTGATCCAAGGACAATTTCTGGGCACGAAAAGTACATATTTAAGGAAACCTAGAGGGATGGCAGTCCTACTTGGCTTGCTTTGTAAATAAACATTGGGGGGGTGTAATGCAATAGCACGTATACTTGGCTCCAGCTGGGCTGTTTCTCTATAGCGTGTTGTTTTGGTGTCTGTTCTGGATCAGAAATCTGTAGGTTTGTTTTTGTACCAGCGACTCAACCGCTAAACTGCTTAACCTTCTCCGCAGTCAGCGCCTCGGAAAAGCCAAATGCGAGCAACTCAGACTGTATGAAAACATGAGCTGCAGACTGGCCTGAAAGCCAAAAGAGAGCTGTAATTTACTGGAAGGGAAGGTCCTCTTCAAATTTACAGAAAAGAGCATATATAGAAATCTAACAAAAGCATGTAATGATTGTCTGGCAGGGACCAGGGGATGCTGCTGCGGGAAGCGATGATGTGGATCAGCTATCACATGTTAAACACAGTTTGTTTTGGTCAGGTCATGATCCCACATCCTTGCTGAGGAGCATCTCTTCCTACTACTAAAACTGCAGAGATACAGTTAGAAGAGCAAAACCTCAGCTTGAATTGAAATTGGCCAGAGATGTCAAAAACTACAAGAAAGGGTTCTTCAGGTATGTAAACAACAAGCAGAAACAGAAGGAAAATATTGGCCCACCGTTAAACAGAAGAGGTGAATTAGTCACCAACAACGCTGAAAAGGCAGAGGTTCTCAAGACTTTCTTCACCTCTGTCTTTACCAGCACTGCTGGGCCCCAGGCCTTGGGAACAAAAATCCAGGTTGATGCAAACACAGACCCACCGTCAGTGAAGGAAGAGTTGGTATGTGAACTATTACAGGAGCTTGACTCCTATAAATCAAGGGACCCTGACAATATCCACCCGAGGGTGTTAAGAGAGCTGGCTGACGTCATTGTGAGGCCATGCTCCATAATCTTTGAGAAGTCATGGAGATCGGGGGACATCCCAGAAGACTGGAAGGCAGCTAATGTCACCCCCATCTACAAGAAGGGCTTAAAGGAGCATCCAGGAAATTACAGGCCCATCAGTCTTACTTCAGTCCCTGGGAAAGTTATGGAACGAATCCTCTTGGGGGCTGTCACAAGTCAAATGAAGCACGTGATTGGGAAAAGCCAGCACAGATTCACCAAGGGCAAATCGTGCTTGACAAACCTGATTGCCTTCTACGACAAAGTAGCCTGCTCGGTTGATGTGGGGCGAGCGGTGGACATTGTCTACCTGGATTTCTCCAAGGCTTTCGATACGGTTTCCCACAGCCTCCTCCTAGAGAAACTGATGTGTTACAGTCTAGACAAGTGGTCTGCGCAGTGGGTGGGGAACTGGCTGACGGGCTGCACCCAGAGGGTGGTGGTAAATAGCTCCTTTTCAAATGGGCAACTTGTCACAAGTGGGGTTCCCCAGGGATCGATATTGGGCCCAACGCTGTTTAGTATCTTCATAAGTGATCTGGATGATGGGATCAAGTATACCCTGATGAAGTTTGCTGACGATACCAAACTGAGTGGGGAAGCGGACGCTTCGGAAGGGAGAGCCACCCTGCGGGAAGACCTGGATAGGCTGGAAGAGTGGGCTAACAAGAACCTTATGAAGTTCAGCAAAGACAAATGTAAGGTCTTGCACCTGGGAAAACATAATCCAGGAGTGCAGCACAGGCCGGGATCTACCCGGCTGGGGAGCTGCTCTGTGGAAAGGGACCTGGGGGTCCTGGTGGACAACAAGCTCAACATGAGTGAACGGTGTGCCGCTGTGGCAAAGAAAGCCAACAGGATGCTGGGTTGCATCCACAAGGGCATCACCAGCAGAGATAAAGAAGTCGTCATCCCACTCTACTCAGTGCTTGTCAGGCCACACCTGGAATACCGTGTTCAGTTTTGGTCCTCGCTATACAAAAAAGATGTGGAGAGGCTAGAGAGGGTCCAGAGAAGGGCCACAAAGATGATCAAAGGACTGGGAAGCCTGCCATATGAGGAAAGGCTGAGAGAACTCGGTTTGTTCAGCCTTGAGAAAAGAAGGCTTAGAGGAGACCTTATCACCATGTTCCAATATTTAAGGGGTGGCTACAAAGAAGATGGAGACTCCCTTTTTACAAGGAGTCACTTGGAAAAGATGGGGGTAATGGGTACAAGTTCCTCTGGGGAGATTCTGATTGGACACAAGAGGAGAATTTTTCACAATGAGAACAATCAGCCATTGGAATAATCTCCCCAGGGAAGTGGTGGATTCCCCAACATTGGACACTTTTAAGATTCGGCTGGACAGGGTGTTGTGCCATCTTGTCTAGATCATGTTTTTTGCCAAGAAAGGTTGGACCAGATGATCCTTGAGGTCCCTTCCAACCTGGTATTCTATGATTCTATGATACTTCTGTCACCTGCCTTACCCTACCTGTAGCCAAAAGTTATGGACAGAGGAGTTAGTGTCGCTGGCTGCAACATACTGCATTGACATGCCTGCAGCCATTAATTCCTGCATTAAACAGCTGACTTCTGTCTGAGCTGTAGACCATGATTTGGGAATATATATTAAATATATACATGTTTTTTGGTTGGAGTGTTAACTCTTGAAGGCCAAAGATTTAGCAGTGCAAAGCAGCACTGTAAAAAGCATCTTGCTCAACTGAAAGTAAAGAGGGGGTTGAATCTGTAGGGCTGGAAAGGGGATGCTTATGCTTGGGCAGGATCAGCCGAGTAGCTGAGGAACACACTGGCTTTTGACTCTTTCCTGTTTATTTTCTATTAGAACAGCTGAATGCATACATTAATGGCAGCAAAGTGCTGATCACTGCTATGTCCTGAGCAAAGTGGGGCTGGGCTGCCTCCCTGCAGGCAGGCGAGGGCAGGTGGCGGCACCCAGGAGGGCTGGCAGGAGGTGGCACATCCCCAAGAGCCTGTGCAGAAATGAGGTGATGCTCCAGCACAGGGTTTGCTGGTGTATGGCAGAGGAGCATGATGGGGGTTGTTGGTATGCGTGGAAAACACCTTGGGAGAAATTGGATAAAATGGTTGCCGTTGGCAGCGTATTTGAGTGGAGTCCTGCTGACAGCGTACACTGTACGTGCCACCGATAGCGGGGACACCTTTAGGTAAACTATAGAAATTCAGAGTGCTGAGTGAGCACGAAGATTTGTGCCACAAATGGCAGTTATGTTTACACTCTAAATTTTTTATGCAGATCACACCAAGCTCTGAGGCAGAGCTTGCAAGCTGATTCCCTGAGGATAACATATAATTAAGTGATCAGGCTCATGAAAGCAGAGCTGATGCAGCAGTATAGATGCTGGTGGACCTGCCCCAGCAGGGACCATTGCCACAGACTTGGGCAGAAGGCTGTGTAGTGCTGGCGGGGACAGGGTGGCTCAGGGCCGTGCTCTTTCCCTCTGCTTCAGCTCTGCTTCTAATCAGCTCTGCCTTTTTGTGTGGATTCCTCTTTCTTATTTTGCTTTCCCTCCCCCCTTTCCAGCTCAGTTTCCTCAGCTACCTGTGCCTCAAGCCTTCTTCCCCCGCCAACCTTCTGACTTTTCTCCTCTATTTGCATTTTTCCCCTTAGGCTTTTTTTCCACTCCTGTTTCTCCAGCCTTGCTTTTCCGCTATGCATTTCCACCCTGGTGTTTCATTTCTCCCTGCTCTGCCCTCTGTCAGTGGTCACCTCCTCTGCTCCATCCTGAGTAAGCTGCTGCTGGCTTCTTGCTCTGACTGTCCAAAATCCCCAGCCAAATGGAGGTCAAGGGATTCCTTAATGAAATTCCTTAGATAGCAGTTTTGTGGAATAGCCTCCTGCTTATTCAGTGTATCTGGTTCTTCTATGCTTCCAAGCTTCATTTTCTGCTTTTTGAAATGAGCCAAAACAGGAGTGAAAGGAAGATGCTGGGGAGGACACTCAAGAGACTCAGTGCTGCTGTGGCCTGGCAGACCTCCTCAGAGTCTCATTTGCTGCCTGGAAAATCTTTGCCTTTATTCCTATTTGTTATTAATGCATCTGAATCAAGATCATTAGTGCAAAGGAATGGTTCTTGCTGTGAAATGGTCGCCTGTAAAAAAATAAGTAACTGTTATACTGGTGATGAGAGAAGTCAGATGTTGAAGACGTGTAGGTTAGTTTGCACAGGTCCCATCTCCACTTAGCAGCAGGAGGCTTGTGCTGCAGATAATGAGGGACCTCTCAGGCTGGGTTTCCCTGGACGGGCTCCCTGGGTTTCACAGACAGCTCCCATGCACGGAGGTTAAGGTACTACGAATGTAAATCACTAACAGGCAGGTATGTTGGTCTCCAAGCTGATTGCCCAAAGCAAAGTTGCTTGAGGTGGGTCACAAGCAGCTGATGATTTCGTCACCTCCTTTGGACCCAGTGACTGCCCTGCTGTCTCCCAGTTTGCGTGGACTTCCTTTGGTCACTGGAAACCAGCTCTGACACATGTCTGGGGGCAAGATGGAGTTTCCTGTGCAAGAACTGGGGAACAGCTGCTGCTCTCAGCACTTCCCAGCAATGAGTAAGTCATCCTGGAAATGGGTGGCAGGAAACTCTGCCTTTCTCCTGGGGAAAAAGTGATCTCTGTCCCCCCAGGTGCCCTCTCCCTTGTCGCCAGCCATGGCTGTGGTGGGTACCAAATGTGTTTAAGGTGAAATGCTGTGATACATGAGGTCTAACATGTTCTCACCCTCTTCCAGCTCCCTGCTCAGGAGGATGTCTCCACTCCCTGTTGCCACCCTGCAAAACCCCTCTTTGTAAGCCCTGGATGCTTCCCCCCCCCACCCCCATGTTGTCCTGCCTGCCCTTACGGGTGTGCCCTACAAAAGGGGCTTTTGTGGAGGTGTGCTCGAGGGAGGTAGTCAATTTTTAGCTTCCTGTTCACTGAGCCAGGAGTAAGATTTTAACAGGGACTGTGCTAGACCAGAGCTGTTTTGCTATTGCTTAACTAGTGCTGCCTGGCTCTGGGCCACTTAAAACAAAAGGCCAGACCCCAGAAAAGAGCAGAGCATCGCTACAGTCACTGGAAAAACAAAACTGGGCCCTTTCTCCATGTGGCTCAAACGCTGCCCAGGCCTGGGGTTTCAGAGCTAGAGAAACCTCCCCCAAGTTGGTAGGTGGAGGTATTTGTTGGGGTGGGGGCTTGTGTTTCTCCACTCAGGGATGTGGAGGGGAACTGGGGGGAGTCCGTGTCATCCGGCAGAGTTTTGTGGCGAGGGAGAAGCTTTCATCCTCTCTGCCACAACCCATGGCCGCTGCATCTGCTTCTCAGGTGGGGAAACCAAGGTGCCGATGCCCCAGGGACTGAGCTCTGTGGCCAGGCACTGTCCTGGGTTGTGCTGTCTGGGCAGTCTGCTCTGGCACACCTAAAGGGAGGGGAAGGTACTAGCTGGGTTTGGCAGCAGCAAGCTATGCACCGCACTTCATCCCTGAAAGTCCTGTTCGTTTAAAGGCATGAATGCAGTCTGAGAGTTCATGACTAACTGGAAAATGAGATTAAGTTAACAAGGTATGCCTTAGGACACCAGTGAGATTAAATCTCTGGATTTTTAATAACAGCAATAAAATACTTCTGCCTCATGGTACAAAAGCCTCACCAGTAGCTGATGTTAGCCTCAGTTTCTCTCCTGGTCAAAGAACACGCTGTTAGGGACCAAGTTGACTAGTACACAACTTCATGTCAGGGCCTTATCCAGGGCACTGTAAAAGCGAAGGCAAGGGGCCCCTTCCCAGGGATGCTGGGCTCAGGAGGTAGAGCTGTGCAGGGCTCTGGCATGGACTTGCTCTGTCAGGCTGTTTTCAAAACAGCTATTCTGCTTCTCAGAGTTTGCAGAAGATTTCCAATAGCCATGAGGACCATGGAAAAGGTTTTTAAGTGCTCAGAGATGTAGGAGGTGCAAGGGCACAGGTCAAAAGCTAACTTCTTCAAGGGGAGATAAAGCCCGGAGGCTGTAAATGGCTCAGTGGGGGACAGCTGGGTCTGTGTGCAGGTGACAGCCCAAGTACCTAGAGCAGCTACTGTCTAATGCTTTTCCAGGAGATGAGAAACAGCTGAAAAAAATGTTATTTTACTTGTTTTCTTTCTCTTTTATTGTCCACTGTCGCTAACCAATCCCTTGGTGTGACTTGTATCAGAAGGGGAATGGTGATGTTGCATGTTTCTTACCCTTTCTGCATGTAGGATGTGTATTTCCAGAGCCTGCTGCAGGCTCTGACCCTTAGGAAGGGCCGGTGACCAGTCAGCATGCCAGGCATGAGGGGAAGGTTTTGCTCAAGGTATGTGGCATGGCATGCTCTTTTTACCTCCCCTTCTTGCAGAAACCATAAAAGGCATTAGTTTGCGATGTAGGTAGCAAAGTGCTGGTATAATTCAATATAGTTCATATGCAAGTACCTACTGATAGCTACTTGTGTTTTCCTAACACTGCTGGATATTCAGTGTTTGTGTGCTTGAGGAAGACTTTTACTTGGGGTTGGTCTTGTCTTGTAATGGTGTGCTGTCATTAAAGACCCCCAGGAAGGCAAAGCTTGTACTGGAGAGGTGTTCTGTGGCTGGTGTGAGCATCTTCCTCTTTCATCTGAGTAAAGCATTGCTCAGCCTGGAGCCTGCTCTCATTAGAGTGAACAACAGAGAGCTTTAATCCCCTTTGCTGCAGGAATTGACACACCTTGCTGATGTGACAGATAGAACAGGATTCATAAGCCACCAGCCTGGCACTGGAAGGCTGCTGGAAAATCCCAGCTGTTACTGAAACAAAGCAGTCTGTCACACCTCTGGAGTTGCTCAGAACTGATTTGTATTTATTTGTGTTTGATATACAAAGGGGCAATTCAGACCTCAGCTCCTCCTGACGGTCAGGTTGTTTCTCCAAAGCCTGCAGGTGTGCCAGTTGTTTGGTCTGAGAGATGTGTACCTGCAATAGGCTTCAAGCAAATAGAGCCTGGGGATGGGGGTCACGAGCAAGCGGAGTTCCTCACGTGCTGTGCACGAGACAGAACCCCTACACTGGCAAATGCACGCAATGGTTGGCTTAAACCACCTCCCCACGAGTTGGCTGGCTCCATGACTTGCCTGACAAATTTTCTGTGACTTTCCCTGCTTGTTTTTCCTTAAGAAACCTCCAAGCCTTTTTGTACACCCTGACAGGCCACGGGGAGACGTGCTTGTGACTGTGACCCTGCGGCAATCCCAGCGATCACCGTCAGTGTTGGATGAATGCTAAATCCATGCTGTGCCCAGCACCCCTACACTCCTCGGACCTGCTTGCCTGTGTTATCCCCTTAGCCAGGCAAGGACCACCCCAGGCCACCGTGGCTCTGGGTGTTACGGATGCATCCTCTGCTGTCAGCATCCTGCTTGAGTCAGTGCAAAACGCTGCAGGACCTTGAAGCCTTGCCAAGTAACGGGGCTGGTTTAGGATTTGGTGCCTTGTGCGTGTGGCTAAGGAAGGAAGTGACTTATGTGCTTGTGATTGGTTTTTCCTTGCAGGTTTGTGCTGGGAGGCAAGAGTGAAATGCGTTTGATGCCTCAGACTGTGCGCAGCTCGCTGGCACTTGCCCAGCCATAGGTGGCCAGAATTGGGGTGGGCAGGAGGATAGCGGCTCGCAGCAGCACCCTGATGGTGTTTCGGGAGGGTAGGGGTGTGCATTGGCTGCAGAGAGAAACAGTCTCAGCATCTCTGTCCTTGACGTCTGCTCCTGACTCAAGGCTAGACCTGTCACAGGCTCCACAAACAGAGCTAGAAGAGTAATCCAGTACTAAATGCTCACTGGAAGTGTCATGTCTCTGGAAAAACCCTTGCTGAGCCATAGCCATCAATATTCTGTTGTGACAGAGTAAGTCACCAGACCGAATGGGCCAAAACATTGTAAAACACATGTTAGGGGGCACCTTTCAAGTTCCTGGCTTTCAGCAGGAATTTGATTCAAGCAGCTCTTCAGGTTTTGTCCAGTGGCCTTTGTGCAATTACCTGGAAATCAAAATATTTAGTCATCTTTCCACCTTCCCTTCTTTCTCCTGTGTTGCTCCTCTTGTCTTGGAAAATGTGGTTTAGATCTTAACAAACACCTTCAAGGTAGGATGGGGATACCTTCTGATAGATATCTAGATATCTTCTGATATCTAGAAAATTAATTTTTAAAATATATGCTATGTGCATATACTATTTCCGCTTAGTCATGTGCACTCCTATAGCCTTCTAACACATGCCTTGACTGTTGGGAGAAGCACCCCTTGATGTCCCTAGGTTGCTTTGCCACCTCCCTGGGCAGTGGCAGTGATGCTGCTGTTGAAGGCTCAGCACATTTCTCGCCAAGATGTGCAAGTCTGCCCGGGGCCCCCGGGCCCTGACAGCGCAGAGGGATGGCCAGACAGGCTCTGCAGAGAGAGGAGAGGGCCACAGCAGTGCAACTCCTGTATTCAAGTGTCAGGGGAGAGCAGCTCTCAGGCAAATGGGTATTGTTCCCATGTGGTCCCTGCCAGACCAGCCTTGTTTCACTTCACCTGAGCTACATACAATGCGAGGAGTTTGCTTGTGCGATGTTGCCTTCTTTTGCCCAGTGGTTTATTCGGCCATGCCGCTTGTGCTGCAGTGTCTTTTCTTATGGATGGAGGCCAGAGTATTTACTTGTAAATTCCTGCAGTGACTTAAGAAAATAAGACAGGAAGTAGCTGATATTTTTTTAAGGTACGTTGGCTCAGAAAGATTTATAGTAATGACTATTGAGCCCAGATCCAAACAAGTTCAGTAAGTGTGTTATACCTACTTATACTAGTGAGGCTTTCCACTGACAGAATGTAATTTTTCATTTTTGTTTAATGATTGACCTTGTTTGGAGAGCAGGGGAAAGTAAACCATTTGTTATTTCAGTCCTCTATTTCCGTCTTGGATTATACATTTTGCATGTGGGGACACGTTGCAGGGAATTACCCATCTGGGTAAAATGACCTCCGGCCAGGAGGTGCCTTCCTTACCACTGCTTTCCTAGGCTGTGACTGTGCAGCCACATTGTGCTGCACTCCACTTCTCTCAACAGCTCCTGAGGCTCAGCTGTATAAGTGTTTAAATGCTTTGCCACCTCAAGAGCAACTGCGAACACAGTGAAACGTGAAAATGGTCCTATGTTTGGTCAAGTTCTTCCATGGTTAGGAAATGCTTTTGCAGAGGAAAGTTTGACTCATTTCTTTGACTTTGAAGGAATATTCCACATCTTCGTGTGAGCTGTGTATGAGAGAGTATATGTATCAGGTTTGTCAGAACTGAGTATTTCTATGTAAGTTTTAATATTGCTTGAGATCAGAACAGGGTTTGCCATGTCAAACAGGATCACAAAGCATGTGCATGTTGTGGCATATGTTCAATCTTTGCAAAACTGCATTTATAGATTGGGGGAAACAAGTTGCTTTCGGTGAGCTAACCATCATTATAGGTTACGGCAGCCCTTCCCAGACCACTGGCTTAAACAGGAAGGGAGAGAGACGTCTGCCCTGTCTTCAGTTTGACAAACCAAACTCGTCACAGTATTTTGATGCACAAACCATCGCCCAAAATAACCCCATTCTTGTGCTTCAGCTTATATTTGCAATTATACTTTGCAACAGGAAGAAAACTATGTTAATTACATTTCACAGAACAAACACTTCTCTTGTGCTTTCCTAGAATGTTCTGTAGGGAGATTACTATGTTGAAATAAAAAAACAAACAAACTAATAGCTGTTTTCATTGGAGAGCCTAACTTCCACCTTGCTGCTCATTAGAGCAGGGCCTACGCCGATGAAGAGATTTCCTGGAGAGTAATAGCTGAATAACCTGCACAAAGAATTGCTCCTGCTGGGCACAGGCCCTGCATGATGACAACGTACAGAAGTGTTGGTAGCCCCAGCATGACAGATGCTCACCCTACCAGGCCTTCACTGAGAGGGAGCCTGTACATGGGTGAGACCCCACTGAGGTGGGCACCTTGCACAGAGCAGTTGGGTTACACCACGCTGAGTAACCTGAAAAGCTGTGATGTTGCTTCCTATGTACAGAGATGCTGAACAGGTGTCAGGCAGGAAGGATCCTCCACTTTCCCCCACACTTCTGCTTTAATTCCATTGAATCCAGAAAAGTTATTCCTCTGGATTTCTACGACAAAAACGTGGAGTGGGATAAAAAGACAGTGGACAACAGGGAGTTTGTATTGCATTGAGAGAGGAACGGAGAGATACTGTCACTGGTCACTTCCAGAACTAATTTCTAGGTTTTTTAATACCTCTGTGTTTCTAATCCCTTTTCCATCAGTGGCTCAGCTATTTTGACCATCTTGCTGTCTTTCAGAGTTGATCACTGGGAGGAGAAATCTTATTTCCAGAAAGTCAGGAGATGTGCATGCAGCCTAATGGAGCTGGGGGAGCTCCTGTTTCCCTAGAGGGCACAGACCTATTCACGGTACAGTAAAGCAAAGACTTCTTGGGCAGCAAAGTCTGAAATCGGAGCAGGAGCGAGAAGCCAGTGCTCTGGGGAGGCTTTCTCAGCTGTGAGCACAAGGGTGCTGGAAAAACCTCACCAGCATTGCCATCAGGGTTACCTCTGTTAAAACCAGAATATAACCTGTTAATACCAGTACTGGAGGGGCTGGAATACAACTGATAATTGTCAGCCAGGCTGCTGTGGTTATACGTGGCTGAATTGTGTAAATGGCATGAATAATCTCTCGCCCACAAAAAACAACGGGAAAGCCTGTACATAATTTAATTCTTAGAGTTACAGATGGGCGGTGTAGTTAGCGCTTATCAATGTGACTTTATGGAAAATGGCTTTAACACAGAATAACCCCAATTCAGGAGGAATAACTGCATTTGGCCAAATGCAAGCTGTTAAGCTCAGTAGTATCTGGAGTTGGTCCTTCAGTCTGATTTGTGGAGGGGGTCAAAGTAGAAGATGGTCTGTTTTAGCTTTAAAAATCCACAAATCCTCACCCTCTGGTATCATCTGTACACTGCGGTAATTGACTCTTTTAGTCTGTCCATATTACAAATTCATGCCTGGTAGAGTTGTTGGTTTTCCAGGAAAGATCTTCTGAGTGTTGACCTGGAGCCCCTGGATAGCCCAAGCAGCTGTTCCAACATGTAACAAGGCAGCGCACAGGCTTGCTTTCGCCCCCATTAATTGCTATGCAGGGATGGGGTAGGGAAGAAGAGCAGCCCAAGCAGACAGGCTAATTGTCAGCAGGGCATATCGTGGTGAAACAGGAGCAGCCCAGCTGTCTTAAGCTTCAATTTGCAGTGTCTGTGTAGCCCACGTAATAAAAAAAGCCGCCCTCTTTCCCTGCCTCCAGTGTGCAATCTGTGTATGTGCAAACATAGCTGTTTTCCACTGAAGTCTATGGGGAAGACTTCCTGTTAAAGAAAGATATTTAAAACCTGCAGCCAGAGAATGAAATTACTTGGCCAGGTTAATTTTTTTTCTTTTTGCTATTTTGCCTCTGTATTGTTCCTTGCTTTCCATGACAATAATGATGGGAAATCAATGTGTTAAGAGAAATGCTAGTGTAATTGTGAGTTCAGAGTGATATTTTCAGTATCTCTCAGGCTTCTATGCCTTGTCTGATGTGTGGGCAGTATCAAGCCAGGAGCTGATAAACAAAATGGGCAAATTATTATTGCATCAAGCCTTATACTTGCCTCCTTTTTTAAATATATTTAATAGTCTTTACCCAATAACTGGACCTAATAACTGTATGATCAATAAGAGAAAGCTTGTGCCCATACAGTAGCTTTGCAAGATCAGAGCCATAATGAGTATTATTTTTGCTGAAAATTATTTGTCACATGCTATAACATCAGTGTGGGAAGGGCAGGTATGGTAGACATGAAGTTAAATGAAAGGCTACTTCAAAAAAATCTTGCCATGGTAGTTTGCATTTCTTATTATTTTGATGTTACTGTTTTTTTAGTTATCATTGGAAAATCTACATTATTCCTATCATCTTAAGACCCCAGACAAGCCAGTGAGCATGCCTCGTAACTTGCCTGTAAAAGCAGCAGTGTTATATCCCAGCAATGACACTGGTCAAAAAAAGCCATGGTGAGTGTTCCCTGGACAGCCCACCTCCTCTCGCCCTTGCTCTGAGACTCAGTCCTGCATTTCCTCTTGTAGGAATCTGTGTCAAATGGGACTGCCGCTGTGTTACACTGCTCCCTCTCATGATAGCAGCCACCTAGCAAAGAGGTAGGATGAATGAATCAACTGATCTGAAAGATTGGAAGGTATACCTGAAAATGCCGAGTGCATCAGCCTGGATTCTTTGCCTGAGGCAGAGGCAAAGGAGACATCCATGGCCGTGAATATTTGTTGAAATTAAGCCCTCCTCTTTCCATCTTTACTCGAGACTTGGGGGGCTTGGACTAGTCTCACTGGGATTTGCCATGGTCCAGCGTGCTCTTTTGCTGTTGATTTTTGGGTTTTTTTGTTACTTCCATGTGACTGAGAACTCCAGAATTTCATTTGGTCCAGAAAGTGGAATTTAAAATATTAACTATATGTGCATATGTGTGTTAGTATATATGAGCATCTGTGTGTGTGTGTGTGTATTGCTGTGGCTGAGCCACAGCAAAGAAGTGCTGCAGGAAGCCTGCTCTGATCAGACTTTCAGCCTGGGATGTAATTATGCCTCCAATTTTCAATCAGTAAAATTCTAGCCACCTTGTGCATGGAGGCAAACACTGGGGTGTCTCTCTGTACCAAAGCCTGTTCCGGGGGAAATTAGCTTCTTTTTGCAAAAGGTGAATATAAAAGAACCCATTCTGCAGAAGTCATTTATCTAAGCAGCTTTGCTAGCTGAATGCTGACATGCAGCCACCTCTGGTTTTTGCTGTAGCCACCACACTATTTCTTTTCCTCTGTTTAGCACACCCAGGGAGCCTGGGTAGCGTAGCTGAGTTGATACGCAGTTGCGTGCACTATTAGGGTAGTGCAGGAGTAGGAAGTGTCAGGGATGCGGGCAGCAGCATCGTCCTGCAGGGCTCAGACAGATTCCTGTGGGCTGCAACTGCATTGGTGCCAATAAAGGTACAAGTGCAAGAGTTTCTATAGTGCTTCCTTCAGGGACCGGGTGCCATAATAAATGCTTTTCAGCAGCCTGCTGAGGGCACAGAGTTATCTGTTGACAACCTGCCTCCTTAGATCTGTGATTTCCAGTCTGGCTCAGCCCATGTGTCTCTGCCCTGTTACTGCCCTGCTGCTTGAGGTGAGACCAACACAGCTCCAACAAGCAGTTGTGCTTCCTCATTTTGTCTAATCAATTGCTTAGATGAGATTTAGTCTGTGTTTCAACATCAGTTATTTTGGGTATAGCAGATCAAGTTTCTCCATACAGAACGGATGTTGCTTCCCAAAATTGCTTGTCATCCTCTGTGTTCACATTTTCCATGGGTGAGGAGAAGTCATTTGACTTCTTTGTGATAAACAAGACTCAGTGAGCAAAACAGCAGTTCTGGCTTGTTATTTATTGACTAGTAATGTTCCTCCTAATGCAAAGAGCCCTGATGCTGCGTATGCTCCTCAAGAGTTTGTTGCCTCGTCAGCTGCCCCTTCTTACTGTTTTCTTCAGAGCCTGCTCATTAACCCAGTTTCTTAGGCTTTCCTTTCCTCTAGTTAATGTATAGCTGCAGTTTGCTTCCTGCTTTGCACACATATGCCAACCACAGTTTGCCATTTATTCTGCCAAATTTATAGCTACGTGGTCAACCAATAATCTGTCTAGGTAGCCAGTATGAATTATGTGCAAAATGTTATTTCCTAAATCTGGATGTGATTATCTCTCAACTGTGTATTTCCAAAAAAGCACCTCCCTTCCAAAGAGAGCTGGTAAGCAAGGAAGGAGAGAGGGGGCTTGCCAAAACTGTTTGTGCTGCTGTGCTCCCATACCTAGCAGGCTGTCTGTCCTCCTGGCTAGCCAAGCTCAGTGTGCCTCTGCGCAGTTCCCTCGTATCGCAGGCTGGTGGGCTCCTGGTCCTTGGTGTTGGGCAGGGTCAGGGACTGGCCAGTCCAGGAGGTGACAAATCTGGGGAGTAAGGGCACCTGCCCCGCATACAGGAGCTGCCAGTTCAGTACAGAGGTACTTTCCAAAACAAAATATTTTTGCATTCCAGTCCTGCTAAAAGGGAGGCCAGGAAGGAAAAGAAAACTGACTGAACAAGGGGGGGGGGAGGTACCTTTCTAATGAAAAGAAACCTTTATACTTTTTCCCAGACACTTGTATTACCCATCATCTGAACTATTCAGTATATCAATTTATCCTATTTACTTGAAAAATTATACAATTAAGAAAATTAACATCTCCTTTGACTTGCTGATGGTAATATCTATCAGGTGTGAGTTACTACTTCCCATTCCATCCAAAAAAACCCCCAATTTTTTAAAATTGAAAGGATTAATACAATTTTAATATGCAAAACACAAGGAGAAATTGCTGGGTCTGAGTGATGTTCATTGACTGCTTGTTGTACAAGAGGTGGCTACCCCAATACCAATTAAGATTAAGTATCCTGACATGCAGGAGATGTCCCAGCTTTCCCAGCTAGAACCAAAATGATCCATTGCTGCAGTGAAGCCTGGTTCCTGCAGAGCTCCTGCCTGGATGGGCTTCGAGGGAAAACAGCCTCATCACCTCCAAGCTTGAGGAAGCTGTGGGGAATCTCTCGGTGACTCAGTCGAGATGGCAGAAGCCTTGACCCTAGCCTGCTGGTTTTTGGTTCCCCCACAAAATCAAATCAGCTTCTCGGCCAAACAACTTCCTCCCCAAATCCAATCCCCAACTCTTTAATTTCCCTTCATCAGGCCCACAGATGGGTTTTTCCTCCCACTCCACCGGCAGGGGCTCCACACCCTGGTGCACAGTGCCTGGGAGATGTTTGCTTTCACACTGACTCAGTTCTGCATCTGTCCCACCTCAGACCACAGCAGCCCTAGACTGAGAGTTAAGAAAACTGCTCACAACAAAACCTGAAGCCACGTGAAATCCGAAGGGTTTCTGGTGTGTAGCCCAGCCTGAGTCTGAGGTCAGGTTTACTGACAGGGTCACAACCCGTGCTAGCAGTCCCGCACATGCTTCACCTTCCCCAGACCTTCTAGAGATAGAAAAGTCAGGGCAAGCTGCAGAAAAGATGCTTTGTGTACAGATAACCACAGATATGCAGGCTGCAATCCTGCGTTGCGTAATGCCCGGCACCTCTCCAAATTATCTGTTTTGCGCTGGCCCCTTCCAGGAGGCACTCAGAAAGTGTGCCTTGTAAAAAGTTTGTCTCTGGGATTGGTAGCAAACTTTTTTGGACTCTCTGCTCCTCATGCTGTGAGCCTTGCGTGGTTGTGTGTGGAAACATGACGTGAGCTCAACATGGTATATGTGGAATGCAAAACCGAGGCTGCTGTGTGATAAGGATTACCAGGGCACAGCTAGGACTCTCCCTCTGTCATGCAGTATAGGGTTGCAGTGCTCATCTCAGTTACGCATAGAAGCAGTGCGTGGGTGACTGCGGATGAGGAGTTGGCCCATTATCTTCCCTGTCCACCTCTTCTCTGTCGTGCTGTGCTGTAATCTGTTCTCTTTCTTGCAGTGAGGGGGTGGCTCTTCATGCTTTGCCAGTGGAGTTTAGTGAAGATGCAAGCAGAGGGGTGTTGGGTGTGCAGAATCATTCCTGTGGTGCCCTGCCGAAAGTCCCTGCCCTAGATGGAAGAGGCATCTTGTGACTTTCCAACAGTTTCACAATGCAGAGCAAGAAGATGCTGTTCTTTCCATGCCCATTCTGCATATTCAGAGGTTTCCATTAGTGTCCTTTCTCACTGGGAGGAGAAAATTTTGCAGTAGGGTAGGAAACAGGGAACTGAGATAGCAGGGGGAGAGAGAGGGAAACAACTTGTCACAAAGTTTTTGCCATCTTGTCCAAAAAGCAATCTTCTGTGAAGCTATTTCCTACCATCAAATTCCCCTCAGTACTCAGACTGTGAGCCCTGAGCTGGCAAACTGATGGTTACTTTCTTATGAGCATATAGAGGATTTAAGCACATGCACCTTGCGTGCTTTCCTTCACCCTGGAGCGTTATCTCTGCAGCAGTGTTCAGGCTTCAGAGACAACATCTTAAGAGAGCGGATTGAGCTCAGCTCCCATTGAGATGCTGAAAGTCTCATCCTCCTCTTCTCAAGCAATTGCTTTTTGAGGGTTACATACATCACAAAATGGCACAGTCATGAAAACATCTTGTACATCATATATACTTTCACCGGTTGCTTTTGTTTCTAATAGTAGTTCAGACTATTACTGTGTTTATTAAATTTTCCAATTGAAACAAATGCAATTCTTTTTCTGTCAATTCAGAGCTGAAACAGCCACAAAACCAGCACTGGAGTATCTGCTGTTTTGCTCTTCACACTGGTAACTACGATGACCTGAAAATAACATAATGTTTCTCTGCTGGTTTAATTCCTCCTGCTGCTGCTGCTCCATGGACTTCAGTATTAAAATACATGAATTTCAACAGGAAAAAAAGATCCGGAAAATTTGGTTTTTCTAGCTGGCTGTAAAAGTAAGGGAGGAAACATCAGTAGGGCTCCATTTTAGGAAGCTACAGACAGCTGGACTGTATTTATGCTGTAGTAGGAGCAGCCACTCAGCTCTGTGAAAGCTGGGATCTGACTGAGGCTGTTCAGCCTCCAGGATTTGTGGGCCACAGCTGTATGGCAGTTTCTCAAATATTTATTTTTTTCTTCAGTTTCCAAAGCTGTTCCTAAAAAGGCATTTGAAAATGTGAACAGGTAGCAACTAGTCTCAGAAGTCAGTGACAAGCTCTCTTTATGCAGAGGGAAATAAGGACAGACCAAAAGACTGTGCTATCTGTCAAACACTGGCACTTTCTAATACGCTGGCCGCTCTCGGTGGGGCTGTTTCCCGGAAAGTCTCTGTTCTGTCCCGGTTAATCACCTACTGCAGCTCTAGGTTGGTGTTGTGCCTAGTTCTGCACCCGCCCCAGGAACGGCTAGGATCAACTCTGGGAAAGTAAGATACCATAACCCCCTTTATTGCCTGCATGAGGGTTAAATAGAGCTCTTCTTGCCAACAAGGCATCTGAGCTGCATTGCAAGTGGCAGGAAGACTGGACCCCACATTGTTCTGAACTGCCCTGTTACTCCACAAGAGGTTTTGCTTGGGAGAAACTTGTTGCTGCTTGCTTGATTGCTGCTCTCTTTTGGAAACGCTCTAAGTGGTGCAAAGCAAAAGATACACAGTTGTGCTGCGCAGCATGCATTATCGGGGTGCCCTGCTCACATATTAAGGAGCAAATTTCTGTTGTAATTTCTTTATTGAACAGATCTGACACCTGTATCACTTCTGCATACCAAGTACTCTCCTAGGCCTCGACTCAAATGCTGTGGTGGTCTGTATAGTCTATTTAAGAGATAGAAGGTTTTTTGAAGCCTACCAACTGCTGAATGTAAGCTTTTCCCCACTTTTGAAGCTTTAATTGGGAAAATTTAAGGGCTTTTGGGGATACATTATACTGGCTGACATGCTGAGTTTCGAAGGTACTTTTCAGGAGTATTTTATGGTAGCAATGCGAGAAAGTTTTGCTTTTCATCTTTTTCTCACAGAAACCACTTACTAAGTCTGCTTTTCTTTGGGACGTTCTAGTTGCAAAACAGTTGTTTCTAAGAACACTGCCAAGCTGGGGGTTCTTGGGGCTTTTACTTGATAGCATTCTTAATGCTGCTGAAGAAATTAATCTCTCTCTCCCAGTATTAGTCTTTCCCACCTAGAAGATGCTGCTCTGCTCTCCCCCAAGACCCGTTTTTTGGTGAACAAATCTAAACAAAAGCCAGCTCTCCTGAAAGATTGGGCATTACAGGTCACTTGAGGCAGGCTGGGATTTCCCACGCTGGCCAGAGATATTGCTGGGCATCGTGCTGATGTCTCAGCTCAGGATCTTAGGTACGTGTCAGATTGCACAAGGAGGCACTGATAGCGCTTCTCGATGACACGAAATGGCAGCCTAACCACATGTTCCTAACGCAGCCTAAGATGGAAGAAATTGTGGTCAAAAGCTTTGTTTGACAGGATAGCCAAGTAGAAAATGTCACCTAAGTGCAAAAAATTACAGCCTGTCATGGTCGTGCTCCACACAGACCCTGACAGCTCTTGAAAGCTGAAATCATGTACCCTCCCACTTGTACAAATTCGAGCAAGTTGCTTCTGCTGTGCCACCGCCAGCCAAGTGCTCTCTCCAGAATTAGGCATTGTGATGTGGAAAGTGAAAATGGCGAAAGTTCCCCCCTTTTTGCCTGCTTGTTCCTTATCTCTGAGAGGACGAGAAGCGCTACCTCCTACCAAGGCAAAGGATTTCTCAGCTAGATGAAATGATTTACAGGATGAATAACCACATAATGACAGGCATGAGACGAGTGCTAAATTTACTACAGCTCTGTACTGGCTGATCTTGCATAAAATGAAGCCATTTAGTAATAACTGTCGCTTCACGTCCTGCTTCTGGATTACTGCAAAACATCACTGTTGTTCCTTAGTTCTTACAAAATCAACCATATAGCTTTGGCAATGGTATTCAGAAATGCTGCCGTCTCCCAGCACGCTGCAAATACCAGTTTGCCAGAAACAACTCCCTGGGGGTCACATAGCGTCTCCGCTGGGAGCCAAGTGTTCCAGGTATTCGCAAAACATTTGCCTTGAAAAGCCACAGTGATAACTGACCTGTACAGGAAGGTCTTTAACAAACTGCAGGAAGGCTGTGTTTCTAATGGCTCCGGGCTTCTCCATCAGCATGACTGGTAACTGCTGCTGAACTTGGTGAACCAGGTTGTTTACAAGTCCTGACATAACACATATTTTTCTGAAAGTCTGATAGACAGTAATATGCCATTATGCAGATTGCAGGTGCTGGAAGGTTCTTGTTTTGGCCAGACAACAGCTCTAGGGGATCTTTCAGTATAATGTTGTTTTTCAGTTCCGTTTCTCTTGATGAATGATTGGTAGAGAAAGTAGGTTTTTGCAGGCTTAAAATTTGATCCAGTGTGTGGACCGGAGAGCAGCACCCAGCATACCCAGTCCCCCATTCAGTGGTGTGAGCCACCGAGCTTCTCTGTCTCAGTTTCTTGCTCTGTCAGATGGAAGCAGGTTTTTCTTACTGGACAGGGGAGCTGCAAGTTGCACTGTTCATTTGTATCGGTGTTTGGGATCAAAGGTACTCGGCTACCTAAGGGCCTCGTTTGGGGTTCCCTGGAGTCAATAACAGTGGCCTTTTGAAGCAGTCCTATTTATTAAGTAATAGTGATGTATTATAATCTAGGTGTATCAGCTACTACATAATGCTCAACCCAAAATTTCTAAATAGCACCCACTTACAGATCGAGTCCTGCATCTGCATTCAAGGGCTTCAGTAAACCATCTGGTTTCCAGAAGCACTGAGCTGCAGATATGATGGGAGATGATAGAAGCTATCTAAATCTGCAGATCATCACGCTGGATCACTAATCCTAGTTACTGAAGGCTTTTTTGCTTGAAAAGTCTTTCCTGAGTTAGTAAATAATAATGATCACATAGCTCCAAAAACAAAAGCTAGGATAGTCCTCATTCAGGTGGATGCATATGTGGGTTTATGGACATGCAGAACTGTTAATGATATACTATCTTTTTATCCAATTCTCCTCCTAGGATATTAGAATACTCTATTAAGCAGACTAAGTTAAACTTCTAGCTGTTGCTGATCTCAGCTCAAAAATATAATTAGATAGGTCTGCGTGATGATGTGATGGGCAGTTGCTGAGCTAACTTCGGTATGTTTCTCATGGTGTTTCTAAACATGCCACAGAAGTGTTAGTGAGCACAGGATAACTGGTAACATGAGCTGGGACAACAAGGTGTCTATTTCGTTGCTGCTTGACTAAGGACACATCAAACATTAGCTGGGTATCAGAAATGAGGAGAAAGATAACTGCTTTGAAACAGTTATAAATACTCTGCCTTCTAAAAGGGCTGTTCTCCTGTGCTTGAATGACACCTCATTGTCATTTTAAAGAAATACCAAATGGAAGAGGGTCTGAGAGTCTTACAGCACATCGCAGATGAGGCAGAATCTATCCAAAGCTATGGCCATCCAAGCAAGGTGCTGCCAGAATACATCTGTTGCCCATCAGCAGGGCCGATGCACTGCTCCGTAGCAGACATGGAATTTCATCGCATGATGTCCCTTGCTTCCCAGTGCTAGTCATGGCGCTCCTCATACTGGAGCTACAGCTGCTTTTTTTTTCCTTTTTCTTTTTTTTAGCTTGAAAAATATCTGGCATCTGGTCCCTGAAAAGGTTTCTGGAGCAGGTTTGGTGCAGCAGACAGCTGTAGCAGGTGACTCAACTGAACCACCTGAGAGAGTGGATGAAACTAGAAAGGACCCAGAAGGGATACAAATGAATAGAAAAGGAGGGAGAATTTCTGATAATGGTGCACAAACCCTTTTTAATTAGACTATCAGTGGCTCTTGTACACCTTTACAAACAAGTTTCTGGATGCAGAATGCCTATTGAAACACAGTAATTTTTTTTTTTTTTTTTTGACCCAGATCAGACCAAAAAGGCAAAAGGCCATATTCTGCACCTTGTCTTTGCAATTCCCGTTGCCACATGTATACCCTGGAGAGCAAATCTATAACTTTGTGGAAGCATTAACACCTTTTTGGGGAGTTTTATGTTCAGATCTCTTTCTTCCTGCACACATCACATATTCTTACCCCCTACAGAACAGGGCATGAAAGGTTTCTGGGAAACTGGGCTTTGCCTTTTCACAAAAGGAGGACAGACGTGCCCTGAAGTCCTCCTACATGATACCAAATGCTGTGCATTCAACAGACCTGCTGGTTAATGATCTTGCCCATAAGTAATGTTTTAACCATAGAGTAGCTTTTGTTTGCTTCAAAAGCCACAAAGCCAAAGAGGAAGCGTAGGAGAACGTGGGCAGGACGGTGGCCAGGAGCCTCATGACCTCATCTTTTTCCGCCACACGGGGATTGGTGGCTGTGCCTGGGACAGGGTTTAAATTCCCCGAGGTTGGAGATGTCAGGCAGTCAGGGGATGAGGGGAGAAAGCCAGAGCTGCTAGGAGCCAACTGGCTGGAGCTACTGCTGGGATCACTAAGAGCACTCTTGTCGCAGCTGACTCCTCCAGCACCAGAAAAGGTAATTTTTTGCTTTTTTACCTGACATGTGCCATTCTGTCTGCAGCTTTAGTCAACGAAGCATTGGGCAGGAGATCTTTGAAAACTGTTTCACTGGACAGGGATGTTTGATGTTTCTCTGTGGAAAAAGGTGTGCTTTTATAGGAGCAAGGTTGCTTTAGCGATGTAAGGTATTATACATAATCATAATTTTAAACTTGTGTGCTGATAGATGTCGGGAGGACGTTACTGAAACCCTGCCACTGAATCAAGTGCTGGAAACTCAAAGATGGTACTTGAAAAAGGAAGCTTCCTCCCTCGTGTAACCACTGCCTGACAGCGTCCCTGTTTCTCCTGGCAGGCTTGCAGTTTGTGCTGCACACTACTGAATGGATGGGACACACACCCTTCTCTGTGTAACTCTTGAAATTGCAATACCTCTAATAGAGTGTCCTGTCTCAGGGCCAGCCTTACTAATGTATTTTAAATGTGCCCTTAGTAGCCTTTCTTTCCTGCAATGATTTCCTAAAGTTTTAAATGCCTCTTGTTCATCAGTAAATCAGTTTAATTTCTCAGGGATGTTCCTTATCCTGGGAATTGGTCTGTCAGCACCAAAGTTTACTGTAGCTCAGCACTCTCCCAATTTTAGCAGGAATCACTCATTTATTAAATAGCTAAAACTGCAATGTGAGCAGCTATTTCACTTCATCTCTTGCTTGGAAACACAGGTTATTCTGTTCAAGCTTCTGGAGGGGGAAGTAAAGGTCTATCAATAAAAGCAGTTTATGTTCATTACTTACAGTGACTCCAGTTAATAACCCTGAAAACTAGTTTTAAAATAACTGAAAAGAGGACCTAAGCTGAGTTTCTCTTGTCCTGTCTCTTCTGACAAAATGATGTTAAATGAAAGAAGATAAACTAAAGCTGATCTTTATAGCAGTTTGTTTTTCACAAAGCTTTTCTTTTGCCAGTGCAAGTCAGTAGATGACAGAAGGAGTCTGCTCGCCTTCTCAGTGTGGCTACTCTCACCACTGCTCAGCACTTCTCAGCACCTGGTTTTAAAATTCTTGTAGCTTTTGAGTTGCTAAGTCATTACAAAACCAGCTGGGTGTGGGGTGATGATGGAGGACAGAGGAAAAAGATTGGCATGGGCAGGTTGAATCCTTAGCGGAGAGCTGGTCTCGGCACACTGAAGTACACCAGGAGAAAGAAAAAGCCTATGGCATTTTTGTGGTATTTTACCGTGTTGACTCACTGTTCCAAAATATTTTCTAGGTAAAACATCACAATGAAGGTGGCAGTTCTGTGTTTATGCCTTATCAGCATCACCGCTGCATGGCCAGTGAGTAAATCACAAATGCATATCAGCAATCACTTGTGTATTTTCTTTGCATTTCTAGCACGAAATTAATACTGGCAAATGCTTTTTCTCTTTTCTCCCTTCAAGGTGAATAAATCCAAGCAGCATGCCATTTCTGCCAGCTCCGAAGAAAAATACGTAAGCTTCTTTTGTCTTTCTATTCATTTTCTTTAATAAATCCTTTTTGATTTTTTTTTCTCTAATACACATTGTCTGATACTTGTTTTATGATTGTAGCTGCTTGCAGAACATGTCCTCACCTGGCTGTTATGAGCCAGTTTCTCAGGTAGCCAAAGCAGAGAGCCACTGACATCAGTAGACTTTTGCCATGTTAGGCGTCCTGGTTGTGGACTTTCGTTAGTTTTATCTCCGGACTAGCACTGGAAACCTTTTTTCTAAATGAAAAATGTGTAAGCTGTCAGTTAAAAAGAGAAAAGGATTGTAGGATGGCACAACTACTATAACCTACATTCATTAGTGTGGATCAGATGACAATATTTGGTGTTGGAAGAGCACTTTAATCCAATTCCCATGATTTTTTGGAGTGGTGTGAGTGAACTGTATTAGTCTTGTATATAGCTATTTGATTTATACTCCATCACCAGCTACTACACATGTAAAATCAATTCTTTGCTCTGAGAATCAGCTACTGCATTTAGTTTAGAGTCTTCATGATGTGGGAGATAAATCACTCTTGGGAAAAAGACCTGAGAATTAACAGAAACAATGGTCGTTAGATATAAGTCCAAACTTCACTCAACAAAAACGAGCTGGGGAACTGATCTGAAATTCCCTGGGCTCTGCCAGTGCGAGAGGCACATCTTCTGTATGAGATTGTTTGGGTATAATGTTCATCTGGGATCACGGCTTGTTCTGAGTCCTCTTCCTACTGCAATGAATTGCTGAGGACACATGCTGTACAAAAGGAGTATGTATTGCAGATGCCACATCTGCCTGAAAACGGAGGTCGTAATGCAGGCAGCTTTGCCTGCTCCTGTATGCTCCTTTGTGTATTAAACCCCCCCCCCACTTTTTGTTTTCTCTTGAAGGACCCCAGGGGCCATCACTCACACAGATATCACCACCATCACGTGAAATCTCAGTCTTGGGAGAGTCTGCAGCACCCACAGAATGACCTGGCATCACCTCAGCAGGTATGGGCAACTAACTGGAAGAGAAAGCAGAGCATCTTTCAATGCCAAGATTTGCAAGTTAGGATTAAGTGCTTAAAGAATAGTCAACGTGCCGATCAGCTCTACTGTATATGCCTTTGTGTGCTAATAGTGAGTTTTATCCTGTTTTCAGACTCTTTACTCTTCAGAAGAAAGCATGGATGTCCCAGTACAACCGGTAAGTGTTTTGAACAGCAAAATGTCAATTGAGTGCTGCAGGGCAGCCAGTGTGTAGCAGCACTCATTCTCCTCAATCAAATGTGGTTCTTGTGGTAACATCTCTCCCTAAATAAAACAAAGCTTCAGGCAGGGTGAGGCGAATTCAGAGCAATTTGTGCATGTAACTCCTCAACAGTGCATAAGCCCTGGGTAAGCAGGACAGATACCAGCCTGCACATCTCATATATATGTTCATTTGCCTGATGCATAATAAATGTTTTCCAGCACTTTCCTGATGTGTCAAGCAAGAGCCATGAAGATGTGGATGATGACGACGACGATGATAATGATTCCAATGACACGGATGAATCCGATGAGGTTGTCACAAGTTTTCCCACAGACATTCCAGTAACTGTACCCTTCCCTACTTTCCCTTTCACCCGGGGAGACAACGCCGGCAGAGGCGACAGTGTGGCCTACAGGGTGAGAGCAAAAGCCACAGTGGTGAAGTCTAGCAAACTCCGCAAAGCTCCAAAAAAGGTAAATAGTGCTGAGCAGTGGTACCCAGGTTTTTGGAAAAGAGTAGTGAACTTGAAAATGGACATGTTATTTTATGGGAGTCAGTTTTGAAAAGGATTGGTGAGGGGACAGTAGGCATAAGTGAAGGAATGTATTTCCTTTCTCTGGATACCCCAAATCAGGGTTTATTGATGGCTGTCGATGTGTAGGCAGGAGTGTAGCCTGTTGCTGCAAGCTATGCAATACTGCAATTTGCCCTGTCATGATGTACTTGCACACATGAAATCTGAGGCCAGGATCAAACCTGAGTTTCTTGTAATGTGAAAGGTTCGTGTAACTCAATAAAAGACCACAGTGGCTCCAGGCAGAGATGTATCATGCAGGCTTTGAGTGTCCCCACAGCCTATGCAGCTTGCTTTGGTGCAGTACAGCAGCACTTGTTGACAGATCAGTTCCCCAGGAGTGACAGCGGCTCTTTCTTGTTTTGCTCTCTAACACAGCTCATTGTGTATGATGCCACCGAGGAGGATGAGAGTGCCCTGGATGCAGACAGCCAGCAACTGAGGCCCTCCCGGGAGGATCCTGCTGCCCGCCACTCCCTGGGGAAGCATGCCATCAGTGGGGAATGGGCTGACAAGAGCCACAGGCAGGACAGCAGTGAGCTGGACAGCAAGCAGCGTGACCGGAGCATGGAAAATGACAGCCGGCAGAAATTTGATAGCCATGAGGTGGAAGGAGATGATAGCAAGGCTGGTGTCAGAGGGGATAGCCACCAGAGCATGGAAAGCAGGGAGAGCCAGGTCCACGTTTCAGCTGAGATCCCCGACGATAAGAGCAATCAAACGTTGGAGAGTGCCGAGGATGCTCAAGATCATCACAGCATTGAAAATAACGAAGTCACCCTTTAAAGGGAGACAAACGTAACATTGCCCTTCTTTTTCAATTCCTACCTAAGGGGAGGGAGGAGTAGTGTCATTTCGGGTAACTGTTTGTAAATGTAGAGCGCATGGTGACTTTTCAGGTTTGGGGCATCTTCTTTACCCAGTGGCCTCCCCTCGGCCGCCAGCAGTGCCAGCCCTTCGCACTGCACGTCGCGCCGGCCTCGCAGGATGCAGTCAGCAGAGGCACGGGGAAGCGAGATGAATGCTGTTGGACGTACCGAGTGAGCGTTACCTCTCTGCCATGCTGCTCTCCGTACTGCCAGCCTGTATTTTGCTGTAACTGGATTTAAATAAAAACACAAAACCCTGTACGTGTGGGCTGCATTACTGTTTGCTGGGCTGGGGCAGGGAGGAGCTTTCTGGCTGCGTGAGGAGCTTTAATACCTCTCCTTCTTAAAATTATGTGAAATAGCTGTTCTCCCACAATTTATTAAGTGGATAAAACCCCTCCGCGGGGCCTCCTTCTGCCTTTACCGAAGGTGAGCCGCGAGCTGGCCTGAAATACCCGGCGCCGGCCCCTGCGCCGCTACCACAGAGACGCCCCGGGGCTTCCCGCCTCACGGCTCCGCTCGGGGCTTCAAGCCTTGCGGGAGGGGGGGGCGGGAAGGAGGCAAGCGCCCCAGCGGCCGCGCCCCTCTCTAAGGGCACGGGGAAGGAGGGAGGCCCCGGCCGCCGCTCCCGCTGGGAGGCAGGGCAACTACATCTCCCTCCGTGCCCCGGGCTTTCCGGGCCGGCGCCGGGGGGCGGGGAAGGGGCGGAGGCGGCGGCGCCCCGCCCCGGGCGGCGGCGGCGGCGGCGGCGGCGGCGGCGGCGGCGGCGGCGGCGGCGGCGGCGGGCTGATGGCGGGCCGTGGGGGCTGCCGGCGCGGGCGGGAGCAGCTGGAGCTGGAGCGGCTGGGCGAGGCGGCGCGGGCCGGCTCCTGCCCGCCGTCGCCGCCGCTCTCCGCCTGCTCGCGGCAGGCCTGGAGCCGGGACAACCCGGGCTTCGAGCCCGAGGAGGAGGGGGCGGCGGCGGCGGCGGCGGCAGGGCCGGTGCTGGAGATGGACGTGGAGTGGGGCAGCCCCGCGGCCGGCGCTTCGTCGTCGTTGGGCAGCGGCGCGGCGGGTCAGGGCGGCGGCGGCGGGGGCGGGCGGCGGCAGCGGCGGCCCCCGCGGGGCGCGGCGGGGCGGAGGTGCCGAGCCGCCACCAGGTGCAGCCCGACGGCGCCGCACCCCACCGCGCGGCCTGGGCCAAGCGCCTGGCGCGGCGACTGCGAGGTGAGAGCCCCTGCCCCCCCTCCCCTCCCCTCCCCTGCCCTGGCCCCTCCTGCCGGAGCGGGGCTCCGAGTCTAGCTCGGCTCCTGTAGCTCGGCTGCCTTTTCCTGCAGACTGTCGCCGAGAGGAACGTTTATGAGTTGTTCGTAGTCCCTTTTGCCTGTTCTTCCACCCACCCCTTTGCTACCTGTCCTCTTTTTCCTCTACCCGTGTTCTTTTCCCATCTCCCGTCTGTCCATCCGTGCTTGCCCCTGTCTGTGTCCCTACCTCTTCATGCACATCCGTATTCTGATCTCTGTCCTGGTTATGCCCCCCCAGCACACACAATGCACGCACACCTCTCTCCTTCCTTTCCTCTGGAGCATAGAGCTCTCTGCCCCCCAGGTCTTAGTCCTGGCTGCTTTCAGTGTAAGAGACTCTCCAGAGTAGTTTTTGGATACATGTGGCTTTTCTGACCCAACACCAGGTCTTTGGAGAGTTGGAGCAGAATACTTGTCTTTCTTTTTCAGCATCCTCTGTCCTATAAAAGAGGTGGTTAGGATGGCATATGTGCTTAGAGTGGGGTTGTTGGGAGGGTGTTTTATTCATTTTTGCTTCTCTGCAATATTGTGCCATGCCTTGGAGCTGCCCTCGATCGTTGAGAGCTGCCTGTTGATACATAGCTGGTGACCAGGGACATAGTTTGAAGCATAAGTGGGAGCACATCAAATGAGCATTTGGAGGGTTGTTCTGCGCTTACTGCATTAACTCTGTGCTGAGCTGGCCCTGTACAGGGTTGATTTGACACAGCAGAGAAAACGGTGGATGGGGAGTTCTTTGGATTCAAGGTTGTGAGAGCACATGTGAGAACCCCCCCCCTTCCTTTTCAGAGAAGCTTAAAATGTCAGCATCAAATCGTGAGGATTTTAAACATAAGATTTGTTTAAGTGTCAGACAAAATCTTTGTAAAGCTGCAGGAAAAGTAAACCATATTTAGAAAATAAGGTTTCTTCTAAAATGTGAATTTTCTGAAGTAGTAGTACTGTTACTGGCTGGCACAGCATCAGCAGAGGTGTCAAAATGAACTTGATTTTAAGCAGGGACTTGTAAATTAGGCTATTGTATGTCCTGTATGTCTTCACTTTGATTTTCATGTGCATTCAAAAATGATTTGCTATAATGATTTCTCTGACTTCAGCTGTCTTGCACCAAAATAAATCCTTCTTGATCATTGCAGTGTTTTACTTGGATGCAAGTCAGACTTGCAGAGATTATGGAATAGAGCATGTTTTCTTTTCAGCAGATTTTATTGGGAGAGTGTTCAATGAACTAAGTCACTTCATAACAAGAGACCAGAATGGCCAGGAAAAAATATCAATGATAATTAAGTGTTATGCATGAACTGGCACTGCTCTGTTTGGAGTCTTCAGTGGTGTGTTTAGTTTAGTCTGTCACTGAGATACGTAAATGCCTAGGAAAGGAGCTCCTTCACGTGGAGAAAGTGAAGTCCTTTTATAAATATTCCTGTCTAAGTAGACTGTTCAGATGTTCCCTTCGTACCAGTTGTTGCCAAGAAGGAACCTCCTGTATATACTTTTAACTGTGGTGAAAAATAGTGGTGTTTGAACATGAGGTGAGTGTGAGAGTGACTTCGTAATGACCTGGCATAAGTTGCTACTGTTTCATCTCCGTCATGGTTTCTGCAGTAATACTCAAAACAAATTATTCACACTAGGACCGATTTTGGTGCTGGTTTCTGAGCCATTTTGAACCTGGAGGCAGAGCTTAATAACATGTGATTTGTATAAGGTCAGAGTATTCGCAGATCGAAAGAAGGTCCATCAGACAGACTTTCCCCTCCCCCGCCTGCTGAGATATCATTCTAACAAAGGCTTGGTAAAATGCTTTGTTGAATCATCTATAGTTCATCTGCATCTACAGCTTAGGGTTGGTTTTGGGTGGAGGAAGGTTGCTTATTTTTAGTATGCTTTTTTCTAGCAGTTTTTTTTTGTTTTTAAGCCTAGATATGTATTTTCACCTTGTTCAGCTGAGCAAGCAGCAGAACCAAGAGGAATTAGCTTTTGGTGAAGCTGTCTGCTGTGCTGGGCAGAATGAGTGCAGCTGAGCCTTCCACAGCATCAGGCAGATGTTGCCAGAGAAGGTATTCTGGCTCTGCTCTGATAGATAGATCCCTTGCCTGTCCTCCTGCCTAAAAGCAATGTATCTTGGGCTCGAATAACCAGTTTGGGAGCTGATGCACGTCTGTAGCTTGAACTTTTAATTTCTGCTTTCTGGCTGAAAGATGAGGACCACCTTTGACGTGGTAACTTTATGCATCCTTTCGACTGGTGTGGTTCTCTTTACACTACTGGGTGTGAGCCTGTTAATCAAGTGTGCGCTGTGTGCAATCAAGTATTAATATGCTGTATTAATCAAGTGTGCAATGGTGCAAAGTTACACGTTCTTGCAGTGCAAGAAAACAAAAAGAAATATTTTCAATAATGGCTGTGGACCAAGCTGCCTCTTGCTGTTTGAGACGGTCAGTATACACTGGTAGTATTCTATTTTTAGCTGTAAAATGAAAAGACTTTGTTTCATGTTCTAGGAATGTTCGGAGTGGATTTATCCCTGTGGTTACTATCCACAGTTTCTGTTGATTTCTGACCTGTGTACATTTTGTGTTCATAGGCAAGTGTAGCTAAAGTTACTGTAGTAGGCAGGTCCTTTTCTGGCTCTTTCATGAGAAAGTTGCTATTAATTCATAGGCACAATAAATGGCTAGGTGTGACTTCCGTGCTGTGGAGGTACTGCAGGGTGCTGTACTTCCCTGCTGCATAGGTAGCTAACCTTCTCTGAAGAATGTGATTGCTGCAGGCTACACAGCGAAAGGGCTGATTTCAAGCCTGAAATTAATAAAAGGCACTTGAAGGATAACTGAGGTTTTAATACTAGAAAGACCACTTGGTAGTTCTTTTGACATTTCATGGATAACCGTGAGGATCTTTGAAGATTGGAAAATGGGCACACTCGGTACTCAGTTTTATTTCAAGATGACTAGAGGAAAGTTAGCATAGATTTATTTAATGCAATTCCATTTCACTAGACAGAATTCAACAAGAGGGATTAATCCTTTGGATATCAAAAGTGATAGTGTTACCATGGCTAAACAAGTTGCCACTCATCAACTGAAGGATATTGAATAACAGCTTACACTTTTCTTGCTGTCAGTTGTGAAGTAAAAATGCAGAGAGGATTTAAGGTAATGGGATTTTGGTAATTGCAACTATTGGGGAGACTGTAACAGGAGTTACTATGTGAGTAGAAAGTCAGCTACTTCGGACTGTCTGTATTTTATGTTCTTTTCTTTGTGGATTCTTTTCAGGTTCTAATGTGAGTCTCTGTGAAGTAGCTTTAGTCCCTCTAGTTTTTCAGATCTCTTCAGCAAACATCCCAGATGCTGAGAGGAGAGGAGACTATTCAACTCTGTTAAGGAGAAAGTAATCAAAATTTTGATGGGTAAGAGCAAAGTCCATTTCCAGAGCCAGGCTGGAAAGGTAATCTGCCCCTCAGAGCTATACTTGGTCACCCAGTGCTACTGTGTCTTCATGCGTGTCTCCTAAGGAGCATACGTGGGGCATTTCTTGAAAGGTTTTCTTAGTTATTGTTAAATGGAAGTATCAAATACCATTTCCAGTCACTCATTAATTTTTACTTTCAGGAAGAATGCATCATGACATTTTTACTGAGTTGAACTAGTACAGGCTCCGATTGTACCTTAGTAAGGAATGTGAACTAAGGATTGTGAGACTGTGTTTTGTTGTTGTTTTAGGACAAAGCATCTTTGCTTGAGGGTCACTTTCCTCCCCCAGCCCCGTTCTTTCCCCAGCATCTGAATTTCTATGTAGGCAGATTAGTTAGTGATATGTTTCTTGGCTTGAGCACTTTCAGAACTTCAGACTTTTACATAAATCTGAATTACTCTATATGCATTCTGTACCTTATAAACTTGGCTTTATGACTAGGTAGGTATATGTGTATATGTAAGTACATATACATTTATATATATTACGTGTATATATATATGTATATAACACTTTATATATGTGTAAACAGAAAGATTTTAATTTCCTGTATTACCTAACAAGCTAGACTTTTTATTGTAAGATGAAATTTCATCTATTTTTTTTATTTGCATTTGATCATTATTTTTTGACAACTCTTCCGAGTTCGTATACTCTTTGGGTAAGCTGTTTGGGCTACAGAATGAATATGAGAGAATTGTTAGTTGCAGATTTTGATAAATGAAAGAGTACATAGATTCTGTCAAAAAGTTGATGAATAGCAAATTTGTATAAGGAATGAACTGAAAATGATTAATCGAGGCTAGAAATGAAATGTTTTTGGTGCTTGCAGTAGATGTCAACTTAAATCCAGCACTGCTTACTGCCACTATTCTTGATGCATCTAAAACAGTATTCTAATAAGGCAAGAAGGGGAATAATGTATGTATCTTCTAAAAATGTGGCAACTAATGAAAGCTTCAAGCTCACTGACAGGCAAATCCAGAGTTCATTTAACACAAGATCATTGTATGATCTCTGGTGCTGGTTTGTTTGTTTTGTTTTTTTTTCTTCACGTGTAGCTTTCTGTTCTTTGATTGACTCCTAACAATATTCTAATACGACAGAATTTGAGCTTGCAAGCTTTCTGCTCGCCACATTTCTTATTGGTGAGTAATGTGCTGACAGCCGGGACGCGGCTCTCTCGCCAGCTTAGCTCACTGGCTGTTCCAGCCTTTTCTTCCTCTCTTCCGTAATGTTTTCCTGCCTTTATTATGAGGGTTGCTAGTGCAACATAGTGCTGTGTTAGAGGCTGAATTTGTTCTTTATTATTAGTGGCTCTGTAAATGTTCTTGGTTTTGTGTTTCTGTCTTCAAGAATGACCTAATGGTGAGGATTTGGCATTCTGTGTAGTAAAGTTACAGTCTTTATCTGTAAATTTTCAGACTTAGCCTTAAAGAACAGCTTTGAAAAACCTCTCTTGTTTTGGGGGCTGACACTAGTGAAGGTTGTAAGTTACTAATTAAGGAGTGTGAACAGCAATTGGTGTTTGCTGTGCCTATGCAAGAGAAGTTTCCTGGTTGACTTTGTGGTTAGGTCACAACTTAAAAATACGGTAGCTGAAAGACTTCTAAAAACATCTAACATATTTTTTTCTGAATACACCTCGTATTTGCAGGTAGAGGGAAGAGCTTCCTTATTCCCATCTCTTTGTTAGCAAATGAAGTTCTGCAGCAGGCAGATTAGCCCTTTGTCCGTCTTAGTCTTACAGCAGTGGTTGCAAAGCAACTGAACTCTTGCTTCATTGTCAGCTTTATGTGTTTTGGCTATCCCTTTTTGCTGTTCCATTTGACTTCAAATTACTGTGGTATGTTTGAAGGATCCAAGATTTTTTCCTGGGGAGTTTGAGGTTACTTCATTTCCATCTACTGAGAACGTAAATGTTTTAAAAGGTTGGCCGTTTAAAATACCTGAAAAGGAAAAGGGTGGAAGTTTGGTGCGCTTCTGCAAGGGTGAATTTTTATTTTTATATGCTTCCTCTCCCACCACAAACTAAGGTCAAATCGCCTTGCTTTATTTAGGCTTAAATGAAGAGAAGTTCCTTGAAGGTAGCAGTTCTGGTCTGAGCATCAGCAGCTGTTCCCAGCTTTTTTTCTGTTTTGTACTAGGCACAGGAAATAAGTATGGTGATTACTAACTGCTTTCTGTTCTCAGATGGTTGTTTGTTTTAGAGACTCCAGTTAAATCCTTTTGCTTTTCTGTTACCCTTTTGGAAGGAATCACCAAAGTTCAATAACTTCTCTTACACTGTCTTCTTGAGAATGTCAAGTATAATATGAAGCTAGTAACAGGCGGAAATAGTTCAGCTAATGCAGTTGCCCAATTTGACAGCTAGACAGCGGTTGCTCATTTAGGCCGCTACTAATGTTTCAGTGATAACTCTCTGTTGTGTAGGGAAAGAAGTCAAGTAGAAATACTCACCAAGATCCCTGCTGTGTCTCTGTTGGACATGCCTTGCCTGTTTGGGAGAGGAATGTTACGATTTGTTTTCTTTAAAAATACGTTTGACTGACGTATCCTCCTTTCAGGTAGAAAGTTAGTTTAAGACTACTAATAAAGGTTCAATACTGAACGTGCATTTTCATTCATCTAACAATGCTTTTCATATTTAAAAAAAAAAAAAACCACAAAACACTGCACTTCATTTCTTGAAGGATGGCTATCTGTGTGTGTCTTTGTGTACTTGTATCTGTTTTCATACCATGTGGGTTTAAGTGACAGCACTTCTCGCAAATCTTCAGCAGATTCTGTTAGAGTTCTGCTGAGCTGTTACTAAATTATTATGGTATCTCATGAATAGGTAATACGCCTTGGGCCCCATTCAGCCTACGGAAGAAGTTGTTCTTGCTTGAACTTAGATCAGTTTAAAATCCATAGAAGAACCTGCAGCAGACATGACATAGGTTAAACTTTCAAAACAACTTGACTTATGTCATTTGTGTATCTAGTGTCAGACATCTGTGTACATTATTATATATGTTTTCCTTTTAAGGTCTGTGGGGGACAAGACTCATGGAAGAAAGCAACACCAGCAGAGAGCGATATCTGAAAAGTGTTTTACGGGAGTTGGTTACATACACGATTTTCCTTGTGGTCTTATGTGTCCGTAAGTATCGTTCAGCACTAACGCATCCAGTTCTGTACTATCTGCTTGCTATCTGTGATTCCAGAATGAAGGTTGTTTCAGTGATGTAGGAGAAGAATTAATGGGCAGGTGTGTAGGTAAATATTTGGAATTAAATCTTTCTCTTGTTTCTGTGCATGGATTGTTGCTTGAGATGGAAAATACTGCAACTTTCTGTGCCTTAACAAGTTTTGAACCTTTAAGCAGAATGATAATATTCTTTGTTTTTGGGAGCATTTTTTTAACATAGTATCACATTGCAGTGTAATGCTTCTGCTATGCATTTGAAATCACTGAACAGAACTGTTAAATGTGAAGAGTAGGAGTTAGTCATCTAGGACAAAAAAATTGAATGAAATCACCGAGTTTCAAATTTATCACCAAGCTTATGTGCAGATCATTCTAAGAGTAAAAGTTCGTGATAGTAGCTGGAAAGGCAGAGATAATGCTAGCTACTTAGAAATATCTGATAATCTGTGTTTGCATGATGCTGGGCGTTTTAAACGCATCTGCAGCCTATATGTACTCAAGTGTGTATGAATCACAGCTGGAGACTTCCATGATTTAAGTGTGTCATTTGTTTTGTTGTCTATGAAGTAGACATATGTATCATATGAAGTATCGTAACACTGTAGAATGCAGAACAGAGTAACATTCAACCTACTCTTTTTTTTTATTATTATTTTATTATTTATTTATTTTATTTGGCTTTTAAGTAGGTGACTGCTTTGAGGTAGGTGCTCTAGAATCAACACTGAAGATAATATTAGCAGATTCTACTAAATACAGATGTAGTACAGAAGTGAGGAGCTTGATGGATGTCCAGCATCATACACAGCAATATTCCTGGACCCAAGTGGAGTTTAAGAAAGCAGCCCGAACTGAGTTTGCTGTTCTTTTCTCAGGGTGAAGAACCTTAGTGATGCTGGAGCACAGATAGTACAGGATGTTTATCACAGGCCTCACACAGCACCGTGAACGGTTGTGGCTGGTATAATGTAATGGTTCTGAGAGCGGTCTTCTTTTCTGGCCTTGGGAACTTGAAACCCTTATACAGTTCTATTTCAAGATTTCTAGGGTTTTTTCAGTTAATAGTCAAAACAAGGCATGTTCATATATTTGCATAAAATTTAGCAAGACAATGCAAAATAGAACTTACTATGGAGTTGTGAAATAGATATTTTATTTGGTTACTAGGGAGAAAAACAACAAAATCTGTATGCATTAAGTTAGTGTATCTTTGAAAAGCCAGTATGTTTCAGGCCAGTATGTTTCAGGCGTCCAGATTTCAGTGTGGGCAGTTCTGTTGTAAAAGCCTGAAATGTCAGTGACACTTAAGTTGTCGTTTATGATCAGTTGTAATAGAACAAGACGATGTTTTTATTTTTTGTGAGAGAGAATCTTGGAGTGAAAAAGAAAATGCAAAACTATGTTGGTGGACTGGCTCTGAGAGCAAGTCTGCCTTGCTTGTCTGGAGAAGAATTACTAAAAAAGCCCCAAAACCCCAAACTTTATAACATTGACACAACTGTTTTGGTGTTGTACTGCAAGCATGGTTATATACTAAATATCATGTTTTTTTTCCTTCCTGAGTCCTTTAGGAATGCTTAGTGCAGGTTTATGGACAAAGTAGTGCAAGACTGCTTGTGGCTGGTATGCTGTACCACCAGGAGACGTGTAGCAGTGAGGGACCTGAATCAAAATAAAGTGAAATTGGTTTCAGAGGGAAAAGTTTGACTGCAGGCTGTTAACAATTTGTTTTGCTACAGAAAAAGACTTTTTGGTAACAGAATAAAGGAAAAGTATAGTGTGTTAAATATCTACAGATATTGATAACTCATTAGTATTTTTTTAAGTACTATCCTTTTTAATTTTACCGGTAAGCAATAACTATGGGACAGACTGGTCTGTGGCTTGGCATGCCTTAGGAGAGAGCTTTTCAGTCCAGGCTGAATGCTATGGACGTTTCCTGTACTCCTGTATTTTTAAGAGTACGTATTTAGAGAGAATTCAGGTATTGCGGAGTCATGTGGTACATTCCATGTGCCACAGAAGTCTATTAAAAATAGTTCTTGTTCTCCGGTTGCTAAAGAAAATGCATTTTCTTCCCTGTGATAAAATATTTTTATAAAATTGTCAAAACTGGTGGAGATTGTTCAGTGTAGACTTAATCTTTCAGGCTCCTCTGAGTTTTGGCCATAAAATGTTTTTAAGTATTTGTAGGCAGTAACAGTATCAGTGCCAGAGACTGTTCTTTCAAGCCGTCTTGGCTTTGTACGTCATTTTATAATTTATGCTCTGTGGTCCTCAGCCAAATGCTTAGCCCAGTGTGAGGAAAAGAAGTAACACGCAGTCATTTATTTTCTGTGGGGAGATTCTCTTAGAAGCACTGCACGTCTTGGGTGGAGTTTCGTTGTCTAACGATACGTGGCTAATGTCATTCACAGTGCCCTGCGATATCCTGGTTGACCGTCATTATCTGCTCAAGCAGGGCATAGTTCTCCTGAGGTCTTGTGCCATCCGTGCCAGCTCTCTATGGATGCCTTGGATAGCACAAGTCACCTAAAAAGGCACTAGCTGCCTCTCTTCAGGCTGCTGAATCATGCCTTTGTTTTTCTTGAAGTTAGCTTTTGTAGAAGCATTAATAATAGAATGAGGTGTGGGAAGGAGAACTGAGTATTTTAAACTAATTGATCAGTCTATTCTTCACTGCTTTTTGTATTTTAATCACAGTTGATAGATAAACGCTGCTTGGTGTAGGTTTTGTTTTGTTCGGAAGCTTAAACTTTTCAGTGCAAAATCTATACAAATACAACCTGATATATTCAAAACAAAACAAGCAAAGTACTCTTCCCCCCTTCTTTTTTTTTTTTTCTTTTTTTCTCTTCTTTTTCCCCCACCCCTTTACCTCTCACTCCTTACCAAATCTTTTGCAGTGACTTATGGGACAGTGAGTTCCAGTATGTACTATTACACAAGGGTTATGTCACAGCTCTTCCTGGAAACACCTGTATCAAAAATGGAGAAAACTGATTTCAAAACTTTGTCCACAATGGATGACTTCTGGAAGGTAATCTAAAAACAATTTTTTATATCTCTGTTGCTGTGATTTGCTTGTCCTCTCATGGCCTGTAAATTTAACCTGCAGGATCTTTTTTCTAATGCGGTAGGGGTTGTGCATGAAGATCTATGTGCACAATGTCAAAGCTATGGAACAGAGTAGGCCTTTAATATGTGAAAGTTAAAACCCAGGTAATGCTAGTGGGGCAGGGTAGGGCAAGGTTGTGCAATGTCTTTGGAGGACAGGTAACAGTAAGGCCTTATGTCAGAAGAATGATCAGCCCCGATTCTAACACATCCATGGAATGACGATCTGTAAAAACAGTGCTGGCAACATGCAAACTAAAATTCTGTCTTCCTCCCCAGTTCACAGAAGGCCCTTTGTTGGATGGTCTTTACTGGGAGATGTGGTACAACAACAAAACCATGGCAGAAAACAAAAGCTTCATTTATTATGAGAACCTGCTCCTAGGGGTGCCTCGCATTCGGCAGCTGAAAGTGAGAAATGGTTCGTGCTCAATACCTGAAGATTTAAAGGATGAAATCAAAGACTGCTATGATGTCTATTCTGTAGCTAATGAAGATACTGCTCCTTTTGGACTTCGAAATGGAACAGCGTACGTAGTATTCCTATAGGCACATACTTTTTTTTTTTTTTTTCTGACCTGGGTTATGCTGAATTACACAATAAGTCATTTGGCAGAGGCAACTCTGTGTTTGCTGTATGTTCTGTCTGTAAAGCCAGGTAAATCCAGAGCAGCTGCCAGTTCTGCTCGTGGAGAAATCTTGCCGAACTTGGAGGGGACTGTGCTCTTGATCCACTTGAGTTTAGGTGCTGTCATTGTGCCATTGGTAGCTGTTATGTATGGGAGAGATGCTGTGGTGTGAGTGCAGTGCTGCAACTGATAAGCACCTGTTCTGTAATTCCAGATTGTATTACTGCAGTGGGTTTCACTGAGTTGTCTTCCCTGGCTAAAAATGGGAATAGCACTGCCTCTCTAGGAGGATGATGTGTGAGTTGAACTGTAAAACATTTTGGAGGTGGAATGTAACTATGTAAATGCCAATTTTCTTTCTTTCCCTGAGGACAGAAGTTCTGTGTGAGTGGATTGATGTGTTCTCTTTTCACAATTAATATACTTGTGACCCATCTTTCTATCTTAATTTTGTTGTGTTAGTCAAAGGAACTTTGTGAGCTCTTTCTCCAGGGTACATCAAAACTTTCTACAAGTACCTCTTAAATGAAAGCAGCTTTAAGTAACTGATACGTTTTTTTGGTCAGGTTTTGTTGGTGTCTGTTTTGTTAATTGTAAGTTGAAAGTGGAAAGACTAATATGCTTTGTTTCACTTACTTCTGAACTAGTTGGACGTACACCAGTGAGAAGGATTTGAATGGGAGCAGCCACTGGGGCTTGATTGCCACGTACAGTGGGGCTGGTTATTACCAAGACCTCTCAAGGACCAGAGAAGTGACAGCTGTGCAGATTGCTAGCCTTAAGAAGAACCTGTGGCTGGACAGAGGAACCAGAGCAGCTTTCATCGATTTCTCCGTCTACAATGCAAACATCAACCTATTCTGCGTTGTCAGGTATAAACAGAACCACAACAGTGTTCAAATTGCACAGTGTGGGTTGTAGACTTGGCATTTTCTTGTGACTGCTTTGTTTTGAGGACATGGGTAAGCGTATGTTTTGTATAAAGGAGACAGACAACTGCAGTGGCATGCCTCCCTCTCTAAGAAGTGGGACTCCACATGTTGGCTAAGCTCACCAACTGGAGGCAGTTCTGACTTTCCTGATGCCGCAATGGCTTGGGTGCAGTTTGCAGGCGACTTCTCTAGTGAGTTGGCTTATTAAAGACGTGGATATACGACATCAGTCTTTAGTTTAGACAGCATGAAACAGATGCAAATGAAGACAGGTCTTTCTGTCTCTGTGTTTTCTCACTGTTTCTGAAATGCTTTGGGTTTTACTTCAAATGGAGTGTGGTCAGGTTTAAACCTCTTCTGTGTACTGTCTTCTCTGAATCATATGGGGGCTTTTGCCTGTTTCCATTATTAAATAATTATGTAAATAAACCCATGTATCTTTTAGTGCTTTTCATCAACGCTGTGTAAATGAAATTTCTTTTACTTTGCCTTTTTTTAAATGCAGGTTATTAGTGGAGTTTCCAGCGACTGGAGGCCTTGTTACATCTTGGCAGTTTCAGCCAGTGAGGCTGATGCACTACATCTCCACTTTTGATTTTTTCCTGGCAGCCTGTGAAATGGCATTTTGTCTTTTTGTTCTTTATTATATGGTGGAAGAGATCTTAGAAATTCACATTCATAGACTGCACTATTTCAGAAGTCTCTGGAATTGCCTTGATGTCCTTATCATTGTGGTAAGTAATCTTTATAATAAGGGTAAAATTGCTTTCTGAAATGCACTTTGTGGGAGACGTTAACGACTCAGTATTCCTATTGTGAGTTTAAGGGATAGGGCCATCGGGAAGGATACTTACAGACTATTGGGCTATTTAGTCTGAGTAAGACAATTTTAGTCTGTGTTTGTAATGTTGGTGTGTTTTGCAAACTTGCTTGTTCTGTCTTTAATGGTTTCAACCTTCGTGTCCTGGTGAAAAGTTAGAGTATTTGTCCAGTATGCTTTTTCACAGTTTTTGTCTATAAAGGCACAGCCATTATTGGAGGTAAGAAACTCGCCCTCATTTCTCTTCTACATATCTGATACAGACTATTGCAGTGCCTTTCAAGTAAGAAAATCATCTGCTTTAAAGTAGTGATTTGCATTTGGAGGAAAGGGACTGGGATTTGAATATGTTTGCAAAGATCCACAAAGAGATTTAATGTGGTATTAAAATACTCACCAGCTAACACCAAGTTTGAAGAAGGGTCTCAAAATTATAGAGTGGTAGCAGCTGTGAGGGCTGCTTTCTTAGTTAAGTGGACAGTGTTGCACATCAGTAATCTTGGTGTAGCAGAAAATCTGAGTTTTGAATTTAAAGCTACATAATATAATTCTCTCTGGACTTACATCAAGCTGTGCTTACCAGAAGTATACAAAGCCAGCAGTGCTGAAACAGTTCCAGTCCCACGCTTGTTTTGTGTCTTCAAGCTTGGATGAATCAAAGGTTTAAGTCTTGAAGTTAGTATCTG
The DNA here is from genome assembly GCF_018139145.2 of Gymnogyps californianus. Classification (NCBI taxonomy): domain Eukaryota; kingdom Metazoa; phylum Chordata; class Aves; order Accipitriformes; family Cathartidae; genus Gymnogyps; species Gymnogyps californianus. The sequence continues at coordinate 65,917,736 of NC_059474.1, forward strand.
TAATCTAGAGAAATTATACTTGCATCACAGCGTTTTGTAAATGAAGGACCATTTAGGAGGATGTTTACGTGAACTGTGTGCCCTTTGTTATACTTAACGGTGGGGGTGGGAATATGATGCTTTGCTGTTGCAGTCAGTGAAGTGTATTCAGGTGTGAGTGTAAAATTTAGTTCACACAAAGGGCCAAAATTCTATGTTTATACGTTGTTTGAGGGACATTGTTTAAATTTAGGATTATGTATGACTCTGTATACATGGTGAAGTGTTCACTTACGCTAGTAAAAAGCATGTTTGCAGAGGTCAAAGCAAGAACCTTACCTGTATGGTAAAACTACAGCTTCTCTGCTGTTGCTTGTTCTGGGCAATACTGGTCAGTCTGTACTCCGGAGATACTCTAGTACCTTTTTGGCTACTGCTGTCTTTCTGCTCTTTACTGTTTTTCACCTTTGTCTTTTTGAGTTGTCATCTTTCTTTCCTTTTATTTCCTTCTCTGTGACAGCTTCATTTTTCTGAGCCCGCTAGGCTTCACTGTCATCTTGTTCTTCAACTGTGGAAAGGAAGAGATTTCTGAATCTTCTTATTCCCGGGCTATTTGTCTGTAGTCTAGGACTATAAAGGTTTTGTTGTGAAATGGATTTCCTGATATGTCCAGAAATTCTAGTTTGGATCCTATCTCAAACCGCAGCCACCGGGCTGTTAAATTACTCCTGAGTGAAAGCTGGTGAAACCTGGCCCTCTCCAGCCCCCGCAACTGCTTGGCCCTAAGCACTAATGTGATCAGTGACCCGTGGGGTTGACCCTAAAGGACTGCGAGAAGCTTGTATCAGTGATTTCCGCCCCCCCCCCCCCCCCCCCCCCCCCCCCCCCCCCCCCCCCCCCCCCCGGCTCTGTGCAATCCCTAGCTGTTACTTTCCTGTTTGAAACTTTAGCTTTGTAGTCAGGACACCTTGAAAACAATAGATTTGCTTTTACTTAAAGCTCACATTATGGTAATGCTATAAATAACATGAAGTTCCTCATATCTTAACTTTGTCTGACGTATGTGGCTAAAACAAGTTGTTTTAAAACCCTAATCACCTTTCATAAATTTGTATGTTTCTTTTGTACTCAGCTCTCTGTGGTAGCTATAGGAATTAGCATCTATAGAACATCAACTGTTGATATGCTCCTGAAGAAGCTGCTGGAAGATCAGAACTCGTTCCCCAATTTTGAACCTTTGGCATATTGGCAAATGCAATTCAACAACATTGCTGCAGTCACTGTGTTTTTTGTCTGGATTAAGGTAACTCCAAGACACACATCCTTATTCTAACATTAGAATGTAAGCAGTATTCCGAGTTTCATGTGATATATTATTTGCAGTTTACTTGTGTTTCTCCTAAAATTGGTCATGCGAGAAGGTCAGAGCACAGGGGTAACTTCTTGCAGATTAAAAGCAAGGTTGTAATTTGCCACAGGTTTAGTCAGCCCTTGTTTAAGTCTAGAAGATGTAGTCAGTGCTAGTGCTTTGTCACAGCAGACACGTAAAGAAGTGTTTTTATTATTCCTGAATTGCTAAGTCAGTAATTCTTACTGTGTACTGCTTTTTCCTATGTGCCTATTTTATCTATTCAAAACTTCTGAATTGCTAGAAGGGTTGGTAAAGCTAATCCAATTCATTTGAAAACTAGATATATTACTTTAGTTAAACTTAATTCCTCTGTTTTACTGCCTCCTTTCTGGTGATACTTCTTTTCACATCCATACTAATTTTCCTGTCTGTACGTATAAAGTTGTATAAGGTTTATCAAGCAAGTTAGCTAATCTCTTACTGTTTTATAAGACAAAGTTGCATCTAATTTTTTGCATCATGGTTTAAGAAATAAAGCCATAGAATCATAGAATGGTTTGGGTTGAAAGGGACCTTAAAGATCATCTAGTTCCAACCCCCCTGCCGTGGGCAGGGACACCTTCCACTAGGCCAGGTTGCTCAAAGCCCCATCCAGCCTGGCCTTGAACACTTCCAGGGATGGGGCATCCACAACCTCTCTGGGCAAACTGTTCCAGTGCCTCACCACCCTCTCAGTGAAGAACTTCTTCCTTACATCTAATCTAAGTCTACCCTCTTTCAGTTTAAAGCCATTACCCCTTGTCCTATCACTACATGCCCTTGTAAAAAGTCCCTCTCCAGCTTTCCTGTAGGCCCCCTTTAGGTACTGGGAGGCTGCTATAAGGTCTCCCCAGAGCCTTCTCTTCTCCAGGCTGAACAACCCCAAGTGTCTCAGCCTGTCTTCATAGGAGAGGTGCTCCAGCCCCCTGATCATGTTTGTGGCCCTCCTCTGGATTCATCCTGACAGGTCCATGTCCTTCTTATGCTGGGGGCCCCAGAGCTGAACACAGCTCATTATAAGAAATAATGGTAAACTGCAGAGTAACAGAATAATGCAGGTTGGAGGGAACCTTGGCAAGTCTCTAGTCCAACCACCTGCTCAGAGCAAAGTCAGCTGTGAGATCTTATTTTCTCGCATTTTACTACTTCATAACTAACATCTTTGTTGAAGACAAATAAATAGGCTTTTGGAAGCATTTTGGTGACACTGCCCTGAAGCCAGGGTGCTAAATAGAGGAGTGAAAAAACCAAACAAACAAAACCCACACCCAAACAAGAAGTTGGCATTCTCACAGAATTTTCTTCACATTTCAAGCCTCAGTGTTTTTAGGAAGTGATGTATTTCTAAATGTAAATTAACTGACTTTGTCTCCAGTCAAATTCAGTAAGACATCTCATGTGTAAAAGGCTGGAGAGCGATTGTGTAAAGAAATTATTGTCTTCCATGTCTTTACAGTTGTTTTTTCTCTTTTAACAGCTTTTCAAATTTATTAACTTCAACAGAACAATGAGTCAGTTATCCACTACCATGTCTCGCTGCGTCAAAGATGTCATTGGCTTTGCTATTATGTTCTTTATTATTTTCTTAGCATATGCTCAGTTGGCCTATCTTGTCTTTGGCACTCAAATCGATGACTTCAGCACTTTCCAGGACTGCATGTAAGTACAAGAATAAAAAATGCAAAGAATTTCTCAGCACATTGGTAAATGGATTTGGTTGCCTCATCAGAGACCAAACAAATCCTATGACATCCATCTAAACAGATAAGCTGTAGACATATCACTGTTGATGTAGCTCAGTAGCAAATGCATTTTTTGATAACATTTTTAGTTCAAAAACTGTCTTTGCTGTGAGATTAAAAATATGCTATAGTTAGATCAGTGAGCTAAAAATGGCAGGTTTTGCTTGGTGGAAGTGAAATGTTTTTTATAACAGTTGGTCACGTTCCTAGACAAAGCAGTAACTCTGTCTTCAGCAATTGAATGATTATATCCTTACTTATGTTTGTAATGCGTACTGAAATGTTGTATGCATAATAAAGCTGTGTTCCTGATAGTCTGTGTAGTTGGTTGACTGACAAACAGAGTCCATCTTAGCCAACTAGTAAATTTTTAAGTTTAAGAATCTCCTTAAGAATCCAGGAGAGATAGGACTTAATATAGGGTTGTTAATCAGTTCTTCCTTTATTGATGTGGTACAACATAACCTGATTCTAACTGAGGTAATTGCCAGGTTGTTCAGTTATCGATTTTCCCCCTGCCCCCTTACATTGGGGCAGTGTTGCAAGAAGTGTCTTGTAGAGAAGGGGAGGAACTTGAAATATGCCGATGGTGCTGTACAGTGCCAAGCCTCTTCCAGCCTTGGCGCTATACAGACAGCTTTCGAGGGAGAGGGTTGGGATTGTATGTGTGCAAGAGGCAGAAGGGGGATAGGAGAGGGACGGGAGTGGGTCTTAAAGCTTCACAAGGGTAATCATTGGTTTGCTCTGCTTCCTGTTGCCCCCATTATCAGGTCTGACTGAAAGCCAGAAGTAACCACCCTAGTTTTGTTCTGTGTGGCATCTGACTGCGAGTTTGGTTATGCCTAGAGATGGGCTTGAGGAATTGACTATTGCAGTGCCTGATAAAGTATTACAGTAGTGCAGACCTTTCTGCTGCCCATCAGTCAGACTGTTAGAGTAAAATAGTTTGTGAATTCTTGCACAGCTCCAAAAGTGTTGTGGTTTTTTTTTTTTTTTCAACTCCTGGATGTGTTTTGTTTTTTAAGATTTACTCAGTTCCGCATCATTTTGGGAGACTTCAACTTCACAGAGGTTGAAGAAGCTAATCGAATTTTGGGACCAATTTATTTCACTACATTTGTGTTCTTTATGTTCTTCATTCTTTTGGTATGTACACCTTTGTTTATGCGGGGTGGGTACGTGGCCAGTTTTGCATCTCTTGTTCTTTGATTCCTACTGCTACTTGGGGCTTTTTTTGATAATGGTGAGTGTGCAGTCCATGTAGGGGCCTGACTGTTACATGGCCAGTCACTACACTCTTTCATTTTTTTTTCTTCATTTAAAATAGATTTGCATTGTATGTTTGTTGTCATTCTCATGTAGTGCTCCACACTGTGGTTTTTTTAATTTATATTTTTTAATTATTATAAAGAATTTTTTATTTTTAAAATCTGAATAGTACCTGGTTGGCATACGCAGCAAGCCTGTATCTTTTGGTGAAGAGTAGCTGTAATGTTCCATACAGGCTCTTAGTTTATAAAGTGCACTAATGCATGGCTGGCTGTGTTTACAACAGCCTAGTTCATGCATGCAACCCACAGCTTGTCTGCTAGAAGAGCCTAATTCATCAGCAGTGCCGCAGTGTTCAGATATGCAGGTTTGCCTGCAAAGGCCTCTTCTATGCTCTTTTCCTTCTCCAGGGTAGAGTTGGGCCCTGTCTTTCTCACCTTCCCAGTGCAGACTACGTGTACACTTTTTGACAAACAGTATTATAAGCAGCTCAACTTATCTGAGAGGCAGTATGTAGACATGACTGTCTGACAAATAAATTCAAACAGTGAGTATATTCTGAGTACTCATCTTTGTATACTCTCTGTTAATACTAGTATTGAATCCATATTACAGTCTTACTAATAATTAATATAAAAAAGTGGAGGGAGGAAACCTAGGAGACCAAGTAAATTAATTTTTTTTAACGTTGATACAAGCGAAGAGCCCCAATATCTTCTACCTGGATGTAGTTTTCAGTTAGTTTGGTACTAACATTAATATGTAGTAATTTTGTTTCTGATGATATCACCAGACAGAAGCTGTTATGTGAGCAAGAAATCCTCAGATTATTCCCCAAACCGTGTGTCTTTTGGTGATTTGATAAGGTGGCAAGCATTAAAGCAGGATTTTACTAACCTTAAAACAGTACAGCAGTCCTGTATCATCATAACTTTTCGAGTTATTTAATGACCCTTGTACTTAATGAGTTTTTTATTATTCTTTGAGATGAGAAATGGCATTCAGATATTATTTGTGGGAGAAGACTTCGTTTTGGCTATTGACTAGTAAGGAAGCAGAGAATCTTAAGTGTTCAGTGAGATGGACCAGTAGTCAATTGGAAAATAACATATGGGTCACTCTGGCTGAAGAAGCACGTGAAGCGGGTTTCATGTTTGCTTTGAAGCACCTCACAAAATCCAGAGGAGCAGAGGCTAGTGTCCAGCAAGGGAAAGAAATATTTTTTTCTAAGAGTAGCAGAAAAGCACTGGAGTGTGAAGGCACAGCAGGTTATCCAAAATACTCGCTACAATTTGTGTGCTTACTAATATCTGCACATCCTGTCATTTGGCTGGAGTGAAATGTTGCTGTAAGCTCCTTGAGACCAGTCTGAGACCTGGAAACTAAGTTAGGGAAGATGGGCAGAAAGCACCAACTCTTAATGTTGGGCAGCTGAAAGCAAAATAGACAGTAGTCAAGTTACCTCTTATTTCTCTGGTGTTGGGCAAGAATGCATAAAGATACAGCATTGGAAGGCTGTTCTCCTAAAGCATTTTTTTAAGTCCATGAGGAAATAGAGGTTACCACTGCCTTTCTGCATGCGAGTGGCACATTGAACATGCCAGTAAATTGAGTAATACTTTTTGAACTTGAATGTCCAGCTTGCAATTCAGTCATGTTTACTCCATGTTCAGCAGGACCCTTTCAGTAATGACAGCATGGCTCAAGTAAATTATATGCTTGGCACAGGGTTAGTGAGACCAATTTTTTCTTTTTTCTGAACAAGCGACCGGACTTTTTTCAGAGTTGGTGGCATACATGCCAAGTGTCTGATTTTAAGCTTTTTTTGTTTTTATCTTTAGTCTGAAGTGCAAGCAGAACTGTAACTAAATAAGAACCTTGTGTTTGTGCTGGTTATTGCAGGATGAATAGTTAACTTGATTCCTCAGGCATTTTTGTTGCCAGCTGCATTGCCTAGATTAACTCACAGTTGTTATCTGTGTAAGTTTGGCCTTGCAGGTAGAAGGCCAAACTTATATGTATAATCTTAAACAGGCATGGTTTATTGCCACTGCTGTGTGTAGGCACAAACCCTCTCTGGAAGGTAATTCTCCAGTTATGTTAATAACCAGTAGTCTTGATTAAAAGTTGTTATACTGCAGTGCATCATATTTCAGTATCTCAAGCTCTTGATTTAGTGCTTTTTAAACAGTTCACCACTTTCTCCTGGCCCTTTTTAAAAAATTCATGTATAGGTCTGCACATGAGGGTCATAGGAGTAGTAGGGCTCAGACTTGTTGAAATTTTTAAGCGGGCTTTTTCATTTCTCTCATAAACAGAACATGTTTTTGGCCATTATCAATGATACATACTCCGAAGTCAAATCGGATATGGCACAACAGAAGGCAGAAATGGAGCTGTCTGACCTTATCAGAAAGGTAAAAGTAATGTTTTGTTTGTTTGACATCTCATTCTTCACATCTGAACTTACTACATAAAACACTATATAAACCATACAAAGTAAAGCTGGCAGCAGCTGATGAAAATACACATCTCTTAGTTAAAATAAATGAATCTGAGCCGAGTGTAAATTAAATGAATGAAAACTTTCCATCACAATATATATTGGTCATCTGAGATTTTGTGTTGAATGATCAGCCTACTGAATATGACATAGTATTTGTCTGTCTAGGTACATACAGAAATAGTGAACTGATGAAACTAAACCACTATTTGATTTGGTCGCAGAATTCAGAATTACCTCGTTTCAGGCAATAAGATGAGGCAAGTCTTGGATAATGTGTTCAGAGCTCCCAGGGGCAGCTGCCAGTGAGGTTTTTGAATACAAAGTTAAGAGCTTGACCTGAATCCCAGTTTAGGAAAAACATGTGCACGTGCGTGTGCTCTGGCATGGATACGGTGCTGTACCGTGGTCAGAAATGTCGAAACGCATACTCAGCATGACCAGTAACTCAGAGGTTAAAACTGGGAAACTGGTTATTGAAACAGAGCAGAGAAAAATGAAAAGTGCTACTTTGTTCGGATGAGGACTTTAAAAAAAAAAAAAAAAAAAAGAAAAAAAAAGTCATTCCTACAATTGAAGAATGAGAGAAGCAAAATGACCACAGAAAGTTGTACGTGTTTTGTCAGCATTATTTAAAACTGTCACTTAACTGTCAGTAACTGCCAAAGATGCCTTACTGGGACAAAATACTCCATTCCTGCTGACCTGCAGTGAAAATTGAATGACGAAAGCCTTACCTCTAACTGCAAAGGTATTTGTATGTTGCCCATTTAAACGCTGAAATAAAAGATGGATAAACTGGAGGAAAAGACAGATTCTTGCAGGGCTTTTGGAACACTGAATGATAGTGTACACTAGCTGATTTTTTTAATCAAAAAAGTTATTGGAAATCAAGTGTTAACATTTCATGACGAGTAAAACATGAAATTTCACTTTTTCTTTTAGGGCTACAACAAAGCCATGATCAAACTTAAATTGAAGAAAACTACTGTTGATGACATTTCAGAAAGTCTGAGACAAGGTGGGGGAAAACTAAATTTCGATGAGCTCCGGCAAGATCTAAAAGGGTAAGGAAGCTGTTACTTACCTTGAATAGTATCCCTAGAGACATGTGATGTTAAGTCTTTGATGCAAGTTTCGCTTCTGTGATGTGGCAAGAGTATGCTAATGTGAATAAAGACAATACAGCAGAGTACTTTTCTTTTGGTTAGTGGGTAACAAAGCATGTGCTTTTCCTGTATCTGCTGCAAGGTTTATGTAAACAAACAGATGTGTACAGGTAAACAATCTTTGCATATGGGTCTGCAGGCATTGCACAAAGGAAAATTCAAACTGTGGCATGGAACTGCGGAAGAAGAGACAAGAGGAGTGGGAAAAGAATGGTCAGTTTTCTCTTAACTAAGAGAAGGCTTAACTGAGGAGGTCTGCTGAGCTCTGGCCCCTGGAGTCTGCACTACAGCTGGTGTTGCTGCAGTGGGGCAGCATCCTACCCTGGAGGAAGAATTTGGTGCTGTGGGGCCCAACCTCCTTGAGTTGCTGTGTTGTGGGGGAGAAAGGGTCTGAGGAAGCAGAGATCTAAGGCCTTTGAGGAAACAGTAATGTTTCTATCGGAGCCACTGCAGGAGTTTGTGAACAGGCAGGAGTCCAAAGAAAGGGAACAAATAAAGGAGGTATAAAAGGGATGGTTGTGAAGGAGCAGGGTGCAGCCTAGGGGAGGTTTGGGCTATTAACTAATGAAAGGTGAGGGCTGAGCTTTTCGTTATCAGTGTTGTGAATTTATAGGCAGCACTGGGATCAGTTGTGTCTTTGGCTTGGGGATGAAAGCCTGTTCAGAGTGAAGTGTATAATTGAAATTTGTTCAGCATCTGAAAAATGGAAAGTAAGGGAACTGTTTTTACTGCCTTTTCAGAAAGGGGCATACGGATGCAGAGATTGAAGCAATATTTACCAAATATGACCAGGATGGGGACCAGGAATTGACGGAGCATGAACATCAGCAGATGAGAGATGACCTGGAGAAAGAGAGGGTGAGCTCAGCATAAGGAGTGGTATACCACCAGCGCCATCTGCCAGTCTTCTCCCCGTGCTGGTTTGCTGCCCCAGAAGAATCCTCTTGTTTCCCTTCACATTTGCTCTCATGCCTGGCTGTCTGAGCTGAACTGTAAAAAGGCAAGGGGGAGCTGATGGAGGGCAGGAGGTCTTTGACCTTGACACCCCCATCCCCCGTGTACAGGTGAAAGTCTTTACATCATTTCTGTCTGTGGCTTCTGTTTTCACAAAGGAGGATCTGGACCTGGATAGGAGCTCTCTGCCACGTCCTCTGAGCAGCCGCAGCTTCCCCCGGAGCTTGGACGACTCTGAGGAGGATGAGGATGAAGACAGCGGACACAGCTCCAGGAGGAGGGGCAGCAGCTCTAGTGGGGTTTCCTATGAAGAGTTCCAAGTGTAAGTTTAGCCTTCTGAGGGGGATGAATCTGCATGGTGCGTTTCTTTTATCTTGTGGGTTTTCTTCTTTCAGTTATATAGTAGTCTCTCCTATAACTCTGAATATTAATCAAATTATTAATAAAAGTAAATGTTATGTTTTTAAGGTGCTTAAGTCACTCCTTTTAGTAGCTTTCAAGTAATATCTGAACTGGAAGTACTTTAGAGAGGCTTATGGGAATCAGTTAGAAAACAAAAAAAAAAAACCAAACAAAAACCCCAACAAAACAACCCCTGTCCTTAAAACCTGGTCATTGAAAAGACAGAGCAAATGGTCATGCTACAAGAATGCCAGAAGACTTTTCTAGGTTTTTTTAGTAGTAAAACCTTGAGGTTATTTTAGGTTCAGTGAGAACTTAGCTGTTGTTTTTAATAAGATTAAGTTACTTGTGAGTGTGTATTTTCTCTGAAATGATAGATCTCCATATTAATTAATTATAGCAACACCAGCTGAATGAAGAATTTGAGTAACTAGAACTAACAAATTTTGATGAGGATGCCCTAAAAGCAGGGAGAACAGAGTGGCATATGTACTTTTTTCCCATCTGCTTTACCCCTGTGTTATCTTCTTGCTCTTGTGTACCTTGTCCCTTCCTGGACAGTAGGACTCATTTGTGGAAAGTCAGATGCGTGCTTGAATTAAAATGCTGTCTCATCCTTATCTGCTCTGTATGTTGATATGCTAGAACGATACTGACTCGGAAATGTCAGAGTCACTGAAGTTCACACTTGTTGCCCTCAGACTCATGAGGCGGGTTGATCGCATGGAGCATTCTATCGGCAGTATTGTCTCTAAGATCGATGCAGTTATTGTGAAGCTCGAAGCGATGGAGAGAGCCAAACTAAAAAGGAGAGATGTGTTGGGAAGACTGTTAGATGGAGTGACAGAGGTAATAAACTCACTCTCTCCTGTCTGGTCACAACCCGCATGGCTTGCTTACTGTTAGCACTTCTTCCTACTGCTTGGCTTGGGAGGATTGAGGGAGTGGTGGTAAAGATGAGGTGGGTGCTTTGGCAGTGGCCAAGTGAGTTCAGTTTTGTGTTAGGAAAATATGAAATTTAAAACATGAAATGTTAGGGACGTGATGCAAGTTTCAGATAAGACAACCCATCTTATAGCAGGCCTGTGTCACGCTGAGGCAACAGAGCACCATTTAAACCCCTGAACTGGACAGCAGTGGTGTTTGGTAGTTGCTGAAGCAGCTCGTTCATCCCTTGGTGTCTGTTGGGATTAATACAAAGCTTTTTATGGACTAGTCTGTTAGAGTCTGGGGGATCCAGCCCAGCAGGCCTGTGCAGCCTGCTGCTCTTCTCCCATGTTGCTTCTGGGATTGTGTGTGGCAGGTGGAAGCAGGTCGCTTCTGTCACCAGGGTTATCTAGCTTCTGTTGCCTCCCCTCCCACCTTCTCTTTCTTGAGGGCCCTTTGGAAGTGGCCGGTGGGACAAACATGTTATTTCTGTGGACGCTAAAACCTGTCAGCTTGCTGATGGGGCAAGAACAGCCAGAACAGGGCTGTTAAGGGCTGGGCGAGATGGACTGTCTTGGTGGGTTATGTAGGTCAGACTTGCAGCTGCCCTATCACAGATATGGTGTTCCTGGCTGTTGTTCCAGCCAATAATTCTGCTTGATTCTTGAGATGGGGCTTCCTTGTGGGTGTGCTCTCCTCAGCATATTTTACATTTCTGGAGGTGGATTTAAATATTAGAAATTGTAATACAAATTGTGCTTTCACAAGTGAAGGTGACAACCTGGGCGTTACATCACTGGAAAGAAAACAATTTACTGCAGTAGCTGTGTTTCTCCACTAGCCTATGGAAATACTTGAGTGGTATAAGAATTTCCCATGTTTGTATAGGGTTCTGCTTAGACTGCAGTTTGGAAGCTGCACTTCCAGCTTGTGTCTTTTAATCTGTTTAGGATGAAAGACTGGGTCGTGACAATGAAATCCACAGGGAACAAATGGAGCGACTTGTGCGAGAGGAGTTGGAGCGATGGGAATCGGATGATACGGCATCCCAAATGAGCCATCGGTTGGGAACACCACTTGGACTGAATGGCCAGCCTCGTTCGAGGAACTCTCGGCCATCTTCCTCCCAGTCAGATGGTATTGATGGGGGAGGAGGAAATGGGGGGAATAACATCCATGTGTAGGATTAACTTTGTAGGTGATTCTAAATGTTTCAGGTCAGTATTAAGCCAGCAGATACACTACTCCACTGTTTCCCAGCATGAGGTGATGATCATCCTGATAAGACCACTAACGACAATTTTCACTAGTGGGCAAAAGTAAACATTCTCTTCAGTAAGGCATTTTCAGACCTATGTAAGCCATGTGTCATGTTCAAGTTACCAACAGTGAGACTGTCAGCCTTGGAAACAAAAATGCAGGAGACAGAATGGAAACCAGGTGTGACAAAATCTACCTGGACAGAATTTTGGTTCCATGCATGTATTATGGGGAACACTTTCACGAGGGCAGCAAGCTTCAGACAAAATAATGTGCTGTGGCTAAAACACTCAAATGAAAGGCTGTGAGTTTTCTGCGTTCTATTGGAAAATACGATTTTTAAATGCTTTTAAAAGCAATTTTTAAAAGAAGATGGCATCAGTTTATTGTCTCATTCATTACAACAGCTGACATTCTCAAAGAGATAAAACAGCACTTTTTTTTTACTTTGAGTTTCTACCTATTTTTCTGAGTTATTCTTGGTGTACTAACATTTTAATTAACTTAAAATGTTCATTTTTTCCTGTTTTTGAGAAATAATGTTTCTTTAAACAAAAGAAAGTGCACTTAGTTTGTACAACTGTAAATTACATTATTCCATAATAGAAACGGTACACATCACGTGTTTTTTGCATTTCATTAGCATTTCAAAAGTAATATTTGAGAACTGCCTCTTCACACCCAACTAATGTAATCATTTTCAGCTTTGTTGCAAAGTGCCCATTTTTTTAATGCTATGTTTTCGTGATCTAAGTGTTCCTGGGATAAACATTCCACAGGTTCTTAGGTAAATATGGTTACTTTGCAGAAAACATTATTGAAAAGCACATAAAATTGAAAAACACTAACTATTCCTTGGGTGTGGGGCAGAGAAGTTGCTGACAGTTGGGAAAATGCGATCTCATGCTCTGTCAAGTTCTAATCATGTCTCGACTATGTAGTCTGTATTTATATTTAACAGAACTGATTGTAAAATTATTAGGTATATTTCTACATATGCTTTTCTGCTGAGGTGCAACACATGATTCCTTTGGAAAGGTGTTTGTAGTGTAATCACTGATTTTTAGTATTTCGTTTCCTCTGCTTTCCGTGTCATGGAAGTTTTGTTTTTGAAAGGAGATGCAACACTGAAATTATGTTGGTTTCCTATAGAAAGCATTGAGGCATAGTGTTTGTAGTTTTGCCTAGCAACATGTTCCCCTATGTGGAATTCCGGTTTAGGAGGGAGGTTGTCAATTGTGCTTTTTTCCTGAAGGTGGCAATTGTCTTGTTTTTAAAGACTTAGAGTTGGTGTAAAGGAAAATGGAAAGCTACATAATCAAACACATCTTAGCTATTAGTAGGGTATATAGAGGAAAAAAATGCCTATTTAACAAAGTATAAGTAGCATGTATATGTTATATTGGTGCTTTTTGTTTCAAAAAGCAGTTGTTGCCAGGGGTTAGCACCTCATTCTTGTGGTAGTACTGCTTAGGCAAAGCTTAAGTCTTGCATATGTTCTTACAACTGCATTGCCTGGATGTACAATGACTCAGAATGCCTTCCCTTTAACCAGAGGACTTGCTAAAACTAAATAGACTTCATGCCTTTCCCTATTTTTAAGTTTACGAGAAACCATATGCACAGAAACTTAATGTAAGGTGGAGCAGGAGGAAGTTCAATGTGGAGATTGGAATTTCTTAGTAGCTTTGGCTTGAGAACAGAACAACGTGGGAAAACAGGTTGTGATTCTTGTGAAGTATTTTTTCTTTCTGTGGGTTATTTTGTCCTGTACTAGGAAGAAATTCATACTCTTTCACAAGAGACCCCATCAACTTCCCAAAACAGCGCACAGCACAGTGGTTAGGGCATTTGTGTGAAACGAGGGACAGTCAGACTAAGCTCTGTCTTGCCTTGATTGAAAATTTTTGGACCTTAGAAACCTTCCTGATGTCGTGGTTTAGGCCCAGCCGGCAGCTAAGCACCACATGGCCGCTCGCTCACTCCTCCCCCCCACCCCCGCCAGTGGGATGGGGAGGAGAATCAGAAGAAAAAGGTAAAACCTTGTGGGCTGAGATAAGGACAGTTTAATAGGACAACACAAGGAGAGAAGAAATAATAATAACAATAATACTAATAAAAGAATATACAAAGTGAGTGATGCACAATGCAATTGCTCACCACCCGGAACCCAATGCCCAGCTGGTTCCCGAGCCATGATCCCTCCTCCCCGACCAGCTGCCCCAGTTTATATACTGAGCATGACAGCATATAGTATCGAATATCCCCTTGGCTAGTTCAGGTCAGCTATCCTGGCTGTGTCCTCTCCCAGCTTCTTGTGAGAATTAACGCTATCCCAGCTGAACCCAGGACACCTGAGGAAAGCTTTTCCATGTTGAACTGGCATTTCTGACTTTAAACAAACAAACAAGCCAAAAAATCACTAGCTGTAGACATGGCCAGCTGGTATGCAAGGAAAATAGAAAATACAATACAAAGCAATTTAAATATACATAGCCTTGTCTTTATATTCATACCCAAAATGTGTAGTGTGTTGGTATGTGACATGATTTACAGCTTAAACTTTGAGGCACGCTAACTAATTACTTGTGTGTAACATGTAATTGATGTTGGATTTCTAGGGTCAAGGGTTACCTAAATGCTAAGATAGTATTTAAATAATCATATACTTAAAATCAATTACTTTGGCCAAATGACCCAACTTGAGTTGTCCAGCAATCAAGTGGAACCTTACTAAGAATACCTTGTGTTAAGGTTTGTGCTTGTGGCCTGTAAAGCGTGTGGCATGCTGAGGTTTATGGCAGCAGGGACTGGGGAGTGTGCAGAAGTGATCTAGTGGTCATCTGTTGGTGAGGCAGGGCCTTCCTGGGGGGAAAGAAAGCAAAACTAAACCTATCAGTATGGTTTTAAATAGGTTTCCTGTAAAAATGTATCTTTGAAAATGTAAATTCAGTCACACAGTTCATCTTTTATTTGTAGTATGTGTTTATTATGAAAATGAAAATGTTTGCATTCATAGCTGTATTTGCTGAGGTATATTTCTGTAACGTGTCGTTACTTAATAACAAACTTCATCTTGAAGTGCAGTAAGTTTTCATGGGGTACCCGTGTGTATTGACAATGGGCCTTGCAGTAAGTGCACGGCCACTTGAGAAATGTTACAAATATTTTATTATTTCATTTTTCAACTTTAGATTATAATATCATTTGTCACTTATTACAAATGTAAGGTTTTTGCATAGTAATGTACAGTGTTTGGCCTTATTAGGAAGCTGTTAATTATGCAAGTCTTCTACAATGATCAAGAATGTATTGATCTGTAAAACTGAGCACTTTACTTCCTAATAAACGTTTTATATTATCTATAAAGCAAACATTGTGCCATACACTTGATTTGTTTATAACAGAACATTAAGAATCCTACACTTCATTCATGTGTGTTACTTCTATCTCATACCTTATTCTCAGATCACCTAATAATGTAAAAAGGGAGTACAGGGTGTAAATGAACAGAGAGGACTGAGCTGATTCTACGGCTTCATTGCCCAAACAGTACTTTTTTTTAACACTTTATTTCACATTTGTGTTTGTGCAAATGCACAGGTCTATATTCTATTTCAGGTAGCAGCTCCAACTGCTAGTAACTCTGTCCCTTTATTACTTCATAGTTGCTGTGTAAGTTAACTTCTCTACTCTTTTTCTCTATTCCCCTTTATTTTTTCCCTTTGTTTCAGGGAATCTTACAGCATCTGGAGGGTTGAATAGTCCTTGGAAATCCCAGGCTTGCATAGAAGCCCCATAGTTCTGTCTGGGCAGCTGTCTCACCAGGTCAAAAGTATACCGTATTAATGAAAATTGAATGCTTAATGTAAATCCATCTCAGTCTTTAATGAAATACATACATACTGAGTTTATTAAGTACATTAAGCCTTTAGTCAGTGCGCTATAAAAGTCATAGCGTGTGGGAAGTGGGAACCTTTTTTTATTTAATACTGTGTGTATGCTATAGTGTTGGTGACTTTTGAAAATTTCTTCAGGAAGTGCAGTTTGAGATGCATGTTTGTTATAAGAGCCACATAATTCTTCCATATCCCACGGGCATCACTTGGATGCATTGTGTATTCAAATACTCTTCTCCAGTAAATCTAAACAAGAAAAAAAACTGAGAAAAAGCAAAAAAAGTTAACATAATGATAAAATGTTTGCAAGCAATTGTTACTTGTATATTTAGGCACCAATAGGGCTTTTTTGGTTCCCTGCTTATATAGAACACGCGCTGTGAGCGAAGAGGATAGCAATTGGAGGTGGAGGAGTCCTTCTCCAGAGTCCGTTCCGCAAGCACTCCTTCAGGAGAACATTTATGCTGTTTGTGTCCCTGGCCCCTCCCCATACAGCATCTCTGGCCCAGCCGGGGTCCCCAGGGCAGCAGCGAGCCCCCTAAGAAACACAGGTAATTGGTGGCGGGAAGATACATAAGCAGCACTGCTTTCAAGAGGGAAGGCAGAGCCTAACATTTCAGAGACACTTAAGTCATGTCAGTCTCTTTTCTGCACTGAATTGCTGAAATTCTGATGCTTGCAAACCATTCTTCCCTTTCTGCACACAAACTGAATTAATTCAGAAGCACAGTTGTCTTCTGTTTTGCTAAAAATGTTTTTTACTGGTAACTCAGGTTATGCCCTGTTTTTACCTGAAAGATGCTGTGGATGGCTGGAAGAAAAATCACTTCTCAATTGCTAGCAAACAAATGATGAAGTATTATTTGTTAAAGGGAAGAAAACATTACTGCTGTATGCCCCTTCAGTAAGACTTTAGTTCATGCTCTGGGTCTTCCAGAAAAGATAAAACATTATATTTCAAAAGAAAATAGTTTGCAGAACAAACCAGTCTTCTACAATGAAGAAATGCAAAAAAGCTGTCAAATTTTTTTCCCTTTGTGCAATCTTAACAAAAATAGCAGCTTGGGTTCTGACTTGTTTTCAGGAACGTAGGATTGCATTAGAAGATTTCTGATTCTGATTTCACAGTAAGTCTGTGTACCTCCTGTGCCATAATGGTCCTTCCAGGTTTTAAGCAGTGATCATGCAAAATAGGTACAGAAAGGCGGAGGGACAGCTTAATGGTTCAGGTGGTAGACTGACATTCAAAAGAGTTGTCTTTTTTATATGTGTCGCCTCACCCTGATGCGTTAACACACAAATTCAACTGGTCCCAGCTCGGTTCAAAGGACTGTTATAAACATGCTGGTGCTTAAGTGTCAGTAATGCTAAAACAGCAGTGGGATCACAAGCAAGTTTTCCTTGGACTGGAGATTCTGGCAACTCTTCTGCTTTGCTTCTCCTCTAAGGAATACTCGGGGAGACTGAAACTGCATCCCAGGAAGCAAAGAGCAGGCCTGAAGGCAGCAAACTTGTGCCTGTTGTAACAGACCTGAATTTGGACTTAGCGTGAGAGCAGCTTTCCTGCAGCCAGGTGTTCAGGTATTTTGGAGCAGGCCTACCAGCAGTGGGATGCTAGGAAGAGAGCAAGAAGTTTTTTGAGACTCAGGGAGTGTGCTGGGTTTGTGTGGCTCTCAAGAAGTTATTGGTAATAAATGCAATACTTAGATTGCCAAAGGACTGATGGTGACAATGTGCATCAGCCACAGTTTTGCTGGTGACATTTTGACAAAAGTTTAGACCAGTGAATTCATTTGCAAAGCCTTGAAATGAGCAAAAAAAGATTAGCAGATATTCACAGGGACTAAATGCTCATTGAAAGACTATTCACACAAAACACATCAACAATATTAAACTGTTATAGAGCTAGAATTTGTTTAATTGCTGTCCAGATTTCTGTCCAGACTTCTACTTTAAAAAAAAAAAAAAATCCTTCCACTGAGAAGAGTTGAGCTTTGTTTTCAGGTAAGTCACACTTAAGGCATTTTTTAAATACTTTTAACGGTGCCTTGGCTGCCAGAAATACCTGTGTGTGCCTGCACAGGCTGCTGCTTTTCACTGTTGCACGGAGAGTGGTATGATGAAAACTGAGAAACACTCAAAACAAAAAACCGCTCCTTTCAGGCTAAACTTGCAATTACCAGTTCATTCCAATGTCTGAGGTAAGCACACTTTTGTACTGCTATCGGCTTTTCCTGCAGCCGAGATGGACACTGTAAGATGGAGTTCCCTGACTCCCCAGTTACAGAGGGCTGTATGCCAAGAGATGCAGTCGTGAGAAACCTTAAGCTGCAGGAAGGCACACCTGGCCAGTGTTGGAGACGCTCAGCATTTAGCTGTGAGTTGCCAGGGGCCACCGCTGCAGACCCAGAGGAACAGCCGACTCCAGCAAGCGCCATGGCTGGGTCTTCCTGGGCAGGCTCCTTCCCCAGCTGGCAGCACCCAGCCTCTTCGCTCCCTCCCAACCATCTCCTGACACAGGAGGAGACAGCCCCAGATCTGAAAAGCTCTCGGCTGAAGTAGGTTTTCATATTTATCATATAGAAAAGGCATGAAGCTGTTCTGGATTTAAAACTTATATGTTAGTGAGCTTTGAATATTGTTACTGTAAAGATACTAGCCCTGCATGGCCAATTAGTCCTGCTAAGCCGGGTAAACGTTAAGAGAAGGAGATTCCTTTAGCAGGAATTCCTTTCCCAATATGACCTGTTTCATCATAGTAACGCTTATCAAGGACCGAGGTGGATTTACTGAGGCATGGCTTTAGAAACTTGAGCGCAGATAATTTGCCTAAAATTTGTGACTCTTCTCCCCCTTTTTCTAAACAGGCAGCAAGTCCCCTTGCAAGAACCTCCAACTTCCATTTTGGAAAAATGATTGCTTTGTCATTGCGACCCCCAGAAAGCCTGGAAGGATTCCTTGCATGAGTCATGCATTTCTCCTCGTAAGAAATTTCCATTTCTTTCAATGTTCTTATCATGTTAGAGCTGTGTAATAAATGCCAGTTGGGTTTCCTGGCTTAGTCATTTAAAACAATTAAGTGAAGAAACAGGTTTGATAAGGGTTTTAACTGTCTAACTGGCTGTTAATTCATGCCCAGCAAGCAACAGGAGGGAGACTCAGACTGGGAGAGAAAAAGCATTTATGTTACGTTCAGAAGATTTTTCCCTTTTTTGATAGCTAGTAGTGAGATGAATGTAAGCTCTATCTGACAGAAAGAGAACTCATTAAAAAAAGGAGGGAAATATTTAGATTGAAAGAAGTAGTTTATGTCTGTAAGAACCATAATCACACAGAGACAGATTATTTAGAATATAGAAGTGTGTCACATGGAAGATCCAGGGGAGCAACTCCAGGAGTCTTTGTTGGCATTGCTGCTATTTACATTATCAGATTGTACTCGCTCGTCCTGTGCTATACTTTTTGTGTAAAAATACACAGCTAAACACAAAGTGAGTGATTGCAGTTTACTGAATGTTCAAGAGACAGCAAGTTAATGTTTATGAAAATAGCGTTTACCAGTTAATATTAGAAAACCATTGCCCTTTTTTTTTTTTCCAAATTAAATGATGGTCTCTTTTGGAAGATTATTTGAATAAAATGTGCAGAAAACCTAGCACTATTAGGCTGGAGCAAGGAATACTGAAATTTTTCATCCAGGAAAGAAAAATTTGAATACTTGTAACATTTATCAGCATCCCAGAGAAAATCTGCAAACAGAAAATATGTAACTACAGATCCATAACAGGGATTGTTTGAAGAGGTTTGACTCACCTTGGACTGATGCCAGTGCGTGTCCAGAAAAAATTTTCTGAGGTGCCTGTCTACAGTCATAGAGAGTACGGTATTGCATCCTAAGCACTTGACTCTGTGCCCAGTAGGTCAGTGGAAATATAATCAATGCCTTACAGGAGGCAGGTGGCTATTTTGTAGTACTGGAGAGTGAGGGAGTAATTGCAGTGTTGTATTCTTTGAAGGATGCCTAGAATATTGGCAAGGCAGCTTTCTTGAGAACGAAATGGTCTGCTTAGACAGCATGACTCAAAACCCTATGGAGGCAAAGATTGTTTCTCTCAAAATGTGAAGAAAATACATAAGACTGGAGAAGCACTATTTACTTATTTATTTTAACAGGCTATGTTAGGCATTAGTGATGTTTGGATTCCTGCAGCAGGAATGTAGTCAAAAACGGGGGCAAGAACTGAAAGAAAGCATCTGGGTCTATGAACACGTTTTGACCTGCCTGCTCTTGGGTTCATAAGCTGTATGGGTTAATCAGTATGTCTGATGATGACTTTTACCCTTGTTTTGTGATTATTTCAATTCCATGTAATGTCCTGATCTTTTTGGATAAGGATGGTTTTCAACAGTACGGCAGTGCTTCAGAAATTGCGCAGCCTTGGTGATACGGTTGTGAAGTGCTTTTATCAAAGACCAAAGTGTAAAATAACAGAGACTGCAGAGGCAATAACTAGGCCTGAGCATCAAATGTAAGTTTTCTTCTGCACAAGGCACCTTTGCCCTTTTGACATGCTCTTTTTCAAGTATTATAGGCATCAGGTTTGCAGTGTAGTAAATGTGACAGCATTGTCAGACATTGTTCCAAATAATATTGTAAACATACTGCAAATTTCCAGGGGGTTGCACTGAGTTGTTTTAAAGTGTATGTTAAAATTATTTTTTCAAGTAATCTAATTGTGTGTCACGACAAAGATACAGGGGACAAAAGTGAAAAATCTTTTAGCACTCACAATCATAAAAACAAAGTAAATGTTTATCAGGAGATTAGCAACACTCACCGCATTTTGTCCAGTTGCTTTTGCTAGAGCCATCAAACTGGCTGTATAGGTGCTAGGATGAGAGTAATCGCTGTGGTGAAGAAGGCTGCAACTTTGGCTTGAAACCTTTGAAATAAAAACATTAGTTGGTCTTTCACCAGGCCAGAGCTTTCTGGTTTGGCTGGCAGTGTTGCATGTTTTTGTTGTTGTTTACACTCAGAAAATTCTTTCTAATTGAAGCTTCTTGAGAGACAAGATAAAAATGGCAGGAGGACTGCTTCTGTGTAAGGAACAGTAATTAGAATAGCATGTGGTTGCCCAAAACTGTCTGCTGGATAGGTAAGGATTATACTGGTGCATTTTACTTTTGCAGAATACTTGTCTATTTTGAAATAATTTATCCGTGTGAAGATGATGCTTGGCAAAGTCCTGCTGGGTATTAAATCAGCTGGTATCTTAGAGAAGAAATAAGCAGCCACTCTGCAATATCCACATATATACTTAAGTCTAGAACACAAAAATAATCGTTTGTTAGGATCATATTTTAGTAGCAAAGTATACTATATACACAAGGACAGTGATTCTTGAAGAAACAGAATCATTTGAATCCTAAAACGTTTTTTAAGTTACAGTAACTATATTAAAAACTTGTTAAAAGAACTGCTGAGACTGATCCTACCAGGTAAGCATAAAAATTAATTTATATTCCCAATACTGCTTAATAAATACATTGGGACTAAATCACTCCTGTCTGTTCAGTCTATTAGTATATCTCATAGCCTTTCCATGCCTCAAATTCTATCGTTGTTGCTCTTGCGCTTTTGAAACTGTGTATTTGTTTTCAGTCCTGCTTCTTTTAGCCATCTGCTGAGGCACTACATTGCCTTTTTACAATTTTTGATTTCCCTTGTAACCTTCTGTGGAATGCCTTGAAAATAAGTAATTTCAACCACTTTTTCAAGCCAAGAATTTGTTGATACAGAGTCAGAGAATCACAGAAAAGTCTGGGTTGGAAGGGACCCATGGTTAAGGAATTCTGAAGAACTGGACAGAGATGCTTTTCCTCTACAAGGGTGGTTTGGACTTATTAATGTTTTAGACTTTAGAGCATATTACATTCATTCAGTGGGAAAAAAAGTTTCACTGATCTGTCATTTCCAGAAACTGTGTAACTTCTGGTTTAGATATCTGTGCATCTCTGTTATCTGACTCTTCCTCTTGTCTTCTCGCTTTTGACAGTAGTCCATACATTCTGTACTTCAAAATACTTGCCTGACAATATCTAGTGGAGACTACTTGCTGCCCTTGAATTTATCCATCTGTTCCCACATGTAAAGAAACTGTGTCATTTTGAGCTCTTAATCTATAACTATTTAGTCTCTGTGATGAAAAGAGATAGACATATGTTATTTAATTTTTTTTTTTGTGATGTTGATAATTAATTCTTTTCTTTCTTTATTCTCTAGTGGATGTATTAATTGCCTTTTTTGGCTGCCAACGTCAAGCGTCTACCTGACATAAATTCTTTGTGGCTTTTATGATTTTTTTTTTTTTTTTTTTTTTTAAATCCTTCCTCTGTGCTGGAACATCCTCCTGAATTGTGAATCTCTTTATTCTTTTTTTTTTTTTTTTTTTGGACAAGCATACACTCACTGGTAGTAAGAAAGAATAAAGCACTGATTCTAAAGAAAGAACAATTCAAAGCCACAAATTAGTTGTGCAAGGGTTTTTTTAGTTACTGAGGCAAAAGATATTGCAGTGGGACATGTTTACAGTAGAATAAAATACAAGAGGTAACTGTACTGGTAATAACAAAAAGATCTTTTTGTCTTGTGGTAAAAATGTGTCTCTATCCTGAAACCAGGCAGGAGCCAGCTAACTAGTTCTGTACCTTGTGTTCACATTTGGCTTCAGTGGCTTACACGCTTCCTCATACTCCAATTTCCTTGCAGAATGCATTGTCATTCTCTGCCTCAGTAGGATGCTACTCTGCAAGTATGATTCCCTCAATGCCTCCCAGAAAACCCAAATTAAATAAATGTCTTTCCTCACAGGTAGTGAATATATGGCTGTCCTGGTTTCGGCTGGGATAGAGTTAATTTTCTTCCTAGTAGCTGGTACAGTGCTGTACTTTGGATTTAGTATGAGAATAATGTTGATAACACACTGATGTTTTCAGTTGCTGCTAAGTAGTGCTTATCCCAAGTCAAGGATTTTTCAGCTTCTCATGGCCAGCCAGCAAGAAGGCTGGAGGGGCACAAGAAGCTGGGAGGGGACACAGCCAGGACAGCTGACCCAAACTGGCCAAAGAAATATTCTATACCATATGATGTCATGCCCAGTATAGAAACTGCAGGGAGCTGGCCAGGAGGGGCAGATCGCTGCTCGGGAACTAACCGGGCATCGGTCAGTGAGTGGTGAGCAATTGCATTGTGCATCCCTTGTTTTGTATATTCTAATTCTTTTAGTATTATTATTGTAATTTTATTATTATTATTATCATTATTTTTTTTTTTCTTCCTTTCTGTCCTATTAAACTGTCTTTTCTCAACCCATGAGTTTGGGAGTGGTTTTTTTCAATTCTCTCCCCCATCCCACTGGGTGGAGGGAGTGAGCAAGCAGCTGAGTGGTGCTTAGTTGCCGGCTGGGGTTAAACCACAACAGTCCTTTTTGGTGCCCAACGTGGGGCTCAACGGGTTGAGATAACGATGAATCTGACTGGAATGCATTAGAATAAATTTGTTATAAGCATTCATTATATTAGTTCAATAGTCGCTGGTCACAATGTTGATGTATTCGCTCTCAAAGTTGGTGTGCTTGTTCTTGAAGGTGCGTTATGTAATACCTTACTTGCAGTATATGCTCCTTGTTGTGCTGTTTATTACCTGTGGGAACTGGGCTAGAGTTAGGATGTTGTTGTACCTTGTAACACTGGCTTATGATATGATAGAATTGCTGGTTGTGAAACTAATCTGGTATTTGTACTCAGCATTGCCATCATCTCCATACTTTGGGAGCCATCCATCAGAAACTGCTAATAATTACACCTTGTACCTTTTCTCATCGGAGAGCCAGTCCACGGGGGAGACACATTTCTTCACCTTCCTCTTCTCCTCCAGGCAAATTACAATAGTTCTTGAGAATTTTGAATATCCTTGGGATGTTCAAGCCAGCATGCTTTTACTGCTATGTCTCCTGAATGTGTTCCAGGTCTTGTTTAAGGTTAAACAACTATGTAAGAATACCACCCAGAGATCTGCCCCAAGGCTGGATAGCCATGGGTGGCATGGCATGTGGGAGAATATGGGCAGGTATCTAGAGAACTTCTCACCTCCAATGGTTTGGAATTTCACTCCCAAACCACTACAGGACCCTGATGAAGCGATAGAATATTTGAAAGGAAAATGCTGCGGCTATTCCAAAGAGGCACAGCTTACCACACTGTGCTGGGCCCTGGCCTTTATCTACCAAACACTGCTCGATATTATGCAGCACCCTCAGGGGGAAGGGAGGGAAGACAGACGGACAGGCACTTGCAGCCACTCCAACCCCCGCGACAGGCACTTGCAGCTACTCCAACCCCTGCAACAGGCGCTGCGGCTACTCCAACTCCCAGGTACAGGTTTTGTATAAACTTTGGTTTATACAAGGTTTTTATTGTATCTACCAGCACAGAAGTCAAGAAAGAAGATGACGCTTCTTATGCAGCCCAAAGCAGTCAGCCAGTCATAGCGACTTCTTCAGCAAAACACGTAAGTCCATAGTGTTGCGAGTTAATCTGATAAAATAATGATAAAATAATCAAAATTTGATTCTACATATATAGAAGAGTTATAAAGCATAGGTTTGTTAAGTTTGAAACAATTAACTATAGAAACTTCACTAGAAATTAATGGCCTATAGAAACTTCACTAGAAATTAATGGCTTTTTGTTTTGTTTTAAGAAACCAAAGTGAATGATAGTCTGCTTTGTTAACAATCCATGAAGGACTGCTTAGTGTTGCCAAGTTTAAGTGAACCTAAGGGAAAGGTAATTCCGGCAGGGGGAGATCACGACCACCGACTCAAGAAACACACCGCCCCAAAAGGTTAAGGAAGTAAAGGTCTCAAAAATCGTAGTGGGCATGCGTAGTAATTTACATGGCAGGCAAAGAAATTTTAACCAATCATTTAATAGAATAACAATAAATATGTATTGAATGATTAAATATGTTAATATCTCGTGTATAAAAGATGATGGATTTTGATGTGAAGGTGAACACGGTTTGGCGGAGCTATCCCCCGTGTTCCCAGTGCTGAATTAAAGGAGTGCCTGCTTATCTGCATCTCGTTGGTGTTGATAAGTTCTTTCCTTCTCGTTTGGTGACAATAGCAAGAACTACTGAGTCACTTAGGCACTTGTTAAATCTTTGCTTGAACCAATACAATTTATAAAGCCTATGTACACTGTGAAAAATAACAGGCCCAATTCCTGAGTCAGTGTAATTCATGGGCCTTTTAGACACGTCATTTGAAAAGTCAATAGAGTTTATCATGTAGTTGTCCAACTACATGCAAATATTTTACAGAATCAATTAAATAACTCACGTGCTAACATCAGTTTCGAAAACAAGGCAGCAATTCTGAAAATGAAATTTGCTTTCTCTAGTGTCTAGCCTTCTGCTTGCTTCATCAAAAGCCATTCAAATTGTTCTACCACCAGGCTTACTAACCTGTTTCAGATTTCACTGGAATAATTCTTTATTCCACCAAAATTGCTCCAACAATTGATATTATTGATTATTAAATATTTTTTAGCTACAGAGAAGTAGCTAAAAAAGCAAGGAATGTGTTTTTGTTAAAGGAAATATCTTGTTGAAAGCTATAATAACCACAATATAAGACAAATATAAATACAAATATAAACTAACAAACAAGGGATTTATGAAATTCTGAACTCTTTCAACCTTGGAGGTCAATTAGTAGCATAACAGTGTAATCTTAAGGTAAGTCACTCTTCAATGAGTCTTACAGACACAGATGATTTGCAGAGTCAGTGAAGGCTATTTGTCTCTTTCATTATTTGAAAGCACAAAGTGCTTTCAAATCGATAAGCCTCCCTCCTTTGTAACAAAACAAAAAAAAGTACACAGTAAGCCTTGCTAGGCACTTTGTTTTCTGTATTGGTAATACTTTGAAGTTTCATGTATTTGCCAAGTTTTAAGAACTAAAATTGTGATAACTCAGTCTGAACTTCTACACAGCATTAACCATAGGCTACAACATGGTAAATCCTTAACAAAGCTTGCTAACGCGTTATAAATAACATGTAGTTGTTTCAGAAACATATCCAAACTTGATGTGTAAATTTCAGGGCAATGGGAAATCAAAGATCTTTAGTTACTTGTATAGTTATTGTAGTTAGTTTTAATTTTTGTTATTATTTTTTTTAAACTGCATTTATTTCCAAATTGGATACCAATGATTTCAGTTTTGTCAGTGACTGTCTGCATATTAAAAGCTCTCAATTAATACAGGTTTTTTCCTTAGGCTGCTATCAGCAATTAGGTTACCTTTTATTTTTTTCCTCCTCTTAATAAACAAACATAGAGCTTTTCCAGGCTTCTCCGAAGTAAGGTATTCGGAACCTGTATAACTTTTAAATATTCTTCCTAAAACATGAACACTTGAATTGGATGAGGTATGCTAACACTGACTAACAGTTCCATTTTGGGGGTACTGTAAATGTAAATTCACAGTAAATTTCTTCTGTAAATGGTCTTAAGGATTATTAAGGCCATTTACACCTTCTGATGAGTGAGTGGCAAGACTAGATCCCTACAAAATCAAATGATAATTCTGTTGAGAACTTTGTATCAAATCTGTCACTTGTAATCTATTTAGTAGGTGCTGTAGTTGCACCTATTCTTTAACTGCAACAAGGCCTATAATAAAGGTGAGAAGTCTGATAGAAGTCTTAGTATATTGAACCCATCTTTATTGATAAATGTATACATTTGTCAAATAGTACTTTGAATTCACTTGAAAAGATGCAGTTTTCAATTTTTAAAAAAAATCCTAATTGGAATTATTTATTGCTTTGAAAACTGGACTTTAATCAATTACTTGTTGTAAAATAAGTCAAAGGGAGGAAGTTGCTTCCCAAGCAGCACTGAGGCAGCATGCTTGGAAGTATTAGCTGTATCTAGCCAGTTGAATATCTGTTCTTGCCTGTTATGTAGGAATAACATTAGGTGCTTGCTAGTAACAGAATTTATGGCTGGGAGACTGTAACAGCTGATCAAACCGATGGAAAAGTTGTAATTTGGGCAATGAATGAAAAGAATGCTCATACCAGGCAAGTCAGAAATTAGTACCTCACATGACATATGCAGGTATTTGGCAGAAAAACACTTCCCAACAGATCCCTGGTTTGCTGAGGCAGAACAAGGGTTAATAAAGACACAAATCCCCTGCTATTTAGCAATGCTATGCTATTAATTACAGCAAATGGAGCATTCATTACAAGGAACAAGGAATTACTTTCAGTTACTGGCACTGAAAATATAAAAACCTTACTTTCTGTACTGAAAGCAATAAAATTTAAAAGCAGTAGCTTGTAAGATTATTGTTATCTGTCATGGTTTAAGCCCAGCTGGCAACAAAGCACCATGCGGCTGCTTGCTCACTCCTCCCCCCCCACCCCCCACCGGTGGAAGAAAAAGGTAAAACCTCGTGGGTTGAGATAAGGACAGTTTCACAGGACAACACAAGAAGAGAAGAAATAAAAATAACAATAATACTAATAAAAGAATATATAAAGCGAGTGATGCACAATGCAATTGCTTACCGCCTGGAACCCGATGCCCAGCCCATTCCTGAGCCGCAATCCCTCCTACTCTGGGCAGCTCCCCCAGTTTATATACTCAGCATGACGTCATATGGTATCGAATATCCCCTTGGCTAGTTCAGGTCAGCTATCCTGGCTGTGTCCCCTCCCAGCTTCTTGTGAGAATTAACTCTATCCCAGCCAAACCCAGGACATTACCCACCCCTTATTCTATACCATCTATGTCATGCCCAAATCCTACACTTTCCAATTATTTACCACCACTTTTCCTGTCTTTGAGATAGATAGATAGATATACACACAGAGATATCATTCCCTTAGTCTATGGGCTATCCCTCTAACGTGTCTGCTGAGTTCATTTAATCCATGACTTTGGGGCTCCATCTGTCATAACAGTCTTTCAGGGCAGGAGAGATCGTGTGTGGTGTTGGATTGTTGCACGCTGCATCCAGAGCTTGCGGCTGGTGTATTTGGCGTGGCCCATGGCCACGGTCTGCGGGTTGAAGATGTCCATCGTGAGGAAGTTGCTGGGTGCCAGCTGCTGAAGCCAGTTCAGGTTCCATCACTGCTGCAGTTCACTCAGTTTCATCAAAGTCCATCCTTCAATGATTTGGGTGATTCTTACTGTAACACCATTGATATGGCATATAGCAACTGTAGTAGTGATGACATACAGTGGCAAGGTTATTTAGCAATTAACATCATACAATTCAAATCATTGGCTATTCTCACCCAAAATCAAATCCCCTTGAGGTACACCTCAAACTTCCCCATCCTTCCGCATCACTCACCAAGTGCACCCAGGTCTTTGAGCAAAAGCAATCCTACAGATGGGTTTGCCTTTGCCTGAGGCAGGACTAACCCAAACTGTCTTCCCTAAGATTCTTCATGTCCACTATGGGAACTCTATCCCCTTCTACAGTACGTGGAAGTTCTCATTGGGCAGGGCCAGCTCGATTGACAGATCCTCTAGCATTAACTAACCAGGTGGCTTTTGCTAAATGTATATCCCAATGTTTGAAGGTCCCACACCCCCATTGCTCTCAGTGTAGTTTTTAAGCAGTCCATTGTATCGTTTGATTTTCCTGGAGGCTGGCGCATAATAGGGGATGTGATACACCCACTCAATGCCATGCTCTTTGGCCCAGGTGTCTATGAGGTTCTTTTGGAAATGAGTCCTGTTGTCCGACTCAGTTCTTTCTGGGGTGCCATGTCACCATAAGACTTGTTTCTCAAGGCCCAGGATAGTGTTCCGGGCGGTGGCATGGGATATGTTTCCAGACATCCGGTGGTTGCTTCCACCATTGTAAGCACATGGCGCTTGCCTTGGCGGGTTTGTGGGAGTGTGATACAGTCAACCCGCCAGGCCTCCCCGTATTTATATTTCACCCATCATCCTCCATACCACAGAGGCTTTAACTGCTTGGCTTGCTTGATTGCAGTGCATGTTTCACATTCATGGATAACCTGTGCGATAGTGTCCATGGTCGAGTCCACCCCTCGATTGCGAGCCCATCTATGTGTTGCATCTCTTCCCTGATGGCCTGAGGTGTCACGGGCCCACTGAGCCATAAATAATTCACCCTTATGTTGCCAGTCCAGATCCACCTAAGCCACTTCAGTCTTAGCAGCCTGATCACCTGCTGGTTGTTTTGATGTTCTTCAGTGGCCCTGCTCTTATGTACGTGGGCATCTATGTGACATGCTTTTACAACCAGCTTCTCTAGCTGGGCAACAATATCTTGCCACAATGGGGCAGCCTAGATGGTTTTGCCTCTGTGCTGCCAGTTACTCTGCTTCCATTGCTGTAACCACCCCCACAGGGCATTTGCCACCATCCATGAGTCAGTACAGAGGTAGAGCACTGGCCATTTTTCTCATTCAGCAATGTCTAAAGCCAGCTGGATGGCTTTCACTTCTGCAATCTGGCTCGATTCACCTTCTCCTTCAGCAATTTCTGGGACTTGTCATATAGGACTCCATACAGCCGCCTTCCACCTCCGACGTTTTCCCACAATGCGACAGGACCCATCAGTGAACAGGGCATATTGCCTCTCATTTTCTGGCAGTTTATTACACAGTGGGGCCTCTTCAGCACGTGTTACCTCCTCCTCTGTCGATATTCCACAGTCTTTGCCTTCTGGCCAGTCCGTGATCACTTCTAAAATTCCTGGGTGACTGGGGTTTCCTATCCGAGCCCGTTGTGTGATCAATGCAACCCGCTTACTCCATGTGGCATTGGTTGCATGATGTGTAGAGGGGACCCTCCCATTGAACGTCTAGCCGAGCAGCGGTAGTCAGGGTGCTAAGAGGAGCTGTGCTTCAGTACCAACCACTTCCAAGGCAGCTTAAACTCCTTCATATGCTGCCAATATCTCTTTTTCAGTTGGAGTATAGTGGGCCTCAGATCCTCTGCATCCCTGACTCCAAAACCCTAGGGGTTGGCCTTGGGTCTCCCCTGGTGCTTTCTGCCAGAGGCTCCAGGTAGGGCCATTCTCCCCGGCTGTGGTGTAGAGCATGTTTTTACCATCTTGTTCTGCCTGGACTGGCCCAAGGGCTACTGCATGAACAATCTCCCGTTTAATTTGTTCAAAGGCTTGTTGTTGTTCAGGGCCCCTTTTGAAATCGCACTTCTTCTGGGTCATGGTTTAACCCCAGCCAGCAACTAAGCACCACGCAGCCGCTTCCCCCTCCCCCCTCCCAGTGGGGTGGGGAGGAGAAAAGAAAAAAGTAAAACTTGCGGGTTAAGATAAGACCAGTTTAATAACTAAAGTAAAATAAAATACACTACTACTACTAATAATAATAATATAATAATAATAATTGTAATGAAAACGAATATTAAAAAAAAAAGAAACAATACCCAAGAAAAGACAAGTGATGCACAATGCAATTGCTCACCACCCACTGACCGATGCCTGAGCAGCGATCCATGCCTCCCAGCCAACTCCCCCCAGTTTATATACTGAGCATGACGTTCCATGGTATGGAATATCCCTTTGTCTAGTTCGGGTCAGCTGCCCCGGCTATGCTCCCTCCCAGCTTCTTGCACACCTGCTTGCTGGCAGAGCATGGGAAACTGAAAAAATCCTTGACTTCAGATTAAGTGCTACTTAGCACCAACTAAAACATCAGTGTGTTATCGACATTGTTCTCACACTAAATCCAAAACCACAGCACTGTACCAGCTACTAAGAAGAAAATTAACTCTGTCCCAGCCAAAACAAGGACAAGAGGGCCTACAATCAGACTGTAATTTGGAATATGCATTCTCCAAAAACCCACAATGCCTAGGAAATCTTGTGTTTCCTTTTTGCTAGTTGGTGGAGACATAGGTGCTATTTTGTTGATTGCATCCATTGGGATGTGATGACGCCCGTCTTGCCATTTTATTCCTAAAAACTGGATCTCCTGTGCAGGTCCTTCACCTTACTTTGTTTTATAGCAAAACCAGCCTTCAGAAGGATTTGGATTATTTTCTTCCCTTTCTCAAAAACTTCTTCTGATGTTGCCCCATACGATGATGTCATCAATGTATTGCAGGTGTTCTGGAGCTTCACCCTTGTCCAGTGCAGTCTGGATCAGTCCATGGCAAATGGTGGGGCTGTGTTTCCACCCCTGGGACGCTTGATTCCAGGTGTACTGGACACCCCTCCAAGTGAAAGCAAACTGTGGCCGGCACTCTGCTGCCAAAGGGATTGAGAAAAATGCATTAGCAATATCAATTGTGGCGTACCACTTGGCTGCTTTTGACTCCAGTTGGTATTGAAGTTCTAGCATGTCTGGTATGGCAGCACTCAGCGGTGGCGTGACTTCATTCAGGCCATGATAGTCCACTGTTAGTCTCCACTCTCCATTAGACTTTTGCACTAGCCATATGGGGCTGTTAAAGGGTGAGCAAGTCCTGCTGATCACTCCTTGGCTCTCCACTCGACGAATCAGCGTATGGATGGGAATCAGGGAGTGTCGGTTGGTGCGATATTGCCGCCGGTGCATCATTGTGGTAGCAATTGGCACCTGTTGTTCTTCAACCCTCAGCAACCCCACAACCGAAGGGTCCTCAGAGAGACCAGGCAAGATAGACAGCTGTTTAATTTCCTCCATCTCCAAGGCAGCTATACCAAAGGCCCACTGATACCCCTTTGGGTCCTTAAAATACCTTCTCCTGAGATAGTCTATGCCAAGGATGCATGGGGCCTCTGGGCCAGTCACAATGGGGTGTTTCTGCCACTCGTTCCCAGTTAGACTCACTTCAGCTTCCAATACAGTTAGCTGTTGGGATCCCCATGTCACACCAGAAATACAGATGGGTCTGCCCCCTTATAACTTGATGGCATTAGAGTACACTGTGCACCGGTGTCCACTAGAGCCTTATACTCCTGTGGGTGTGATGTGCCAGGCCATCGAATCCACACAGTCCAATAAACCCGGTTGTCCCCTTCCTCCACCTGGCTGGAGGCAGGGCCCCTCTAGCCCTGGTCATAGTATTCGTTACTCACTTTTTGTAAACACGAATCAGAAGTCCCTTCAAGAGGATCAGAAGTGAGATCAGCCCTTCTACTCTGTCTGGGGAACTGCCTGCTGGAAACTGGAGCGGCATTTTTCCAGGAAGAATCCCTTTTTGTGATTGTTTTTCCTTGCAACTCCATGCCTCTAGGGTTGAGGTCGGTTTTCCACCCCACCTCCTCATGTCCTCCCTGTGGTCACACAGGTAAAACCACGGGGTACCCCTTGGTGTGTACCTTCTGTATCCCCTCTCTTGAGCAGAGGAACGCTTACTCCTTATAGCTGAGATACGGGCCCGTATAGGTGGGGAGTAGGACATATCCTCTTTGAATTGCTGGAACTCCAGGGACAGTCACTCCACAGCCGAGACGCAGGCCTGTAGGGAGGAAGAGAGGCTTCGTTCGTATTGCCAGAGTTGGCCTGCCACTTCATCCACCGTTTGTCCCTCGCCTTCTTTCCAGGACATTACTGCCAATGAGTTGGCATACGACGGTGGTGCACTTTGTAGAAACTTCCGCCACATGGGCTGTGTGCATTGGACTTCATCTGGATCTGTGGATAGGTGCTCGTTATCCGGATCATTGTAAATCACCTCCAGCACAGCTAATTCCCTCAGGTACTGGATACCTCTTTCCATGGTGGTCCACTTGCCTGAGTGATGTGTAACATCTTCCTTGAAGGGGTACCTTTCTTTCACGCCTGACAGAAGTCGCCTCCAGAGACTGAGGGCTTGTGTCTTTTTTTCCAATTGCCTTGTCAATGCCCCCTTCCCTAGACAGGGATCCCAGCTGCTTGGCTTCCCTACCCTTTAATTCCAAGCTACTGGCCCAGTTATCCCAGCATTGGAGCAACAAGGTAACAACGAGCTTGCCTGGACAATGGCTGAAATCCTTTTGCATATCTCACAGCTCACTCAGGGATAGGGATTTGGTGATTATCTCTGGTTCTGCCTCTTCCTCCTGTTCTCATGATGACCTTGGTTCACCTTCATCCCTCACTAAGCAAACTGATTTTTTTGTGTATTTGTTCTTCTGTACAGGGGCGACTGATACCGGCACGCGTTAGTTCTCTGGTTCAGCTGCAGTGCTTGTCACTGGGGTTTCAATAGCCACAGTGCCTGTCGCCAGGGATGAGGTGGCTGCAGTGCTTGTCACAAGGGTTGGAATAGCTACAGTGCCTGTCGGTCTGTTTTCCCTCCCTTCCCCCTGAGGGTTGCTGCATAATATCGAGCAGTGTTTGGTAGATAAAGGCCAGGGCCCAGCACAGTGCAGTAAGCTGTGCCTCTTTGGAATAGCCACAGCATTTTCCTTTCAAATATTCTATCGCTTCATCAGGGTCCTGTAGTTGTTCGGGAGTGAAGTTCCAAACCACTGGAGGTGAGAAGTTCTCTAGATACCTGCCCATATTCTCCCACATGCCATGCCACCCATGACTATCCAGCCTTGGGGCAGATCTCTGGGTGGTATTCTTAAAAAAATTTTTGTGTAACCCTAAACAAGACCTGAGACACATTCAGGAGACATAGCAGTAAGAGCATGCTGGCTTGAACATCCCAAGGATATTCAAAATTCTCAAAAGCTGTTGTAATTAGCCTAAAGGAGAAAGAGGAGGTGAAAGAGCGAGAGAAAGTATATCCCCCCCCCCCCCCCCCCATCTTCCCCATAGATTGGGTGTGATTACTAATAAATTCCAAGAGACGGCGCCTGAGGTACGGGCATGACAACAATGCTGCATGCAATACCAGCTTAACGTCATGACCAGTGATATAATCATAAGTCGACATTACCCAGTACAGCAAAAGGATAGTCCTGATCCCTCTCCCAGAGGTGATGATACACATCACTGCAGGGAATACATAGTGCACGTAAGAACTTGCCTAACACCACCATGTGAACAAATGAACCAACATTGTGACCGGTGACTATTTAACTAATATAAGAAAGGCATATACCAAATTTGTTTTAACACACTCTGGTCAGATCTGTCATCATCTCAACCCTTCGTGCCTCATGTTGGGCGCCAAAAAGGACTGTCATGGTTTAGGCCCAGCTGGCAACTAAGCACCATGCGGCCACTCGCTCACTCACTCCTCCCCCCCACTCCCGGTGGGATGGGGAGGAGAATCGGAAGAAAAAGGTAAAACCTTGCAGGTTGAGATAGGGACAGTTTAATAGGACAACACAAGGAGAGAAGAAATAAAAATAACAATAATACTAATAAAAGAACATGCGAAGTGAGTGATGCACAATGCAATTGCTCACCACACAGAACCTGATGCCCAGCCCGTTCCCGAGCCATGATCTCTCCTCCCCAGCCAGCTCCCCCAGTTATATACTGAGCATGACGTCATACGGTATCAAATATCCCCTTGGCTAGTTCAGGTCAGCTATCCTGGCTGTGTCCCCTCCCAGCTTCTTGTGAGAATTAACTCTATCATCCCAGCCGAACCCAGGACATTATCATAAGGCTTCCTTCAAACTAATCAATTCAAATGAATTATAGTACCTCTTTAGAAAGTAACAACCTTCAGCTTGTGATTTATTTTTAATTATATTTAAGTAGTTCAGATGGAGGATTTAAAAGAAAAATCTTCAACCAGATTGAATAGTTTCACATAAAACCTAAACATAAGTAAGTCTTTTAAAGTTTCCTAGAGTCCAGATTAAATCACTTACTGTTAAATGTAAGCAAACTGAAACAGGCATTTTCATACACAAAAACACATTTTCAATTGAGTTAGTGATATAATCAGAATGATTAAATTCTGTACATCACAATTGTTTAAGACTAAGTACAAATGACAAAGATCTCAGGAAAACTGATGGTATCAGGCAGTTCTGCCATTTTTAAGCCCGAGCAATTCATGAGCCTTAACACTATAAACCACTTGATCCATGGTACGCTATCACTAAGATCCTGCCGAAAGGAGCAAATGTCAGGGATAATTCAGCTCCTAAGCCAATTGCAGTGGAAAGCAGGGATCATATCAAGACCAACTTGGAGCAGATTAATGAAAAAAAGGCTTAATGAGCCATGTACCTCTCAAAGAATGCTTGTAAAATCCATCCCTAATGAGGGTGGGGAGATGATAGAAAAGATTGTGAGAAACAAGTCAGGACCATTAACCTTGGGGTATTACGAGATCCTTGAGAGTCTAATTCTTGTCACAAGGTCAAGCTTTTACAAAGCAATTATTAAGGATCTCCATAGTATCAACATACAGACACACACACATACTCAAAGCCTTTTAACCTCGGGGATTCTGGACTCATTTCCCTTCTCCTACTAATCTTTTTTTTTTTTCCCCCCCTGCCTCCTTCTTCATAAAGGTACATGTTATAGTACCTATACAATGGTGTATCTCCTGACTTGTGCAAGCAATCTAATTGTACTAGTCAGTGCCCAAACAAAAGGGGAGAACCAAGGTTTTAATTATTATTTCACTTCTGCCTTTCTCTCAGCTTGATTTGTGTGCCTCTCTGTTGGAATGAAGAAAGAAAGGAAAATTCTCATCTCTCTGCCACAGTGGGCCCGCTGGTCTAACTTTAATCTTGAATGAGGACGGGTTGGCATTAGCGCTCACTGCCAATTTGAATTTTTCCAAAGCACAAGAAAATAGTCTGCCATGAGTGATCAACTTCAAGCAATTTATTAGTCCTATCCTATCATCTTCTGATCAAGATATATATGGAAAGTAGAATGCTGGATGAAAAGAGAAAAATATAATCTTAATTTAAAGCCTATAGTGTGACAGTGAAGTCTGACATGACTACTACTGTAATTTCTGCTCATGCAACTAAGGTATAGAATTTTATAAATCTCATTACGGAGTTGCAGAGCTGAGCTAACAGTTTGACGGCTAGATTGTGCTGCTGTCAGTTCATTAGTGTGCGGGCATTCTCATTAAAATCACTGGGAGCAAATAAGCTAAAAAGTGATGCACTTAGGAGTAGCGGAGTCTGTCCTTTCATTGAGATGAATAGGAATTCTTCCTGGGCAACAATTCTGGGATTTGCTCTGGTCACATGGGCCACTTCAATGGAAATGAAATCATACAGGCAGTATGTTAACTTCTCTGCAGAGTGAAATACTGAGTTAAGTATTGGACAGTGCAGGAAGAAACATTTGTTTCGTGTAAATAACGTTCTTATAGATGGCCAATTGCTAAAATGAGTAGTATAAAGCAAGAAAAGTTTAGGAGTTTCTTGGTAAATACTATCTGTGCAATACTGTGTCAAAGTCTGTTCAAAATGTGAGTAGTTTAACTTAATTTGATTATTTCCTTTCTCAGAAGCCACTGTTGTGTTGTATACTGAAATTTATTTTATTTTCAGTCTGTGTGATCACATTTATAACTCTTTAAATGTTGAAATGTTCAGGACCAGCTACAACTACCTGGGCTGTAGAGTTCTACAGTTTTAAATCTGGGCTGACGGATTTTTTTTCTCCAAAGATAACTTCTCTAATTCCACTTTCATTTCTGTGTAGTACAAGGACCTGGAGTACTTTTTCTGCTGATTTCTTTGCAACAACCACATCACTGTTATCTCCTCACTGTTTCCTTCTGCTTAAGAAGGAAAAATGTGTAAGTAAACTAAAGGTACAGAACAATTTCTGCCAATTTTTGCACTCTGAAGCTGTCATTTTCCCCAGCAGCGCTATGTCTTACCATCAAAGCAATACAATAATTAGTGATTAGGTCAGCAAGAATCCTGAATTCATATGTATCAAAATGTTAAGTTTAGAACATACTGTGAGCTGTTCAAAAGCTTAGATCCTTCATTTACTTATAAGTAGCATCCCAGCTCTGAATGTTCTGGAAAGATAAAATCTGAATTGAAATCGAAGATCAATCAAATCTGTAAATACAAAACACAGCTGGAAGAGTTGAACAAATTTATATTTTACAATCAGAATTTTAGCACCAAGAATGATGGTGCATTCTCGGTGGTATGTGTTTCAGCATCGAACCACAAATTCTAACTAATTCCATTCTCAAGAAAACAGTCACGATGGAAGATTGTACTCCTGAAAGCTCTATTATCTTTCTTTATTCGCATCTCTGTAGCCTTCTGCACAAAGGAAGGAATCAAAGGAGAAATTCATTCTGGGGCAATTCCATGAGACAGAGGCTTAAATGAGGCAGGAATAAGGAATTTATAAAGCCACGTTACCTTCTCTGTATACCTCAACAGTTTGTGATTATTGCAACTATCAAGGAAGCTGCACAGGTACAAAATGAAGTGTTTTTATTTAACACAGCACATATTTCTCTTGGGTATCATCTCTAATGATGTTGGACATAGTTGATAGGATGAACACTGTGATTCAGCTTTCAAGAATTAAACAAAGGACTTCTTATGTTCAGGATGTGAAGAAGTGCCCCTGAGTTCTTTAGGAGGTTAAAATTCAGTATTAATGTTACAATCTTAGCAGCTCTGAACCAAGCAGCCAAGCCTTAATTGTATCCACGAGTACTCATGGATGCAAGCTGTGAAATATATGCTTGAATATCTGCTTCAGTTTAATTCTTTTAGTAATGACTGATCCAATTCTTGAATTAGTCATGATGTTTTAATATATTGAAATATTGTGCAGTATTTCAGTGGAATACTGGAATGGCAAGGTGAAGATTTTTTCACAATTTTTAATCAAAATGTTGGGGTTTTGAAGAGAATACAAATACAAAATGTCAAAAAATTCAAATGCAAATTTTTTCTCTTTTCATGAGAAAGATAGCAGAAGCTGACATGCTGGAAAGCTTTTAAACACTTGCA
The DNA here is from genome assembly GCF_018139145.2 of Gymnogyps californianus. NCBI lineage: Eukaryota > Metazoa > Chordata > Aves > Accipitriformes > Cathartidae > Gymnogyps > Gymnogyps californianus. The sequence goes on from NC_059474.1 coordinate 65,955,159, forward strand.
AACATAAAGGAGAGGAGAAATCTTCAAAAAGAATCCTGTAATGGGTCTCATCTCTTTATGCATGATACCTGCCTGCTGTGACAGTTTGTTTACAGCTGTCTAAATAAATCTCATACAGATTTTTGGAAGTATCTTCTAAATTTGCATTAAAACTAATCTACCCTCAGAAATTTTTACAAAATATTATTATAATTCTATTGGAAGTAGATTACCATCTTGCAAATAACGTATTATTGTTGCTTATCCTCAAGCTGTGAAATGTTATTTTGTCATAAAGGAACCATCTTGTCATACCAGAAGGACTGTCACGTGCATTTTTCAATGCCACAGCAGTTGAGTCTTCAGTAGTAATACTCAGAAAAAAATCAGGATTGTTGTATGGCTCACATGCGTAACCTGCAAAAAACTGAAACAATACTGGGCATCAAAAATTACTAAGGTAAGATTTAATAAAAGGGTACAGAATGCTCTAAGACTAGTGCTATGAAAAGTCTTAAAAGAGCAGTAACACAGGTACTATTGATAACAAACCAAAAAAGCCCCGGCACTCCCAGAAATAGCAAAGGGCCAAAGTCTTCAGGTCAGGATTGGATCTAAAGTTCATAAATAGTTTCAGCATGTTGGTTCATTCCATTAGAAAGATGGAAAGTTAGAAAGATGACAGTTTAGTTATTACCAAGTTCAGATATGAATGGAGATGATACACTTATATTTCAAAAAGTAATGTTAAAATAGGCCCTTGACTCAGAAACTGAATTATCAATACAAGGAATAACATACCTGTATGTATCTGTTCCCAATAGCTGCAACTCACTTAGGTGCCTTGGCTGTTAATTCTAACTAGGGTCCTACTAAACCTTGAAGATGGAGGCAGGGCATTCTGACTGCAAAGCACTATTCACCGGACCTTTCCTACCCCAGGAATCAGTGCGCAAATACCAGAGTATTTAGGTAAATCGTTTCCTGCAAACCATTTCATAATAGAGCTAGAGTATCTGAATTAAATGAACAAAAAGTATGTTGTCATTTAAATCCAGAGTACTGTCACATTTTAATGAAAGTGCCGACTCCTCATAAGCTGTATGGGAAGCTCTTGTCTTGGGGATAGGCGTTTTACACAGCAGTGTAACATCTCAAACCTTACCGTAAGAGGGAGCTACAGCTCATTAAGTAATATTTATCTTGTATGACCAAGTGGGCTCTAATGAAAGTTTAATTTTTTTTTTCTTTATAAGCACAATCAACATAATGCAAGGTGAAAGGTTGAAGTCTGTTTTAGTCAGTGCCTGTCAATGTGACCAGAACCCCCAACTGTTGAAAGCTCACCAATCTATCTGAAGTACTGTAAAGCATTATCAGCAGGGCCATGGTACACCTGGCCTGCTATCAAACACTCTGAATACGGAATAGTGAGGCGGATGAATGGAAAAGATAATTGTCCTCCCTTGCCTTGACATCCTGAATGTAAAAGAACAAACAGAACTGGCATTCAACTTCTGCATTTATCCTTCCCCCGCCCCTTCTGTGAGAAATTGTGCTGTGAATAACTAGTAACACACGTGTACAAATCTGAGTAGTATGAAGCACGTCAGTATGAATCCTGATGACCTTTTCCATGTTTAAATAGCTTTTATGAAATATATCACCATTGACTTTCAATGCTTATGTAAAATCTGAGTAAAAGAGTAGGTTAGGATTTAGTGCTCACATGATATTTCTTGAGGATAAATTCTTCTCCTGCCAAGTAACTAAATGAAATTTGATCCTGTTGATGGTTTGATTGCTAAAATAACATTATAAATATTGTCCCAAGAAAGACTTGTAGAAAATACTGCTTAGTCTCAGGTTTTTTTTCCTTTCCAGAAATATTTGGGATCTCTTTATTAAAAAATTATATATATTGTTTACAAAATATAATGATGTAAATGAAGCAGGTAAAAATAGAGATTGGCTAAATCCTAAAATCAAAGCAGAAAGAAAGCTGGGTAGGGTCACATCTCACAGGACAAGGTAATACTGTGACTATTCTCCCAAATCTCAAACAGAAAAGACACTTTGAAGAAAAAGCAAATAAGCAACAACTTCAAGATATATCTAACCCAATGAGGCTGTCCTAAATGATGGGTTGCTTAAGCCTAAACCAAATCCTTTCCATGGAATTCTGGGATGGGAGACAGGACAACAATTTCATGTACATGAATTATCCGTGTATCAATATATGGAAATATATTCAATATATATATTCATATATTGATACCGATACATGGAAACTAGTATACAGAGGTTTTATCACAGTAAGCTTGATACCTGACATCTCAGTGCAAGTCTGCATGGAATGACTCAGTTCGTTTTAATGCAGAATATGTCCCTTAGGGGACATAAACAGCAAAGGCAGTTATTTACCTGTACTGCATACCCAGAGGTACATTTATCAAAATGTTTCCCGAGAGCCCATGTGCATCCTCCCTTGCAGCCAAAATATCTAAGAGCCTAAGAAGAAACAAAACCATTCTGAAAGGAGTCTGGAGAAGTAAATGAAACAAAGTAAAAGCAAAGTAAAAACTGGCTTGCCTATCTAGTTAACATAGTTAACCATAGTTCCAGCTTCTGTGCTGAGTATAAAGCGGAATTATCTCCAAATTAAAAATTTATTCAGTCACTAAGTACAGCTGGAACAGCCATTTTGAGAAACCTGGTTTTCATTTTGCCGATCTCTTCTAACTTTGTACCATCTTGCAAAAGTCTTGAACTTAAATTTATACCACAAATAATATATCTGCTCTACAAATCATGTTACTGAACATCACAGTGACTCATCTGAGCAAAGAAGTGCCACGAAGATGGAATGTATGTGTCCCAAATCCTGGGCTTGAACAGGAGCAATGTAGAATGCTTAGGGTTATTACATCTATTCACCCTTGGCAAAATCGTATAGTTAATGCTGCTTGCTGACATGTCCATAGATGGTAGATACAGCTGACGTGGAACAAATCTTTTGCTTGAACACTTAGGAATATTTGCCACGCCAGTGCATCCCAAGATTGCATTAAGGCTGGGTCTCATAATCCCACTGCAAAACAAAACCAAAATGATTCTATATGTATATTCATTTTGTTAATTTGAATGTCTGTCCATTTTGATATATTGTAAAATGAAAATCTGTCAAGAACTAATAAAAGGCCTGAGTACTACAAAACTATGATTTCATTCATATGTGGTTCTAATTGTTAGTTACGTTCATAGAAATAAATGAGGTCAGACTTATAGTTCAGCCATACCAGTGTAAATGTAGAGAATCTGTCTGTTAGTATAGTTTTAAGGTGACTGTTTCCTGATAATCTAAGAAGAAGAAGAAATTTTTATTTTCAGAAACTTAAGTTATTTTACCAAAGTATAAATTAACAGCGAACTATTTTGTAATGCAAGAGTTAGGTAGACAGATTTTAAAACTTAACAGGGTCATAACCTATTTTCTGAAAACTGCGTACATTCAAATAACTAAATACAGAAATATTAATGATCGAGCAAGTTCTTTCCTCAGTTTTTCAGGGCTCTTTGTAATGTTGAGGATCTCTTGTGTGTATGTTATTCTATTTGTGCATGTGTTCTTAAAGTCACATGGGTTTTTCCCTAAAATTCAGGTCTATGTCAACACCTTTCTGTACAAGATCCCCTTCTAGCTAAACTGGAAATTGAAAATTTAGCTTATTGTGTGCTATTGTGTCTGTGAATCTGTAATTTTATCTGTATTACACTATTTCATCTTTTACTTTTCAGCTCATTTGCTGGATGCTTATGCAGAGTTGTGACAAAGCTGAATGAAAAACATAATGTTTTTAAAAACACCTACTTGTCAAGATGATAAAACTCAACTTGCAGTTATATTTGGGACGCTGTTCTACAGCTGTCTGTTTCCTCTCATGCAGTTCAACTGTGAATAATAGTGTTTGATTAAAATGTTATTCCACAGGACCTGTGTCACTTGTTTCAAAACTCACAGTGAAATATTTCAGAGCACAGCTACAGGTTACCATTGTAGAAAGCCCCATTCCATGGTACTCATTGCAAGGCTTGCAAAGGGAGGCTGGAGAACAATGTAGGTTTTTTCCTATTCTCCTTCACCCTCACTCCTTTGCCTCATGTCATTGCCCCACATCTGCACCACTGCTTCCAAACCAAGTATTTCTGACAGAAAAGGAGAGCGTGCACTCATACTGCTTCTCCAGTTCTGTCACTCTGCCTTGAATAATTTTTGAAACAGACATAAAACTACAACCATCCTGGAAGGAGTGGTATAAGTGTCTTAGAGAAATAAGGTCTTGTAAGTTTATTGAAACTCTAGTTGAGGAAAAGATTAAAAGTACTTAAGTACAGGGTGAAAAAGGCAGAAGGAACTCAGCTATTCTAGGTGTGTAACAGCAGCTTGTCCTAGCGTACCTACAGCGCTTGCTGCCTTCTGCAGGAGCTGAGCTCACCGATGTTTGCACAGGGAGAAAATGTGCGGGAAAACTGGCAGAAGTCAGAAGGACACCACACTTCACCGGGGAGTAACTTATTTTAATACACTGTAATTTAAATGCAATGCTAATAAATTTGGAGATAGAAAAGTGTAACAATAATTTGTATTATGGTCAACTTTATGCTTTCCATTAGCATGAGAGCTGGCCCAGTCAAAATCACTTGATATAAAAACTAAGAAAAGCCAGACAGCACTAAGAAATTTCCAAATGTGACTGTGTATGACCACACAAACTAGGGCAAACATTGCAGAAGCAACGAGATTAACGGTAACAGCCCAAGAAACAACCGTTGTCTTCTATGCATTTTTATGCATTTACTTCGTGCCTAACTCTGCAGGTAAAATCCTTTACATCGCAATCATTCTGTTTTCAAATAGTTTAATTTGATGTCCGATGACAACTGGAAACGTGTCAGAGAGGGAACCGCTACGCCCTGTACCCGCGTTCAGAGAGCCCACCGAGCGTTTGCCCGGGCGGCAGCCGGGGCTCCGCGCCGGCCAGCCCGCTCAAGCCGCCCCTCGCCCCGGCAGACAGCGCCCCGCGGCGCGCCCTGCCATCTGCGCCTGCGCCGCCCGCCCCGGCTCGGCTCGGCTCGGCTCGGCTCCGCCCGGCCCGGCCCGGCCCGGCCGCGACAGCCCCATCCTCCCCTTCCCTCCTCTCCGCCCCGGAGGAGCGGGCGCGGCGGGAGGTGAGCTCCGCTCCGGAGCGTCCCGGGCGGGCCGGCCGGCGGTGATTGGTTGCGGGGCGGGAGGGCGGTGCGCGGCTGCCGGTTAACGGTTAACGGCTGGCGGGGCGCTAAGGGATCTCGGCCCTTGGGTACTGCCTTGTAACCGAGAGCGAGGGGAAGGTGTGGGCGGAGGAGGGGGCGCGGCAGGGCGGGACGCCACGTCTCATCCCCTTCCCCATCGTCTCCCATGGCAAAACCTCGGCTCGGGGCCGCTGATGTAGTTTCACTGCAGCGCACAGGCTGCATACAAGGAGGAAAACGGGTCAGCTACAAGATATGCCGTGCGTGTGGATTTTTCGTGGAAGATGGCAGGTACACTGGTGAAGCAGCACAGCTAGGCAAGTGTTCCCCCGTAATGTTACTGTACAGCGCGTGCGCCTCCTAAATAAATTCAAGAGGAGGGATGACTGGTGTGGAGTCCGTAGACCACAGCCAAAATTAAGCAACAGGTCTTCAAAATAGAGCAAGTTTTATTGCATGAAATAATAATGGGGAGTGATAAGGGCTGAGATCCTGTTGGAAGTGCTGCTGCATCTGTACCAAGTGGAAGGAGACGAACTACTATTGCTGCGGATGGCCAGGGGAAAAGCTGGGCTGCCAGGAAAGGGTTACTGCAACCTACGAACTCTTACAAATGTGGTACCAGCCTGATTAGCTGTACACTTGAAATTGGCGACAATAAAAAAGACTAAGAGCTCACCATAGCAGCAATGACAGGACAGTGAAGATGACTGGCAGTTACGCAGAGAAAATGCAAATTTCAGTACAAGGATTATGCAAACTGGCAGAGTAAGAAAGTACACAGTCACCTTTATTTAAAAAACAGTGTGTCTACCACTCGAGCTTGGTAAGAAAAAACTTGATGGCATCAATCAAGTACACTCTAGAGGAGTAATGATTCCCAAATAGAAAAGGGCACGAGACACGCACTGGGATGGAGAGGATGTTTTTGTCACTGTCTGACGTAGACTGTGACCACGTTAGCAGTCGAGACTGCATTGGTGTCCTGATAAGCATCACTTTGGACTGAATTACTTGCCAGTGAATGTAGGTGCTAATTGAAGTATGGAACCATTATTTTTTTTCAGGCTAAGCCATTAAATATTAGTTTCATTGTTTAAGAAATTCATAGGTAGAACATGCAGAAAGACTGAATAGTCTCTTGAAGAAATGAATAGTTGTATACTTTTCATGGCAAAGAGAACTGAGGCATGCTAGACATTTCAGCAAAGTACATTAATACTAAGTAATATACAAGGATGGCATTCACATTGTTGACTTGTGTAATCAAACAAAAGTACAAAGGAAGGTCTCTTAAAAAAAATCAAGTTGCACAGTCAGTTTATCAAACTACTGAACAGTGGGAATTGCATTTTTCATTCTGGTTTTAAGAGAACTTCTTCATGAAATGCAGTTTGAGGTATGCAATGGTAAGGAATATTACTGTCATGCAGGCGAGAGCCAGGTGGTTCTGCCACAGGCCCCAGCTACTTGCATCAATGCCTTGATTTTTCAGATACTCATCTCCAGTACACCACCTATGGATAAATACACACACATTTATAAACTTCGTCAGTTTGAAGTATCTAGGAAGATCCCTAGAAGTTGTAGTGTGATTTCATGTCTATAATAGGCCAGGCAAACACCAGCTATATGTTACTATTTTATTTTCTATTTGTAAATTTGTTTTTCTTGTAGCTACAATCAGTTTCCTGTAGGAAGCTGAAATGGATTTTGTGAGGCTGTATAATTGTAGTGTGTGTGTATGTGTTTCAGTAAACGCAGTTTAAAGAAAAGAGAAGGATAATACCAGAAATTTCTAGTGTTATAAATACTAAATATGACAATAAGCAGAATGTTCTCTGCAGACAGAATGCAAAAACCCAGTCAAAACTTCATTTTCCATATAAAAACTCGCAGATTCTGCTGGTCATCAGTGAGTATCTCACAAACAGACTAATGCTGTAGGACTTTGTAAGTTACTGGTGGTGGGATTCATTTTAATGTACCAAAATACTTACGGCTGGCTTATCTGTCGATAGTTATCATTGCTGATTAAACTCATGTTGTTACTGCTGCTGCAAAAGTTCAGACCAGTCAATTCATTGATTTGTAAAGCCTTTTAAAATAAAAGAAACAATGACAACAGAAATTAGTAGGTAAAGGAATGATACATTAACAAGATGAGATATAACTCAATTCAAATTTATTCTAAAAACATGATGGTATCACCATTTATTATGTTGGCCAAATCTCCATGTTTCAACCAAGCAGCATGGTTCTTTTTCTTTTAAGAGAGGAGCGTTTGCAGTCCACACCCTGTAATGCGCGTGCGTCACCAGGCTTTAACACCTCCCTCATGCTAGGCTTTCTGCACAGGCATATTAAAGCCCAAATTTCTCTGCGAAACGTCACCCTGGCTTAAATTATCAAAAATTGAGAGAAAAGTTTTAGCTTGACAAGTTTTTGTTTGATTGATGGAAAAGAGAAGAATTGTTTTTTAGGGATAACGTTGTTCTTTACTCTGTACCATTTTCGTCCAACTGCATCCAGTGGATGTAGTTGTTTAGTGTCTCTCACATGAGGTGTTTCCATGTTACATTTCTGTAACATTGGCATGAGCTCTTCTAAACAGGAGTGGGTGCTGGTTGATGAGAAGCATTTCTTGTTTCAAGATACTGCACTGCATTCTGAGGTTGCTGTATTTAATTAGCTTACCTTTTGCTCATTAGCCCATACAGTTTGGAGTTTTCTTTATCCAAAGTAAAGACATTCCTTTCTAGCAAATCTTTTCCAAGTCTGTACACAGGAAAATAACAGCACTTACTGTCATTCCGTATCGAGGGATGCTAAAGTATTTCAGCCAGGAGAGCCAGGACATGATGCTTGTGAGATTGACCAGCAACCCAGAGAAAATCTAGAGGCAACAACAATAAAAAAACAAATTACAAACTACATGCCGTTACCACGTGTTCTTCTCTAGCTCTTGACTCTGCTGCTTCAGATTAAAAACAAGTGGGAAGGCATTTCTAGAGGAAGAAACTCTTCCAGTGGAAGAACAGGGGAGAGGGAAGGAATCATTTCTGTTACCCAGCTTTGGGCCATAACCCCACATGGTCCTTCTCCCGAAATGAGTAATGGGGAATGCTTTCACCCGTGCATTAAACCCGGATGCTTCCCATCTGTCAGTCCCACATGGGTTCACATGAACTGTCTGCTGTTACTCGGGTGTGTGGAGCTGCTGGAGGTGTGCACTTGGTTTTGCTTGTGTGCCCTGAGTCTGAGGCAACGTGGTATTTGGCTGTTGGTTCAGCGCTGCCTCATTGTTTATGGTGCCTGTCTTCTAACTGTAGGTGTTTGTGCGTTGTCCGCTTCTAACATGCCTGATGGTTGGCTCTGCAGCTGAGGAGGGCAACTACGGTAGCAGTCTCAGAGAGTAGGAGGCTGCGGGTCATGTCCTCAGACAGCCAAATTTGTCTTTGGCAAAGCTAAAGGAGAGTGAACGAAATGTACCTCTAGGCTGCTTTTCTGTTTTCCAGGCAGCATGCTGGCTGCCAGAGCCACAGAGAAGAGGGCAGAGGAACCACTCTCCCTCCCCCTCACACCCAGCCCCCCAGTCCTAGTTAAAAGGACAAATCAGAATATTTGACCCCACAGTATCAGAATATTCAAATCAGACAAATGAGGATATTCGACATGCTCAACCCCACAGTCTTTTTGCAGAATTCAGCTGAACTCTGTGCTGGTAGGATTTCTAGATTTCACCATTTCTAGGATTTCAAGATTCAGTCTAGAAAACTGAATAACGCTACTCACAATCATAAAAACAAATGTGATAGTCATGAGCAGGTTTGCTACAGCGACCACGCTCTGTCCTGCTGCAATGGCTAGTGCCATAGAAGTGGCTGTGTAGGACACCATCATAAGGGTAAACATCATTGTAAAGAAGGCTTCTACTGTTGGTTTCAAACCTTAAAGATCAGAACAAGAAGGATTTCAGTATGATCCTGCCAAAAGCTCTACCATAACCTGAATACTATCCTGACTTACGTAGTGTATCCTGCCTACAGAATACATTTTGTCTGACAGCATAGGGTACATCACTGCAACCCAAGACTGCAGTGGGGCTTGTGACAGCCCATATGTGTTTGCCTGGTCAACGGAGGACAGGATGAGTAAGTAGTATGCCTGTAAATGCAGTAACACTGGAGACAGCAGAATGGGTAGAAGTTACAGTACTGCACTCCACACAGTCCAAGGTGAAGGCTTCACTGTGGCTTCAAGTTGTCTATCAAAGAAGACATTTCTAGTGCACTTCCATGAGCAGCAGTTGTAAAGCATTTCACTTGTTTCCAGCAGAGACCTCTCCTAATGGACCTAGTGGCCTTTGGGTGGCTATAGATTTGGTAGCAAGCTCTATCTCACTCCAGTTTTGCAGTTTGAGAGCCTCTTGCTGATGCAGCCTTGTTTCCTATTCCTTAGGGAAAAAAAACAGGCCAAAGCGAACTGTGATTATTTTTACATTTTGCTTGCACTTTCAAGCTTTTGGGACATCCCAAAAGGATGTCGTGATCTGAAACCTTACCCTAGGAAAATGGTCTGCTTGGGACATAGTTTGAGGATGATGTTTGAAGGTGTTCTAGGGTTGTAAAAGTTGGTGCCAGCAATTTTCAAAGTCTGCTCACTAACCAGAAGGCATTTCACCAGAAAGAACAAGCTGATATTAATTCACACAATATTAAGTTCTTAAAACAAAACTTTTTCTTTGACAGATGTTCTTGCAAGGATGGAAAAAGTATCTTGTCAAAGTCACCAGAAGCTAAGATGGCCATAAATGAAAAGGAAAAAAATCAAACCTATGTAGTAATGGTTGTGGCACGCTTCCTTCTAGGGACAGTGGAGATGAGACATGTCACGGATTCTGACATGAATGCTTAAATCTTTGAAAGTGTGTCTTTTCTGTAAACAGCATGGTATGCTAAAAGCAAACGCAGTAACCACTGCCATGCCGAAGTAGTGCTTTAGCCTGTTGTCATGGTTTAACCCCAGTCAGCACTAAGCACCATGCAGCCACTCCCTTACTCCCCCTGCTCCCAGTGGGATGGGGAGGAGAATCGGGAAAGAAGGTAAAACTCGTGGGTTGAGATAAGAACGGTTTAATAACTAAAGTAAAATATAATACAATAATAATAAAGAAATATAATAATAATAGTAATGAAAAGGAATATAACAAAAAAAAAGAGGGGAAAAAAAGGGGGGGAAAAAAACTCCAGTGATGCACAATGCAATTGCTCACCACCTGCTGACCAATGCCAGAGCCGTGATCTGCCCCTCCTGGCCAACTCCCCCCTGTTTATATACTGGGCGTGACGTTCTATGGTATGGAATATCCCTTTGGCTAGTTTGGGTCAGCTGTCCTGGCTATGCTCCCTCCCAGCTTCTTGCACACCTGCTTGCTGGCAGAGCATGGGAAACTGAAAAAATCCTTAACTTACTTAAGATAAGCGCTACTCAGCAACAATTAAAACATCAGCATGTTATCAACATTATTCTCACACTAAATCCAAAACACAGCACTGTACCAGCTACTAAGAAGAGAATTAACTCTATCCCAGCTGAAACCAGGACACCAAATGTGAGTGCCTTGTTGATTTACTGAGGGAGCTGTAATGGGACTGTAGGAGACCATACTTGCCTAACATGAAGTAAATTATACAGGTGAAGATGATGCTTGGTATAGTCCTCATGGGTATTAAATCAGCCATTAGCTTTGAGATGAAATATGCAGATGTTCTGTAGTACCCACTGATATATTCATGTCTGGAACACAGAGATATATACAGCATATTAAAAATTTAATCACTAAAAACCTAAGATTATTTTCACCTGGAGACAAATGAATTCTAGCTCAAACTGGAAAAAAAGTTTTTTCATGATTAGGCTGTAATGCAAATGTCCACTAAGCCACGTACTATAGTAATGGTGGCATTTTCATACGCAAATGAATATGGATACTTGTGCACATAATTTTTAGTAAATGTGCATGTCATGTTGTCAAAACAGAGAAGAGAGGGTAAAGCTTAAATAATTTTCCATTTCTGTACAGTGTAATCTGCATAGCTTTAAAGAATCCAGTTAGATAGTATTTACTGTCCTCACTAGCAATTCACAAACTTATTAATACCTAAATTGAGTATTCAGGGTTTTTTCCCTACATATGTTAATAATTTTAAACTCTGAGCCGTTTGCAATCATAGGTACCATTTTGGGGATTTGCAGACAACTCACTAACAGGCTAAAAGAGTACATTTGCAATGAGCAGTAACAGTGAAATAATTTGAAAACTCTGCACTAGGTGTACTTAAATGACAAGAGCTACAGCAGGGCAAACAAACTCACTCTCTAACAGTAGTCCCTGATAACCTTTTTGTATGTTTTACTTACGTAAATATCTTTTTTTCCACAACAAAGAGTTCAATAGCTGAGATGCTGCTGAAACACTGGTTGGTGGTGAGAAAGAACATTGCCCCCACTCTACAAAAAGCAAAACAGCAAGCTGTTATTAAAAATCTGATGTAAATATAGTGTTTCCACTACAGCATACGTAAATCCAACTGTAGTGCCTGGAGCTCGGCAGTATGTGACTTCCCATCCCGAATTCCACGGGAAGAGGCTTGGCTACAAGTCTGAGTCCATAACAAGCCTGAAGTAGACATGGTACAGGCAGTACTTGTTATTCGCATGCCAGGATAGTATGTTCTGATGCAGTCAAAGGATAGAAAATGAACTGATTTTCCTTATTTTTTTCTTATGTAATTTCCTGACACGTTAAAAATTCTCAGTCTGTGAGGCATTTGTCTGATGCAAACTGTGAGGAACTGAATAAGCAATGGGAGAAGTTGTTTTCACCTTTTCCACTAAAATTTAAGCTTTGCTTTCATACTTTCATATCCAATTCAAAACTGGGCCATTTTTAAGTAAATGCTATGAAGTGTTTCAAGACTAAGAACCCAGAGCTTTCTTAGTTGCAAACCCGTTTGTCAGGTCATGTACATACAGCTGTCAAATTGATACACAGACCAGAACAATTTTAAAATCTAGCTTTAGATGCACCTTCTGACTTACTGCTGGTAAACTCAAGTGTGTATATAGAAGCAGTTGCAAAATCAAAGCTTTAGTTACCCAGGTTTATGTAGCCAAGTCTGTACATTTTAATTTTTAATCTTTTTATCTTGGGGAAATCTTTGCAGAAAAGAAGTTAAAATGCTGCCATGCTGAATTAAGCCTTTTTAATATGACGTCTGCTGTTCAGCGTTTTCAGCAACCTGACTGGCACTGAAAAATGTCATCCTACAGAAGTAGTGTTACTCACTTCATTTGGACTGCTTGTCCAGGTTACAGCATGGCAGGGCAGAACTGCATCCCCCTCTCAGTTCTGCAGGGACCTTCCTAGAGGCGGAAGAACATCCTCACTTTGAAGTCACTAACGTAGGCTTGGCCTTACCTACTGATGTGAAGGGAAGCGTTTGCTTTAAAGAGGTAGATATATTTCATAAAGAGCTCGTGGGTTCCTTCTCAGCCTCCAAGCTGTTCGTTATCCTATCACAACGATGAGGGAGCTTTATCAGATTTTTGGATATCCATTACCTAAACTGACTAACCTGTTTTGTAGTCCAGCGGCGTCCTCTTTAAGTCCAAAGAAAATGGCACCTACAACCAGTCCCAGGAAAGCCGTAACACACAGCTAAATGTAAAAAAGAAAAGAAGAGGAAAAGAATTATTCTCATTGCTTTCAAAGCTTCAGTAGTTTTTTTGAAATATGTAGCAGGTGAGTGTAGATTGACAGGAAGTGTTTTCAGAAAGGAGAAAAGCTATCCAAGCTGGGAAGGGAGTTGATTGGGGCGGTTAGCAACCTGCAGCACAGCAGTACTTCGAGTCTTGCGCCATGGTATCCTTCAAGAGGTGTCTGTGAGACACAGCAGCTCCCCAGTGCCACCTGCCCTTGGCGGTGGCCAGCTGCTGCTGCCTCACACAGGCAAGGCACTGGGATGGCTAGAAAGGAGGGACAGTCAGGAGCTTCAGCTGCTGCTCACTCTTCTGTGGTGGCACTGGCAGGAGGCACGTTCCTGCAGCAGTATCACAGCTTTTCCCTGACCTCCTGCCAGGCCAGATCTGTGACCTGAGGGATCTGCTGTGGGAGTGCCGGGAGGGTGCTAGCACCAGCGATGGGAGGAGGACGATAGCAGGGGCTTGGTGGGGCAGGTTAGAAAGAGGGAATAACACCTCTCCCCAGAGGAACCCCAGCATCACGTGCACCTCAGCCAAGCTCCTTTCCTCCACCACTGTTTCAGGCCGTTCTTGGATGTCGTGATTAAGTAAATTGGTGATGTATCGCAACATCGCTCCTCTCTCCCTATGGATACTCTCCACCATTCATCCTCCTTGGGACAGTCGGTGATTCCCCATGTGCTGTCAGTGACAAGGGTAACTTCAGCGCTAGGGCTGACCATGGCTGTTCAGTGCAGTGCTTCTGTGGGGGTTTCCCTGGAGCCATCTCAATGTTACTTTGAACTTGGCAACCAATAACCAAATGCAGTCCTTCCTGACTGCTTTCCCCCTGGTTGGGGATGACAGTTTATTTTCATGCTTCACAGTGTGTAATTGCTGGGCTCTATCACATGTCTTATTCATGGGATTGTTTTTAACATTAGCAAGATACTACTATCAGGCTATAGGTGTACTGATACTTGCAGTCTGTAACACAATTTAAATAGCAAAGATACCAGCTGCCTCAAGGATATAATTTAAAAGACTGAAGTGTGTACATCACACTTTTTTAATGTTAAATGCAAATGACAAAAATCTCAGGAAAACTGATGGTATCAGGCAGTTCTGTCATTTTTAAGCCCGAGCAATGCATGAATCGTAATACCACAAACCCCTTGATCCATGGTACCCTATCACTAAGATCCTGCCGAAAGGAGCAAATGTCAGGGATAATTCAGCTCCTAAGCCAACTGCAGTGGAAAGCAGGGATCATATCAAGACCAATTTGGAGCAGATTAATGAAAAAAAGGCTTAATGAGCCAGGTACCTCTCAAAGAATGCTTGTAAAATCCATCCCTAATGAGGGTGGGGAGATGATAGAAAAGATTGTGAGAAACAAGTCAGGACCATTAACCTTGGGGTATTACGAGATCCTTGAGAGTCTAATTCTTGTCACAAGGTCAAGCTTTTACAAAGCAATTATTAAGGATCTCCATAGTATCAACATACAGACACACACACATACTCAAAGCCTTTTAACCTCGGGGATTCTGGACTCATTTCCCCTCCACACTGGCCGTTTGTTCAGTCATTATATAAACCATGATGAAGATAATTTATACCCCTGACTCAGGACCAATTTTTCTATTGGCTTCTCTAGAATTGCTGAGAATTGCAGTGGGAGTTTTGCTGGTGCTGGGACTGCAGAGTTTGGCTCATGAATTAGGGGATTCCTGAGGATTAGTCGTTCTGCAGAGGCCAGCCAGGCATTCTTTATTTTTGAGGGCAATGTGCAGCTTTGAAGAAATCAACACTTTTGGTGTTGATTCTTCTGAAAAAGCAGCACTAACAGGGCCAGTCACATAGAACATGCTCATCTTCTGTGGCAGGTGTTAGACCCTATTGTGGTCTTCATCACATCTTCTCCAGAAGACATCATCGCCATTATGAACAGTCAAATGACCAAACAACACACACATTATGAGACTGTGAAAATATTTTTACACTTGAGCCAACTTCCAGCACTTTATTGTGTGCTGAAGTTTAATTTATGCAAGTGTAGTCTGTTAACTTTCCCTGGCAGGGGAGAAGATTTGAGGCCAAACCCCACAGTGCCAAGCCTGGACAATTAGAGTCAAGTCTGAAGAATGTTCTTGAGCAAATGTGTGAAACTATTTGGGAGATAATCTCCTGGCCAGGAGCAGCAGAATACCCTGCTGGAAAAGATCTTGCCTCCCAAAGTCTTTCAGTAGTCCAAAATTAATTACTGAACAGTCCCTCATGCTGCTCATTTGAGAGCATTTAGGACACCTTCTGGTGAATCAGATTTCCAGACCTTGAACACTCTTTTTTCAGATGCTGACTGCAGTCAAAATATCAAGAGGTAAAACCATCCCAATGACTTATCTAATACAGGAGTGGAATAAATTAAACATATACCACAAAAGGATAGATACAAATAGCGTTACCTGAGCTATGGAAGCTTGAGGGTTTCCTACCAGATTTTTAAATGTGCGCTTGGACACCCATTTCAGCTGATGAAGGAAGGAATTGGCATATGTGATTTGTCGGAAAACTGCTTTTGTTTTCTTTTTATTTCCCAAAGAAATATTCTCTAATACTGCTTTTGTTTCTTGGTAGTAGGCAGAGTTGGAGTATTTTTCTGCTAACGTCTCAGCCAAAGTTTTATCATATTCAGTGCGTTCTTCAGTGCTCTCTGCTGAAAAGATTAATAAGAAATACAACCGTTTCTGTAAGGGATGGGAAGATTGTTTAGGAGTTAAGCCAGGAGAGTTATGTTGGGCTGGGAGAGTTACTAATGAACCAGAAGAATTAATATGCACATTTAGTTCCAGTGATTCATTGCACTCAGTCTCATAGCATGCAATTGAAAAGAGTCAGTATAAATAAGACCAAGCCTCTGTCCTTGTCTGTGCAACCTGTCCCACGGGCAGCGGCTTCACAGCAGACTGACTAGGTAAACCCTTGTCTGCCGATGCAGTTTCAAACTGGCAGCAATCTGACTTTTAATCAAAAAGTGATTTCACATCCCCCCCAGGTTTCTGTAAGTGATCTGTTTTGCAGATCTGATGAGATAATCCTAGACCTCCCAGACTTTTAGATCCAGGTAGTCCTGCATGTGTCTACTTCAGTCAAACTTTTGAGTCTGTCATAAAGAAATTTCAGCTGGAGCTCCTTTTTTTCTCAACTGTAGTCCAGTGTGTGCTTTTCCAATGACAAATACGTGTGTTGCCAGCTATAATATTAGTCAGACCCTGAACACAGTCAGCATTTTTGTAAAATGCTGGTTGCTTCTTTGGTAAAGATCCAGTGAAACTGTGTGTTTGGGCACATAGCATATTCATTATTTCATTTCCCTTTTCATTCATGTGGAAAGAGAGTGTGCTATGAATGAGTAGCAACAGACAGGATGAAAGAGCATGCTACTGAATGTAGGTGAGATTTGATTTGTTAGTTTGGGGATAATTTCTGCCTTACCACAACTTCAGGGAAGCATCAGAAGAACTCTGGTCCCCTATCTCTACCCCCTCTTCCCACCCTACTCAGAGGAAGGAAAACAGTAATGTCGTAAGAGATAAACCATTCCATTAGGTAAAAAATACAAGTCATAACTGCATCAAATTATGTCCCTAACTGGAACAATTGTCCTGGTTTATCGTCTCTGCTTCTGCAGGACTTCAGTTGGTTTGCCTCGAAGATGAAAGAAGCTCCTTCTCTGTGTTGAGAGGTAACAAAACAGTTTCTTATATTCCCAGACTTATAACTTCAACACAGGAAAATATTCTTTCACCTTTAACATTTCATAATTTGAGTGTGACGCAGAAGTATACAGTTTATGAAGAAATGGATAGCAATGATAAATTACTAAATACCTATTTATAAGAGGCAAAGTATTCTTGCATAGACAGGAATATTTTATATAGTAGGGCTGTATGTGAATTTGGTACTTATTTCACGTTCCACATATAAACGGACAGGATTTAGGAATGGTGTGGTTTGGGTTTTTTCCCTGTAAAGCAACATGGATCAGCAGTACATAATACTCTCATGCATACAAATAACCGTACGCTTGTACAACACAGTTATTGGTTGTTTGACACCTGTAAGTGATTTTTCTGTGTTGTGCTGGACACCTTCTGGCAAAATACATGTTATGATAATTTCACTCGGCTCTGGGTTTCATACCTGTGTTAGTTTCATCGGTCTTGCTCATTGCCACCGCAGTGGAGTCTCCATTAATGATGTCCAGGAAAAAGTCGGCAGGGTTGTTGTACGGCTCACACTCGTAGCCTGCGGTGACAGCATTACAAGCTCTAAGCAGTGGTTGTATGACTGGCAGAACGCTGTGCATGGCCGTCATGAACACAGCCACGCCATTGTGCCCGTTCAGCAGCCTGCACCATAAGCATTGCAGGCTTCAAAAGGTCCGTGCTTACCCAAGAGATGAACGGCACTGCCGGACAGCTCTATCAGTGAAAGCAAGGTGACAGCTGGCTATGTGCCCTTCTCAACCCTAGCCTGGGCTTTATCTAATTAAGATGCGCCCAGGAACAGTTGATTAGAGGTCAGCCCTATCATCCAAACCCACATATGGGTTAAGAGGTGAAACACCAAGAGAAATGCTTAGCCTATTAAAATCCTGGGCTTGCTAATACACACTATTCCCAATTCTGATCAAGCACTATTGGCATTTTATTCAAGTTAGTGCAAACTAAAGATGTTGCTGCAGTTGGCCCTGCTGTGAGTTGTGCTCACCGATAGACTGGAAGTACTCGATGGCGTGCTGAGCGGGCCCGTGGTACAGCACTCTCCCCGCGGC
This sequence comes from Gymnogyps californianus, assembly GCF_018139145.2. Classification (NCBI taxonomy): domain Eukaryota; kingdom Metazoa; phylum Chordata; class Aves; order Accipitriformes; family Cathartidae; genus Gymnogyps; species Gymnogyps californianus. The sequence goes on from NC_059474.1 coordinate 65,973,013, forward strand.
CAGCAGTGTCAGGTTGTCAAACAGTCGGAATATGGAGTACCGAGGCTGGTGGATGGAGAAGATTATTGTTTTTCCTTGTTTTGCCATCCTGAATGTGAAGTGAAGAACAACAGAGATATTAGCTTTTCAGGTCAATTCAGTATTTAGATAAGACAATTTGCAAGTTCAGTTAAGCCTTGGTTAAGTTTGATTAACTTGGTGTGCTGGAGAGGGGAGGGGGAAGGGAAAAAAAAAAGAAAAATAAAATATTTTGGTCATATTTATAGTGTCTGTGAGAAAAGTAAAGTTCCCTCTTGCTGGAAATGTTGTTGGAGGGGAGGGTCCTGCGACGATTTTGATGCAAACAGAAAGCTCTGGAGAGAGGCATTTGAGTCCTCTTTGCTTGTAGTAAATGCAAAATGATGTAAAATTTGCAAATGAGAGTCACCTTACTAGACTGTACAACAGGCATTGTTATCACTTTTCTGGCCCAAGCAGACATGAAATTAAATGAAGCTGTCCGTGACAGCTGTCACGGACAAATTGCAGTCCTGGCATGCACACGCTTTGTGCAAGGCGCTTTATGTTCTGCTGTGAGCAGCTGCTTTGGAGTGAGAGAACTCATATAGCCTCTTTCCTACCCCCTTTGCAGCCTTGGCTCACTGGTAAACAATTCATGTCTGATTTCCCTGTTTGCTCATTCTAACTGTAATTTAAGTCAAATACAACTGAAATGTAGCAGAGTTGAGTGGTGAAAATAGGAAGCTGTTTCCAAGGCCATCACCTTTTCAGTAGCAGTAGGACAGCGTTAGCAGTACTGGCATCAAGTCCCGTAGTTGGCTCATCCAAAAACAAGATGGCAGGATCTGTGATGAGCTCCATCCCAATATTGGTCCTTTTCCGCTCTCCTCCAGACACCCCACGAGTGAACTGGGTGCCAATCTGCCACAAAACAAGAAACTTGTCTTGTTTGGTCTGATAAATACTTGAGTGAACAGCGTCCTACCGACATGGCAGCATTTGGGAAGAGTTGTAAGAAATTTTGACCCTACTCTCAGGTACAGATGTAGATGTTACCTCACACATAGGCCGTTTCTTAACATTAGTATTACTTGAGGTGTTCTCTTTTTCTCCAACCACAGACTACCTTTCCCCTTCCCCGCAATGTAATAGCATACGGCAGTATCAGCGCAGAGTCTGTACAGATCGCCATACAGAAATGTTATTAATTATTGTATTACTGAAACAGTCTGTTTAATTGTACTTTTTTTTTATCTGCCATGCTGAGCCATTTGGTTAATTAAATAAATCACTTAATATTTGTTCATGATTTAAGCACCATATTTACACACCTTACCTTGGAATCTGCCACTTTGCTCAAACCCAGTTCCTTGATGATCTGATTCACTCGTTCATTTTTTTCCTGTTCCTTCACTGACTTTGGCAAACGGAGTGCTGCTGAGAACTTCAGATTTTCTCTTACAGTCAGGGTTCCCATCACCACATCGTCCTTCATTAAAAAAAAAAGTAGATACTTGGTGGTTGCGTAGCAATTTCTATTTTTTCCTCTGAGAACTGCATCTACCTGTGTTTTATGTTGTCCTTGCATGCAGAGGGACAGTAGCAACTGCCAGAACATGCAGTAAGGTGCATCTTCAATGCCTGTGTCATAGCAGAGAGCTGATTTCGTGCACGTAATTGTATTTGCCTTTATTCATAAAGCAACGCAACATAGGAACATCCTCCATCATGCATGATATCAAAATGCATAAACAGCAATGTAATCAAAACTATCCCTCATGTATTCTTACCTTATTTAGTTTTTTGGAGGTGTTGAGTGAGATACTGAAGGGCTAAAGGGACCTAAGAAGCAGCTATAGCTCAGGTCACTGTCACTGTGCGTTTGTTAATGTAGCCTCAGCCCACTGCAGGTAAGAGCAGGGAGAAGAGAAGGAAGGAAAAGAGAGGTTGGGTCCATGTGGGGTAGGGTGAAGGTTTTCTGAGCTTCTTTCAGTAAAGGAGGAAGGAGGGTAGGTTTTTTAGATATTAGCTGCTTGTCTCTTGCAAAAAGAATCTGTCAGATGTAGGAATTTCAGAGAGTTATGTCTGTTTTGAGACACTACCTTTCTGTAACACGCTGACTGTACTTTTATAAGAGGTTTTCATAGATGCACCTCTTCAGGTCTTGATAAACTGCAAGCATGCTGCTGAGCACAGGTAGTGGGGAGGGGAAAGAAATGAAAAGAGGGATGCGGTTTTCCTTCTTTTCTCCTTCACATGTCTTTCTCCCCAGCCCACTCTGGCAGGACAAAGGTTTTCTCAGAACGGGACTTAGTGACATTGTCCCTGGGCAAGCAGAGGTACAAGCTCTGTTTATTACCAGGAAGCATCATACTTGGAAAATACTGCATGCATATTGGTAGCCTATGGCTCTTCCCCCAAATGGAGAACAAGGAGGGATCCAAAGCATCCGCTCCCGTTGACTGTAGAACGTTAAGGAAAGAGACTCAAATACAAAGCAGAGTCTCTTTCCCAGCAAGGGTGGACGTGTGGAGAGTTGCTACTGCACCAGCCTCGATTCTTGGATCAAGGCAAGGTACTTGCAACTCTGCAGCAACTTCTTACAACTGCAGTCAGAAGGGGACAATAAAATCATAGAGTGATAAAAATTACTTACCTGTACTACGTATCCAGAGGTACATTTAAAGTTGGCAGGCTGAGGAGCTCCATTGATCAAAATGTCACCAGAAAGCCCATGGGGATCCTTCCTTGCAGCCAAAATGTCGAGTAGACTAGGAGGAAAGTTGGTTACTTTGTCAGATGAGCGTGCAGGAGGTAAGCTCTCTGAACCACAAACGCAGTTCATGGAATGAACAGCATCCCATGTTAAACATTTGCTATTTTGAAAACCCCCAGCAACTTTCAAGGGCTGAGTTTCTTTTGTCCTGGTTTCCTAAGGAAATGAGATCTGTGCAATTTCATAGTGCAGTCCATTTGTTCAATAATACGAGTTTAACCTAGAATGATACAGTAAAGATTGTGTGGCAGGAAGGTGTGGACTGAAATTGAATTACATCTTTGTCATGTAAGCTGTCTTTTTTGAATTCAAGTATTTCTCAGAAACCAGTGAGATTTGCACAGACCTAAATGAAAACAAAATCTTTCCCTGAAAGTATTGTCCATTACTGCTAAATATGTGCAGGTTCATTTTCTCGTTGATGTAATTTCTGTGTAGGGCAAAGAGGGCACTTACGAAGATTTACCACTGCCAGTGGGTCCCAGAATTGCATTCAGTCCTGGTCTCATGATGCCACTGTAAGACAAAACAGATAGGTTTTACAAAATAGATAGGGTGTTTTTCTCTCTCTTACTGTTCCATCTGGTAGACTAGTGTAAATTATCTGTAGAACTACCTTCTGCATCCCATTAATTTTGGAATTAATGAAGCTGCCTGATCACAAACAATATTTATGATCAAACTCCACCTTAATTTTTATTCCTAATTCAAGAAGAACTAATCTTCATATAATGAAGACAACACAGCAGCTTGAGTAAAATGTATCTCTAGAAGTGAAGCACACACTTGCTTTAACCACATGCAGTTCTAAAGGTATTATTAGAGAGAATAATGGTCCCTGTAGACAGAACATACTAGGGATTTGTCTGTACTTACAGAAACTGCAGTTGATAGTTTCTCTGTATCTGATTTTAAGCCACATGAAACTCAAAAGCCAGATAGAAAAGATTTTAAGTATTTGGGGGAAAGACCCTATAGAAATGATACAGTATATGGAAATACTCCTGCCTTTTTTTTATGTTTTTGCTGGAGCACGTGAAGTCATCACTGCTATTTTTCCTGACTAGCCCCTAAAATCTGCGCTCAATGAGCTTTGGTGTACACAAGAATCACAGTGCACATACAAATGCCTGTCTGTATGTTATGATACCAGGTTATCTTGAACTGCACTCTGGTACTGGTTGTTATCAGCAATCCAGGTATCAGTGATCTGAGTACCTGGCTGTGGGTCTGGCCCAGTCCAGCTGTTCTTTGGGTCTAACGACATGCAATCTAGGAGGCTTGGTTTTGCTCTTCCTGATTGCATATTTGTTTCCTTCAGTTTCTTACTGTGGAAGTTTGTGGTTCCACAGATTAAGAAGCATACACATTATCCATATGTTGTGTTACATTATATGTGATTTCAACACAAAAAACCAATATGTAACAAAACAAATGCAGATGTTGCATTTTCTAAAAGGGAGAAGCATAATGTACGTTAAACGTTGGTCTTTTATAATAAGCCATAAGAGGGGCCTTCTGCTCACATCGTTGCAAATGACCAATGTCAGTCAATTAAGTTACCATAACGTATGGCTCTTGAGGAGAGTAGGAAAGATTTTAAGAGATCATGTTTAGGAGGTGTGGAAATTGCATGAGCAAAAAGCAGGACAGACAGAGCTACACAAAAGGGTGAATATTTATGATAGAAATTGGAGTTAGGGAGCTGAAAGTCATGGGTGACTTGGAATGGCATGTTGTATGAGTACTTGCCACTTAGCTTAACTACTGAAGTGTGAATGGGCAATAGATGCATAGATTATTGAACAAAGGCCATAACGATGTGATTCCTTTACTAAGGTAGTGCTCAATGTTGAAAAAAAAACCAAAAAAAGAGAAAACTTTACATCCCTTCAAAGTTAACCTAACCCTCATTTATATTACTGTCTTAAACATTTTAAGTTAAAACCCCCAAAATTGACCTTCCCAAAGGCCACCTTAGGGAAGGAGACGCAAGCATCGAGGACAGGTTGTTGGTATCTCAGTTAAACACCACGGCATAGTGGGAGACTTGCCAGGTACTGTAAAACGACCACAGCTGGCTTGTGTGCCCTGTGCTGATAGCGGCCAGGAAGGCTGTCCCTCCCTGGGACCCTGGTGCCGGGGGAAGTGGCACCCAGCAGCGTGAGCTCTCTGTTGTACAGGCTCAGCTCTAACGACTGAGGACCACTGGGGCCTAGCAGGAAGCTTAAGCACAGTTGATAGCAAACACGAAGCAACCATACGTACATATAATTTTTCTCAGTCTTGATCAAATTCCGTATATTGTGCTTAGTGGCTCAGTGACATAAGTGGACTCAACTGTCCAGACAGAAATAAAACATACACATACTCTAAAGAGATGTTTAAATACATACTTGACATCTCTCAGAACTTCTTTATCAGCTGTTTTTTGGCAACACAGGAACCCAGTCTTCACGTTCACATGGTAGCAGATGTTGTGGAAAGTTAGTATGCTTCCTCCCCTGCTGGGTAAGTCTGAAGAGGACTGCTTTCTGCTGGGGATGCCATTTGTATTCGAGTCTGACATCTGAATACTTAGGTGTGGCTGGCCTTCTGCCATTTTTCCTCTATAAATGAAAAAACAGGAAGGGGGAAGATTTGATTAGGTATGGAGAGGAAAGATGTGTCTGTTAGGTCAAGTGTTCAGCACTGGACCTACTGTGGGCCTTGCAGATGTCCATCTAGGTCTCTCTCAGATAGGAAGTTTGGGTCCTGTGGGCTCAGACCTTGAGATGACACGGAGCTGATGGGAAGCTGGGTCTGCCATATTGCTTCACACCACCTGCGGTGTCAGGGAGATAGAAGAGTCTCCCTCCACCCTGATGGTCTGTTGTGGTGGGTTGACCTTGGCTGGCCACCAGATGCCCACCCAGCTGCCCTGCAGGTGAATCTCTGCTCCAGTACCTGGAGCACCTCCTCCCCCTCCTTCTTCACTGGCCTAGGTGTCTGCAGGGCTGTTTCTCCCACATTTTCTCACTCCTCTCTCACAGCTGCTGCACAGCGTCTTTTACCCTTAAATAGGTTTTCATAGAGGCGCTACCAGCATCACTGACACGCTCGGCTTTGGCAGTGGCGGGTCCGCTGGCACGAGCTGGAGGCAGCTGTGTCCAGCACGGGGCAACCCCGGGTCCCTTCTCACAGAGGCCCCCCCGGCAGCCCCCCTGCGGCAGCACCTGGCCGTGGGCACCAACTGCATCTCTTCTCCCAGTACGAGGAAGTAGGTACCTCTCACAGCAGGTACTAGCATGACATTATGCTCTTTCTGGAGGGCTGCCCGTGGCAGAGAGGTCTGTACATAAACGGCGCGCTTGTTGGAAACCACAGGTACAACAGGTGACTCACTGAAACATTGGCTCAAAATTATTGAGGTCCAAAAGGACCCGGCCTTTTGCCCGTCAGCTTTGTCAGACTTCTTTCTAGTTTTGAATGTGCTTAGAGTTTGCCCATTAGATACTCTTTTAAAGGGGTAGTTTGAAAGTAAAGATACTCCTACCTCTAGCGCTCCTGCACAATGGTAACAAAATCTAAAAATTGTTGGTTTATTTTTTTAATCGAAATAATTCTGCCAAGGATATAGGAACGTGGAGACTGACACCGCTGCCAAGTAATTCTCTTCCTTGGATTTGCTTGGCATGTAAAAACTAGAAGGTAGTTGTGGAATAATTGAAGTTACCTCACCTCCCTTTTCAGCCAGGCTCCTGCCTGTGAGCCATCCACCTGTGCCATGGGGGCATCTCCAGCTGTCTCTTGTGCATGCAGACCTTTGTCCCCTTTGTGCTTCGTAAGTGGCACAGGGTCATTTAGGTGGGAGGCAGGATCTGGCCTCTCTTTATATATGATATTGACTCATTGGAGTCTAATTACTTTAATTGTCACTAGGGCAAATGTTAGTAATGCAGTAGTTCATGGGAACCGAGAGGGGAGATGAGCAGCTAGGAGCCCTGGGATGATCAGTCCCATACTTTAGCATAGTTATACGGCTTGCAGCAAGGAAGAAGGCGAATTATGACACTGTTTCAGACACGCTGAATGAATTTGAGAGCAGTTAATAAAATGAGCCTCGCAAAAAAAAAGCCGTTTTATCTAACACAGTCATATGGTCACATAAAAAACCAAGCCCTTATCTTGTCGGTTTGCTAAGGTTGCTTGACAGACAGCTGAACTCTCCTTTGTGGCTATATCAGCGCAATGAAACAACTGCTGGAAGCCCTCTTTCAGCAAGAGGCCTATCTGCGTGTAAAGGCTGGTTCATCTATCTCTCAATGATGCGATCCCAAATCTAGCCAAGGTTGCCTCTTCTGACAAAACTGCAGTCTCTGTGCTGGCAAAAACACAAGATCTTAATGTTTTAGTAATCAGTAATCTTGGCCCAATTTTCCTACAATGAAAATAAACTGTGTTCCAAATATAATTATAATGGGACTAGCTTTAATTTAAGCTAAAATGGATTTTGAGTGAGTTGAAGATCAATTAAATGTGCAACATTTAAAGTCTGGAGGCCTTTTATTGATAAACTGCCTACACTCTTCTCTACTTGTGCTGGAGAAGACTTATTTACCTGCAGGAGGGCAGCTAATTTTATAAGGCTATTTATATAGTAGTTTCTGGGCTAATCTGGCTGGACATCGATCATTGCCATTTGAAAGGATGCTTTGGTAAAGTAGACATGTGCATTCAGAACCGCAGTGGGAACTTTTCACTTAAAGGCTCACGATACGCTGAGCAGATGTTTGCTAGCATGCCGAGCAAGGTACCAAACACTCAGCTGCGGAGTCAACACCACAGATAGACATTACAAAATTCCTTGAACTGTTGGATAACCAGCAGCATGATGTGAGTGCAGAATTCTTCAGAAGACAGTGTGACTCTGACCTTGATATATCACTGCATCTATAAGGTATCTAGATCAGTATTTTACTTGATCAGATTTTTTTCTCGGGTTAACGTTTCAGTATTACTGATGTAATGTTATGAGCAAATGGGGGAGAGTGAGGTGGAGTCTGATCTCACGCATTATCAACAGAATAGTTAAATTCTTCTTTGTTTCATTTGGGTTTGTTGGTTTTTTTCCAAAGATCAGCATAAAAACCTAAAACTCAGCACTTGCTCTGCAATTTCAGAAATGCTCTTTAGAAAAGAAACTTTTCATTTAGGAATGAAACTGATTCAGTCTTCCAGACTGAATTTGACTGGCAGACAGTAAGCACAGGATCAGAAACTTCATAAATACAGGATCATACCACTTTCACAGAGTCGTTCTTAAGAACAGACAGTACGTCAAAGTTAAATTTAATTTACCAATTGAGTTATGATTAGATTGTACACATCTTTGCAAAGAACATTGCAGAAGCTAGATAAATAAATCAGCTATGAGAAGAATTAGACATATCCATTGCAGACAGTCCTTCAACGGCTATTTAATGCAGCTGTCAGCAGGAAACCTTGAGTTCAGTAAGGCCCAAGCCCACTGATTGGCCAAATCTGCCAGAGAAAAATAGTCTTCTTTGATATTGTCCCTTGCAAAGGCATTGGCTACCTGCAGCTATGAGTAGAGGCTGGATTCAGGTGTAAATCAGCATGGCCCCTCATGGCTGCAGTGCACTTGTGCTACTTGCAGTGACAGGGTGGGATGCTGTAGGTGGAAGATAGGGATTTGTCTGTGTGCTGTTCCTCCTGATGGCTGCCTCTTCAGGGAAAGGTGTATTTGTGGGCATACGCCATTTATCAAAGTAAAAAAATTCTATTTCAGATGTTAGGTTAATACTGAAAATAGCATTTTACACTTTCAGAGCTACTAGAATTTATTGCAGAAAGAAATTGCAGAATACTCATTTGCTTAAAACTTGAATGGTTATTTATCAATTGCTCTATGAAATCTGTGTTAGCCATCTCTCTTCACAAAATAATGCCTGTGTGCTAGTGTTAGGCTTTTGATTTGCTTTTCTTTTTTGGAGACCTTTATTTCACTTTGGGGTAAGTACTTGCAGTGAGATAAACAGTTTGGTATTTTACAAACCAATCTTTCAATTTCTGATTTCTGTTTCTATCAATAAACTTCCCCATAGGAATACAGGGGCATGGTCTTTTACAGTTAATATAATTGTTAGCTGTTTGCAATTGCTCCTTAGGAATGCATTTTTTAAAATATTGCTTTAGGCCTTGTTTAAAAAATTATTTATTGCATTTAATGTGACATATAGCCATGAAACATTTTAAGTCAGAGCATGCGGAGGATGAAGAAACAACCATGAAGAATGTTAATCAAATCAATTTCTATGCAAACTAAAATTCTTTAAATGAAGTTTCCTAGAATTCATTGCCAATGGCTTACAAATATCTACTTTAGATCAGAAATGAGCCGGGGATTCAATGACAATATGTACTGCCTGCTGTATTCAGAAATATTCGTTAATATGATAAAATGCTTCATATCCTCATCATATCAACTCTGGGTATAATACATTATTTTTGCATCAGCTAAATATAAAATTTATGAACTCTTTGGGAATTTTACAAATTTCATTTGTTTTCCTGAATATTTCTAAAATATTTTTATTGCCACTGATTTCAGCATCAATTTCAGTTCAAGCCTAATAGAAAAACCTTTTCTTCAGAGATATTTAGTCTCAGAAAGTTTTGTCAGGAGGCAAAGTACTGGATCTTGAGATTTAACCTTTTATTAATGGCAAAATGAAACTACTTTCTTAAAAACTATCATGAAATCTCTTTGCCCACTGTTCTGATGCACAGAAAATGAAACTCTCAGTACAGTCACTTTCCTGTGTATTCTTGAGACTTGTAAAGTACAAAGTGTTATTGTCCCTACATACACAGGGGCACTAAACAAAAACATAAAACAACAACAAAATGTACTACAAAGTTCCATTGACTTAAACCTACTTGAACCACAGCAATACCGTACCTGGGGTTCTTTCAAGCAGTTTCAGTAAACCTATTTGTATGCCTTAAGATATATTGTCTATATAAAAAGCTAAGTAACATTAATTCCTGCCAGTCTTCCTGCAAAGCTTTTGGTACCAGAGGGATTTGCAGTTCAAATAGAAAAAACAATACTATAGGAGTGGTAGTAAAATTTTGAATGGCAAAATTCAGCAGTGCATTTTAATTAATTTTTTAAAATCCAGGCAGTTATTAAAAGTATTTTATTTCTATAGAGAATAAGCGTTGAAATTACTTAAGGAGGAAGAGGTTTAGAGACACAAGAAGCTTTCAGCAGAGTTTTGTAAAGGAAGCTTGCTCAAACCTTTCCAAAAAAGAGCCTATTTTCTTTTTTCTGAATATTTGAACCTGCCAGAGAAACCACAATTAAGTGAGCTATTATTTCTCTTATTTTTAATGGGTACAAAGTTAGTTTTGCAACCTGCAAGCTGGAACAGTACAGTATGTACTACGAATGTGCATTTAAGACTTTGGATACCTATAAATTCACAGAAGTTTTAAGTGTACCTTTTTTTTCCTCTTTAGTCACATGCATTTACAGGGGGGTAGACTGGCCAGAGAACGGATGTGGGGCATGCAAAGAGGGCAGTACAGCCTAGTATGGCCAGCCCAGGACCATACAGTCCTCTTTCTCAGGAACACGCGTAGGAAATTAAAACCATTTGAGTAAATAAGGATAATGTGATTCAGGCAATCTGTAAGTTAATTGCCAACTGATTTACTAGGGATTTGTAGCCTACCTTCTGTGAAAAGAGCCCTGTGTGTTAATTTGGGACCGAGTAAGCAACACTCTGTGTGTGCAGGCATTTGCACGCGTGTTATCTGCAGTGCATTAACATGCGTGGGCAAACTCCGAGTATGGTAGTTCCCGCAAAATATTCTAACTTTTCACCTTTTTACTGGTTTTACTTTAAGCCTTGAAGCTTTCGTCCCCCATTTCTTGCCAAATTTCTCAATAAAATCCCTTGAAAAGCTGGGAAAAGGTAGGCAAGCATTTCGCTGTGTTTTCCTTGGCTGTTGGAGGAAAACAGCTGCTGAATCTAATTCCTTAGCGATGGCAGAGTAAGCAATTCATGGACGAGGAAGCAAGCCACTACACCGAATTAAATCTCTCTCAATAAAAGGGCTGAACTGCTGCTACTGACTCACTTACCAGCAGCAGGTCTGGGTCAGCGCTGCAGGGCTGCTGAGGAGGTGGCAGAGGCGGTGGAAGGGAAGGAGGAACCAGGGAAGAGAAGAGCGTGGTGTGTAGGAGCGCAGCCCCGACGGCTCGCTCAGCTTGCAGGGCAGGGCAGTCCCACCCGTGTCATCACATCTCCTGCAAAACAGCGGCAAGCTGGGAGCTGGGTTCCCCGCACTCCGTCACCCTGGGGAGTCTCCACCCTCTCCCTGCGCGCTGGGGAGGCCAGAGGGCTTCATGGGGAGGGCAGGGCCAGCACGAGCCACAACTTTCACCTTTTTTTCTTTTAGCTGAACAAGTCATAAGCGAGCTGCAGCGCAGCACCTCGTTGGGAGCCGCCCCAAACCAACCACGTCAGTAGCGGTGACATTTGAATGAAGTATAGCATCTCCACCTGCCAGAGGCTCGCAGCGATGGCTGAGTCTGGCAGAGCTGGCAGGATGTGATGAATGCCAGCATGGCATGTCGGACGAGGCACACAGCTGGTTGTGCAGTCTTCTCCCCCAGTGGCCTGCAGACGGGTACTACCTTGGTATGTTTTCATTCAGTTCAAAATACCTGCAATAATGCAAAGGCTGTACTGAGCCCATCAGAGCGGGGTTTTCACAGGATAATATGTGGGCATGTAATTGATGCTATGGAGGGAACCAAAGCTGAGGCAGCCTTCGTTATATGAGGTAGGGGCATTGGTCCCTGGCACATGCTGTCTGCCCAGCTGGGCCCACTGGGCAGCGCAGGCCACAGCTTTCCAGGAGCTGCGCTAACATCTGGAGTGGCACTGATGACGGGCACGCCGCTTCTCCCATTTGCTTCCCTGACACGGTTTTGCTTGCCTGGACAGCTGTAGCTTCTGAGTCCAGTAACCCTGAAGATGAGGTCAGCCAGGCTCTGCGGGATGCTTGAAGGGACTCCTTCAGTTCAGCTGGGCTGCCTGCGCTTGGCCAGCATCCCAGGCATCATCCTGCAGGAGCGCTCTGCCAGCGCTTTGACAAGAGCATGAACCCATGCGGTCACAATTGTTCTCCTTGGCAGAGGGACGCTGAAGAGCACACATTACAGACGGTTTCCAGTTAAAAGCATGAGCTTTATGCTCTTGTTTTCCTAGCAAGACTCATCACTAATTAGTAGACACCAAGGCTGCCTGTAAGAGTTGTCCAGGTCAGAACATCACAAGTCCAGATTTTTTAGCTGGCTGTAACCTGGGATGGGTAAGTATGTCACCGTTCATGAATTGTGCTGCTGGGATCTTGTTCTTTCCTTTATCAGTAATTTTAGCATAATTAACTCTGTACTGTATTTATACAAGACTTATAAGCATCCTAGCAGCTAGTGAAGACCATTGCATAGTCCCAGTAGCATTTGAGAAGGTGCACATATAACCAAATAGATGCAAAAATAGTTATCTCATTCAGGGAGCGTATCTGCAGTCTGGCCTGGAAACCTCAGCAGACCATTCATAGTAGCAGATCTGGGCTATTCCCAGGTGAGTCAGGAAAAACCAGAGCATTTGCGCAGGATGCAGTCAGAGGCAGCTATCGCTCTCAGCATGACTGGCACTTATGCTGAAAAAAAACAAAACAACAACAAAAAAATGGAGATTAAAAACTATAGTTGTTTTGTTCTCACAGATATTTGCACTACTGTTAAAACCCAATATGTTTTTCTTTTTTTAGTTGTGGGCACAGGTATCGTTGAGATCATTTTTGAGTGGGTCAATACACAGTTGTTCCTGTCTTCAGACATGGCGTAGACTAGCTAAAGAAAAGCCACAGCTCATGCTTGCATTACAGTCTGAAACATTGAGTGAAAGGTATTCAGCCTGTCTTTCTGCAGTTTCGCAAAGTGACCAGGAGTTATTTAATTTCACTGTGAAGTTTTCTCTCTTAGAGCACATGTACTAGTGAGGGTGCTGGGACTGTGTTACCAACTCTGCTAGCTGCTGAGATGCTTGATAGTCTTGTATAAAGATAGTACAGAGCTATTTACATTAAAATCAGTAATAAAAGAAAGACAGTGTAGGAACATGATTCCTCAGTGATAAGACTACAGATTTTAGCAGAGACGACAGTGCAGACTCTGCCATCTCGTGGGCTTTGTTACTTCAGGGCTCCCAAGGGAATCGGATGAACCCAGGGCTCATGTACTGCTGCGGGGCTCAAAACCTGCGCCCATGGAAGTGAGTGCAAAACTCTCTAATAAATTCTACCCTAATAAATTATTTATCTTACTGTTTTCAAGGCCATGCCTGCCCCAGCTGCTTGTCAGATGAGAGTGTGTGACAAGCATTCATAAAGCTTTCCTCATGTATCTCTGGACACCATATCACAAAAATACTTAGTAACTGATTAAACATGGAGTTCAACCTTTCAGACTTGTGTTTTGTGCTCAATCAGATGTGTGACACACCCATATCACACAACTGACCTTTGGTCAGTTCACAATATATGAACCCTGAGATGTTATACACATTGTGAGTGGGGTATAGCCTTACCAGACAATGCTTCCAAACAGCTTTCGTGCATTTGCATGTGCTGTTTAATATTAAATCTGGCAGAAGGTCACCACCCCAGCTGTCCATTAACCGGGACAGAAGCTGGAATCTGTGCAGCTGCCACACCAACCACAGCGAGGTCCCTGGGTCTGCCCGTTCTTTGTTCAGAGGTGAAAAGGGCTCTGCACCTTCACCCCAGAACTTGGAGGCTATGTTTAAAAACCATAATAATAATTTATTAGGAAGAGGAGAAGAGAACACATTTTGTATGAGTAATTGCTATTAAAAGACTTGAAGTGATGAACACTAGGAAGGGCTGTGGAGCCTTAATCTAATGTTGTTCGATATGATGCTCACCAGGAATTACTCCTGAGCTGCAGATCAGGCTGGCATGGTATTGTACAGTACTTACAGCTTGGCATCAGATGCAAATCTCTCAGGAGTCCCTTTGGTCTGTCCCATTAGCCCTGAAAATAACATGATGGGCCTTCCCCCTGTAAGGCTGAACATTCACACATTAAATGATTTCATCCATGTCCCAGAAAAGTACCACTTAAATCACCACTATGTTAACATCGCACATTTTACTTGAGTGGCAGGTTTCCTAGCAGGTTCCCTGCTGCTTAGTGGGCTGCGTTTCACTGATGGGTTCCCTCCTCCTGAATTTAGGCTCAGAGTATACTCCTCCGCAGCCCTGCCGTCCTTTGTCTTACAAGTGTCTTGCCTCTACTTTGCTTTTTAGACCAAAACCTTGCATACTTGAAAATTAACATACCTAGGAAATATTTAAGAAAGACCTCTGTTTACTATCGGTGGACACAACAGTCCCTAGAGCTGCTACCACCCATGTTGGTGAAATTGCACCTAACCACTCTGCCAGTTGTGCCAGCCCCAGTCTGCTGGTTGTGGCGGCACTTGGGGAAGATGAGTCTGTCGCAGAACTGTACCTCCAGCAGACTTGTGTTCACTCAGTGGCGTGCATTCCCATCACCCTGGGGGAGAAAACAGTCCTCCAGGAATTGTCCACAGCTGAGGAGAGAAAAGAGATGCTGAAGGGCCTGACGCACATGTAATCCCATTTGCTAGCCACACTGGAAATGGTGAAGTGGACAACGTAAGCAGCAGGAGAAGTTACTCTATCTGTTGTTCTGTGTAAAAATGCTGCTCTTTTGTCAGAGCGGTCTCTCCCACAAGCTCCTTCTAACAACCCCGCTTCGCATCTGCTGTCGTACTTTGCCTCCCAGCTGTCTGATTTCTTTGAGACAGCAAGTCGCAGGGAGGGAGTTGAAGCAGCATAGGTGGCAAGCATTGCACTGTGAAATGTCACAAATGCAAACGAGAGGCAAAGACAACTTGATAGATACACTTCAGTTTTTACATCCATTCATTACTGTTCTAATAGGTACCAGGGACCGACATGCTTCCTTCCCACTGTTAAATTGCTGTAACCTTGTGCCTGTGCAGAAATGTCCTGTCATGGGGGAATTGCCTGTGGGCAAACAGCAGCAGCAGCAGTAAGGCATTTCTGGAGAACTCTTTGTCCTCCATATGCTGGACTATGTAAGCTGAGAAGCAAGTGGGCCTCTTCAGCATGCTTCTTCCCTGATGCCCTCTAGCGACTGACACTGCTCTCGCGGCTCATTCTGCATAGAGGATTTCTAAAATGCAGAGCTGCTTAGAAGCCAAGCCCAGGGGAAGAAAATAAGTAGTATCGAGTTTGTCCATTAGTAACTGTGGGATGTGAAACTGGACCGTCTGGTTTAGTTTCCGGTACTTCATGCAGGCACACCACGACTGCTTTGCCCCAGGTGAAACAAAAAGGAAGGAATGGCAAAAGTGCTTCTTGAAAGTCTAGGTAACCACTCTGGAAAAGTAGGAAGACTTTCAGTAGAGGCTTGCATTAGCTGTGCTTTTGCCACCATCCAGCATATTAACAGTCACAGTGCATTAGCCTTTAATTAAGAGACCGCCCCAACAGAACTGAGCCTGAGCTGCTGCTCGGGGTGCGCCTTGCAGTTTCCCGTGTCCCCGTGGGAAAGGTGGTGTGCTGTGGAGCAGGTTGCTCTCCTTCCGCCGGCCGCTCTGCCTGC
Organism: Gymnogyps californianus; assembly: GCF_018139145.2. Classification (NCBI taxonomy): domain Eukaryota; kingdom Metazoa; phylum Chordata; class Aves; order Accipitriformes; family Cathartidae; genus Gymnogyps; species Gymnogyps californianus. The sequence goes on from NC_059474.1 coordinate 65,988,552, forward strand.
GTGGGGGCACCTCTTGCCTGCGCCCTGGCTAAGTTGCTGCACCGTGAGCTGCAGCACGCCTGCCTCGGGTGCCTCCGGCACTACCTAGAGGATCCCCTCCTGCGCAGTGGTTCTGTGTGTGTGTGCCTGTGCGGCTGCTCTCCAGGGCTCCTGGGTGAGCTTGTGGAGGTGGTATGCAACTCCCCTGACTGAAACGGAGCCTTTCCAGACGTGTGCAGCATCTCTGTGTGCTCTTACTGACGCTTTGCCAGCTTCAGGGCGCAGGGCAGTGCCAGCAGCACGGTACAGGCTGTGCATGCAAGCACACAAGGTATGGGGAGACGCTTCCAGGTTCCCCCCCAGCTGCACAGGAGGCCCTTTGTACACAGCCGGGCTCTTAACGCTGCCGCAGCCTCCACGACCAGCTAGCCGCCCCCAACCGCGTGCTTTTGAGCGGCCGCGGCACACACCTGGTGCGCTGTCTCCCGTTGCTGGGAGCCCCTCAGAGTGTTTGCAAACACCCCCGAGTTAATTTCTGGTGTCGGAGACGGGTCGCTGTCAGTCAGACCTGTGTGTGCTTCGACCTGCCTGGGAACGTGGGGGGCGGGGAGGGGAGGGCACTGCTGGGGGGAGCAGACATGTCTCTGTCCCTGGCTTTGCTCGGCAGCAGAGGCGGGGCAGGGCGGGCGGCCGGCGGGGCTAAGGGAGGTGCGCGGAGCGGAGCACAGGGCCCGGGCTGGGCCCCGCCGCTGCTCGCGGGGTGACAGCGGCTCCCGGTCCCCGGGTGGGACGTAGCGAGGGCTGGTGTCTGGCTCCCGCGGCTCAGCCAGTGCTAATTGCCTTGTCTGTTTGTGGTTAATTGCTCCCCCCGCGCAGGCTGCGCGGCCCCGCCCGGCCCCGCCCACCTGATCCGCAACGCCGCGCACCTGCCGCGGGCGGGGGGACGCTCAGTCGGGCGGCGGCGCGGTGGCGGCCGGGCGGGCGCCGCTTGGGGAGCGCGGCTGCTCACGCCGGCTGGGAGGTGAGTGCTGACTGCGGGGCATTCCCTGCCCCTTCTTTTCCTACCCGCCCCGACGGGGGCTGCGACGGGCCCGGTGTGTCCGGGGCCCGGCTGCCTACCGCGGGCAGCGGCTGTCGGTGGCCGGCTCTTACTCGGGCTGTGCGTGGCGGGGCGGGAGCCCCCCAGCGCGGGGGCTGTGGGCCGGGGCAGCGGGTGCCCCCCCGGGGGTTGTAGCGGGGGTCAGGCGGGGTGCGGGGGTAGCGCACGGCCTCCAGCCCGGTGCCCGTACCAGGGCAGGGGTGTCCCCGGCCCCCCATCCCGGTGCCCGCCGGGCGGCTCCGGCACAGCCGGGCTGTGCCCAGCCGGGGAGGTGCCGGTGGCGGGGGGAGCCGGGCTCTGTGTGTGAAAACTCTTTTTTTTTCTTTTTTTTTTTCCCCTTCCCAGGTGGAGCAGGAGCCCGCGGGGTTGCAGAGGTTTGGCCCCCCCCCCGGGGAAGTGCAGTTGTGGGTAAGTGTAGGTGTCTGAGGGGGTACAAGCAGCTCAGGGCCGGGAGCTGGTACTGTAACTGTGTGTCCCCCCCATGTCCAGAATGCTGCCAGTGACAGCCCTGGCACAGCCCGGCCCCAGAGGATCCACAAGTCAGGGGACAGCAGCTTGCTCTGGCTGCAGCCCTGGCCTGGGATGCCATAGAGAATCCAGGGGGATAAAGCCTGATGTGGCTTGCCCTGTGGGAAGCAGTCTGCAGGGCTGGCTATGAGCTGCCCTAGAGCATCTGGGGGGTGGGTCCTGAGCAAGGCTTTGATCCTGGTACAGCTGGGGTCTGGGTCTGGGCTAGGGGGAGCCCCCTGCTCTGCACCCTGATCCCTGCCTGGCTGCTTCGCTGATGAAGCAGATCAACTCGGGTCCCTCCTGTACCCCAGGAGCAGCAGATGTTTCTGGATGCTCCTCTCCTGCTCGAGCACCCCCTGCGCTGTGAGTGGCCCAGCTGGGGCTGCACTCACAGACACAGCTCCCTGCAGGGGGGGAAGCTGCTGCCGCCCTTGAATTTGCTGTATAGGATGGTCACTGTTGGCAGAGAACAAATAAAGCCTGAAAGGCTAGAGCCTGGTGACTGCTTGCCTTCACCAGCAGCTAATGCGGAGGGTTACAGGGCTGGGCCCTCCCAAGAGGGAGGGCTGCCCCCACCCCAGTTCCCATGCATTCCCTAAAACTGCATGTGAGGTCCTGGGCTGTGCAGGGAATATGTCCCCCCAGCATCACATCACACACAGGAGCAGAAAACAGAAATTCAGTGCTGGGTTCGGAAAAAGATGAAGTCCTGTGGATTTGGATCTCAAAAGCAGAGCGCTGTGTTTCTGAAGCTCAGAGAAAGACTAAGTAAGTCCTGTGTTTCTGGGACTCGGTCAGTCATGCATTTTGGGGACGTGGAAACAGAGGCTCAGTCAGCAGTTTTCAGCCCTTAAAGCTCAGGGGGCACTTTGGGAATGGGAGGGCATTGGGGGCAGGGTGCATGGCACCACCACCAGAGGTGGGGATCTGGTTGTGTTGGTCCTCAAAGTTAGGGAGGCTGGCATGCACCAGGCTAAAATCGACATCTGAGACTGGGGGGAAACATGCTTTTCTCCAACTCTGTATTCAAGGTTTATACAATGACTGGAACAGTTATTAATTAGCCAATATTTAGACTGTACAATTATTACCATGCATATTCAAGTTATGACAGTGATTGATTGCCAAAAGCCCAGACTGCTGCAAGTAGCTGGAGCTTCAGTTAGCTTGTAACAAGAAGCAGCTTCTGGAAGCAGTAGGAGCATCTCTTCTCTGGAATGTGCTGGAGCTAAAGTAACTCAGGGCTTCAGATAACCTGAGGTGCCTGTAACGAGCATTTCATGTCCAAGAGCTGAAGCTGGAATTACCTGAAACTCAAGAGAAGCCCAAGTGTCCATAACCTGAGCTTGTAACAAGGGGAGGAGCATCTCGTATCCCAACTGTGCAGTAGCCAGAACCACAATTTGGAGCTGGAGCTGTAAGAAGCAGGAGCTGAAATAACTTGGAGCTTCAAATACCTTGAACTGTAAGAGGCTGAAGCGTCCATCAGCCAGAGCTGTGAGAACCAGAAGCATCTGTAATCCAGAGCATCCAGTAGCTGGAGTGTCTATCAGCTGGAGCTGTAACAAGCCGGGGTGTCTGTCAGCCACGAGCCAGGCAGGCACAGGCAGGGCTGTCCCCTACAAGGAGCTCTTCCCAGCAGGGAGCCTGGCCTCTTCCCTTGGGGATTAAATGCACACCACATGCTCCTCACTGTGTGGAGCGTGTCTCTCAGTCCAGTTTCTGAGGGCAGAAATGAGGTGGGGGTCACCCCAACTCTCCTGGGGCAGCCCTGCTGCGAGGGGGCGCAGGCTGTGGGGTGCAGGTGGGGTGGCAGCACAAGGCAGCAGTGTCTCCTGGGTACCTGCAAAAAGGGGGAGAAATCAGTCGGTCAGAGCTCCTGGGTGCACAGCCTCAGAGATCCCACAGGAGATGCCCTGTCCCCCTCCCCAGCCAGAAGAGTCACATTTCTCCCCAGAAGGGCAGGCGAGAAAGCAGAGGGGTTTGAGCAAGATGGTCTAAGTGGGGTGCATTTCAGCACAGCACAGAGCAGCACAGGGACTGAGAATGGGCTGTTCCCAGCCTCGCACAGCACTGCTACCAACGTGGTGCAGCTGGGTCAGACCCCAACAGCTCTTCCTCCATGTTCCCTGAATGCCCTTCACAGCTCCCAGCCCCCTAAACATGAGGCACAAACCTCCTGGGAGGGGCTTTGGTCTGGGGGGCTGTGGCAGCTCCCCACATGGCACTGACCCCCCTCGGGCATTGTTTGCCCCACACCCATGATCATACAGTGCCAAGAGAGGCAGTGGGGGCAGCCCCACAGCCCAGCCAGCCCCAGAGGGGATCAAGCACTCACTTTGCTGCTGGTACCCAGGGCCCAACCCTGATCCTCTGTCCAGGGAGCCCCCAGCTGCAGGGGAGAGGGACTCTCAGCCCAGCTGTGGCAGCAGCCACAGGGGCAACCCAATAACAGACTGGCCAAGAGGGACAAGTGCTGAGCTGGGAGCCCCAGCCATCCCTGATGAGCTCAACATGGAGCCAAGACCTCCTTGTGAGCCAGGATACACAAACTGCAACAGCCAGCACAGAAACCATGACAGCAAGCTGACCTTCCAGCAACAGCTGCTCTGGGAAGCACTGTCGTATGCCCAGTTATGTGTCTACACCAAAAAGGTTTAAAAGTGACACGGTACCTACCCAAGATGAGCTTCTCTGCAAGAGCTGCTCTGCAGAGATCTCCCAGACAGAAAGACCCTTGCCAGGGACACCTGGCTGACTCCCAGGTCCATGACACAGATCACCTGTGACAAGAAGCTTTTCTGTCATTCCCACTCCTGGCAGCAGTTTGCTGAGTTTCATGCCAGTAACACCTCAAATAATACATACAGGTGTGCCTATAGGTAAGTGATCATAAGTATGTACTTGCTTTACTAGTGGTGATTTGTAATAATTTGTAGTAACTTGTAATAAATTCACAGAAACAAAGCCTCCATGTCCTTGTGTACTACAGCATCCTACAAACTTGCTGTAGCAACCTTCACACACCCATGGGTCACGACATCCTCATAGGTCATGGCAGTGACACCTGCACAGCCTGAGCAGCCCAGCATGGGGCTCCCACAGGGACACACACCCCAGGCTGGTGTCACCCAGCTTGGCCCAGACTGTCTGTGCCCGCCCTGCAGCCCATGCACAGAGGAAGGGGTCCCCAGCAGGGCCAGCCCTGTGCCCAGAAACTACCCCCAGAGAAGGGAGAAACCTGCCCAGGGCAGCTCCACACAGCACTTGGCACCGGCCAGCCCAGAGGGAGGCACCCATGGACCCCCCCAGTTACACCCCATGCAGTGCCACAGACCTCCCACCACCCCATACAGCCCCGACATGGCCCCCAGCCTGGCTCAGGGATGAGCACCACAGCCCCAGCAACACTCAGACCACTCCCCAGCCAGGCAAGCAGCAACAACCAACACCACCACCCACAGCGAGGTCTTCCTGACCAACAGCCAGACAGCCCCAGCGTGCCCAATCCCCCCAGGCTCTGCTGTGGGTGCAGCACCACTAGCCTCCTGCCCCTGTGGTGTGTCCCCTGACACCTCCATGCCTTGGTTGCACTGGGCATCTCCCACCCTGGCAGCCAGCAGCAAGAGACACCCAGACCCCAGCTCTGCCCTGACAGCATGGTTGGGTGCAGGGCTGTTCGGTCGCCACCTTGGGCACTCACCAGGCATTGCCTGCAGCTCCTGCATCCCCCGATGCTCCTCGGATAGGTGGGCACTGGTGCGCCTCACCCAGGCTCAGTGCTGGCTGCTCCTGGCTCCTCGCTGCACCGCCACAGCATTGCCTGTGTGAAGAAGAGCGCCATGAGGGCAAAGCTGTGGCAAGAAGGACCTGGCTCAGTGCCAGCAAGGTTTTCCTGGTGGAGAAAGCCTCAGCTCGAGCCCTGTCCCTGACCCACAGGTGACCCCACAGCTCCTCACAGCATCCCCGGCCATGGGATGGGGTTGTCTGAGAGCAGCTGGCACAGACCACTGCCAAGGGGCACCTCCTCATGCAAATTTTAATGTTTGCTTTAAAAGAAAAAGCAGAACCAGTAGATAACAAGCACAGACCAAGGACTGGGGAAGAGCCCCAGTCTTAGCCAAAAGACTGGATCAACTAAAGGAACAAAAACTCACTTAGGTAGGCTTGCCTTAAGTGTCACCCAAAAGGCCCTGGGGAGGAACGTGGCAGCCCGGGAACAGGAGTAAGGCCTGCCTCTGGGTGTGAGCAGCTCTGCCCTGCTCTGGCTGTTGGGGTTTTACTGCCACATCTGCCTGGGTGAGACAGGAAAGGTGGGACGCTTGCTCTTTCTTTTCGACAGAGGGGTGGCCATGGCTGAGGACTCAGGCTGAATACAGGAGAAAACTATGGACAAATTAAGGTAATCAAGACTGACAGATGCAAGTTAATGAGATTGGTTTCCCCCCAGAGAGGAGAAACCCCATTCCCTTAAGTGGGGATGGCCATGCACCCTGGTCTTTACTGCAGTGGTGAGAATAACGAATGCCTGTACCTGTTTCTGCTGCTTGTGCAGCTGTAGCTGTTATCCCAGTAACAGAGCGGCCATATCCGTGTCCTGGTGTGCTGGGACCATGCTGTGTCACTGTCCTGGTTTCAGCTGGGACAGAGTTAATTTTCTTCCTAGTAGCTGGTACAGTGCTGTATTTTGGATTTAGTGTGAGAATAATGTTGATTAATAACACACTGATGTTTTAGTTGTTGCTAAGTAGTGCTTATCCTAAGTTAAGGATTTATCAGTTTCCCATGCTCTGCCAGCAAGGAGGTACACAAAAAGCTGGGAGGGAGCATAGCCAGGACAGCTGACCCGAACTAGTCAAGGGGATATTCCATACCATGGAACATCATGCTTAGTATATAAACTGGGGGGAGTTGGCCGGGAGGTGCCGATCGCTGCTCAGGGACTGACTGGGCGTTGGTCACTGGTGGTGAGCAATTGCATTGTACATCACTTGTTTTTCTTGGGTTTTATTTCTCTCTCTTTTTGTTATCCTCCTTTTCATTACTATATTATATTTTATTTCAATTATTAAACTGTTCTTATCTCAACCTATGAATTTCACTTTTTTTCAATTCTCCTCCCCATCCCACTGGGAGGGGGGGAGGAGTGAGTGAGCAAGCAGCTGCATGGTGCTTAGTTGCCAGCTGGGGTTAAGCCACAACAGTCACCCACTGCCGGTTTGGGCTCAAGGGAGGTCCCACACGGGAATCACAACGATCCTGGCCCCAGCGGGCTGGCGGTGGCCTGAGGGACAGTGGGGAAGCACAATGCAGGATCCCTCAAGTCGGGTGTTCACCTGGTCACATAGAGAAGGTTTAACATCACAACCAGAAACACATCAGGGCCAGAAAAATATCCCTGTCCAGGCCATCGCTCATGCTGCAGCCGCAGGGCACAGGGACTGCTGCTAGGGCAGGGCTGACTCTGACAGGGGCTTTCTGCCACCGAGGTGCCTCACCTGGGGGTGCCGTGGGGCATGTCCACATCCCCAGATGCTCCTCAGACATGGTGGGCCCTGGTGCCCCTCACCCAAGCTCAGGGCTGGTTGCACTGCCACAGCATCACCTGTGCAGACGAGCGCCCTGTGAGGACACAGGGGCAGAGCTGCAGCAAGAAGGACCCAGCTCAGTGCCAGCAAGGCTTCCCCAGGGGAGAAACCCCCAGCTTGAGGTCCGTGCCTGCCCCATATGCAGCTCCACTGCTCCCTGCAGCGTCCCCGGCTGCCCACAGGGCTTGGGGAACAGAGACGCCCACTGGAGGGGGACAGGGTGACCCAGGGCGCAGCTCCCCAACACGGCGCTGCTCCTTGGGCACCACCAAGGAGAACCCTGCAAGAGAAGCCTCACACAAACCCATCCAGGACTGACCGATGGCTGTGGGACAGGGGTGAGTGAGAGCAGACAGCACAGACTACTGCCAAAGAGGACCTCCTATAGTCAGTGTGTCCTTTGTTAAAAAAACGGCGTAGGGAAGGCTGGGCCAGCCTGGTCCTGTGGAGTCTTGAGAGAGGGATAACACAAGAAAATGCCCTGGTCCTGCTGGGATATAGGTGCCAAAGTTACCCCATGGGGTAACCCCAGTTACCCCATGACACAGGGCTGTCACTGATGCCTTAAAACAAAAGGCTTGTGGAAAAAAAAGGAGGAGGAGGAGAATAGTAAAAACCTATGTATAAACGTAAGAATTGTTGATTTGACTTAAAATAAAAATCTTGGGTTTGTTTTAAAAGAAAAAAATAGACCTGGTAGGTAACAAGCAGGGACAGAGGACTGGGGAAGAGCTGTCCACAGTACCTTAGCTAAAAGATTGCATCAACTTAAGGGATCAACAACTCAGTTGTGACAGGCTGTTAATGTCTGCCCAAAGGCCTCTGTCCCAGCCATCACTCATGCCACACACAGCTGCAGGGCATGGGGACTGCTGCTGGGGCAGAGCCAGGTCTGACAGGGGCTTCCTGCCACTGAGGTGCATCACCTGGGGGTGCCATGGGGCATGTTCATGTCCCTTGATGTCCCTGGGACATGCTGCTGCCCCAGTCGGTTGGTCCCAACAGTGCTCAGGCTGAGGGCCACGGTGCTCCCAGGGCAGGACAGCTGCAGCAGTGCTGAGTCCTGGCACACAGCACTGGGTACAGTGGTTGGTGTTGTCTCCTGCCCAAGTCTGCAGGGATCCCACAGGAGAAAGGAGATCCCTGTGGAAAACAAGCTTGCCATGTCTCTCGTTGATGTGAAGAGGGTGAAACACCTGGAGCATTTCCCCGAGCCACGCATCAGTGACCACCCATGCAGGGGCTGTCTGGGAGGGACAGGCTGCATTGGGACTCGCATGGGACGGCCACATGTGTCCTTGTCCCCACGCACCCACAGAGGCAGCAGCGCAGTGCCCTGGGCAGCCCTAGTCAGGGCTGCTCACCCTGCGCCAGAGCCAGTGGCATCCTGACGAGCAGCCACGCGTACCCTGGCACCACTCACCACCAACACTTCCCAGGACAGTCTCGCTGCCGGGAACCTGTACAGTGTCACCATCATCTCCACACCTGCAGTGCTGGCCGGCCTCTCTGGTGGCCCTGCAGCAGCAGGACAATGCCAGAGCCTGCAGCAGCACCAGTGACAGCAGAGCAGGGACAGCAGCAGGGGCTCAGCACCCCACTGCCTGCATGAGTTCCTGCCCCAGGGAACACCCAGGCCAGTCATCTCTTGGACATCTGCCCCAGCCTCCTACCCTCATCTCTGGTACCCCCCCAGCCCCCTGGCCATGCACTCTCAGGCAGCACGCAGCCCCCTAGGCCTGGGGGGATCCCCTGTACCCCACTGCCCCCAGGACATCGCAGAGCAGAGGAGCAAGGAGAAAGATTTGAGGGTGGGCAGGGATAACAGCCTCACGACTGGGCCTCTGCTGGCCGAGGCTCCCTACCTGCAGGGAACGGCCCACTTGGAGCGGTGATCAGTACCTGGTTGTCTTTGGTTACCCACCAACCTTCTTGGGACTTAGTACACTGTAGCTGGCTAGCCAAGCAGTCATCCTTTTCGGAATATCTTGGGAGTTTCAGTTGAACCTCTTTTAATGGTACCAGTGCCCCAACTACCAATTTCTTTTCAGCTGCTCTCTTTGCCACTTCATCTGCCCTTCGATTACCTTTAATTACTTCAGTTGACCCCTTTTGATGAGCTTTACAGTGAATGACGGCAACTTCTTTTGGTTGCAACACGGCTTGTAATAGTTTCAGAATCTCTGATCTGTATTTAATGGGAGTTCCTTGGGAAGATAATAGTCCACATTCTTTCCAAATGGCTCCATAAGCATGAACTACTCTGAATGCATATTAGAGTCCGTATATATATATTTACTCTTTTCCCTTCTGACAGCTGTAAGGCACAGGTCAGTACTACAATTTCAGCCTTTTGGGCAGAAGTACTGGGCAGCAACATTTGGGCCTCGATTTCGTCCCATGGAGTTACCACTGTGTATCCAGCCCTTCGCTCCCCGTTTATCATAAAACTGCTCCCATCTGTGTAAAGTTCGAGTTTGGGGTTAGTTAAAGGTTCATCTTTCAGATTGGGTCGGCTGGAATACACTTGTTCTATAACATGTAAACAATCACATTCTAGTATTCCTTCTTTATTTGCTGGTAATAGGGTAGCTGGGTTTAAAGTTGTGGTCACTTTGAGGGCAACATCACCTTGTTCAAGTAATGTCGCCTGATACTGGGCTAATCTACTAGGAGAGATCCAATGATGTCCCTTTTGTTCAAGCACAGCCATCACTGTGTGTGGTACCAATACTGTGACTGGCTGCCCTAAAGTCAGCTTTCGGGCTTCTTTCACCAGCAACACTACTGCCGCTACTGCCCTCAGGCACACAGGCCATCCTTTGCTTACTTCATCTAGCTGTTTAGAGAAGTATGCCACTGGTCTTTTCCAATTTCCCGAAGTTTGGGTCAGAACTCCTAGTGCCATTTGTTTTCTCTCATGAATGTACAAAGCAAAGGGTTTGCTCAGACTGGGCAAATCTAAAGCTGGAGCACTCATCAATTCCTCCTTTATAGTATCAAATCCTGCGCAGCATTCTGGAGTCCATTCCAGGATTTCCCCAGGTCCTTTAATGGCCGCATAGAATGGTTTAGCGAGTAAACTGAAATTTGGTATCCAAAGTCTACACCAGCCGGCCATTCCTAAGAACCCTCGTAGTTCTTTTTTGGATTTTGGTGGAGCTATCCGACAAATAGCTTCTTTTCTTTCCATCCTCAGTTTTCCAGTCCCTTGAGATATCTCAGATCCCAGGTACGTTACTGCAGTTTGCACTAATTGTGCTTTCTTCTTTGATACCCAGTATCCAGATAATCCTAAAAATTCAGTAAATCTATAGTCGAGGACTTGCATCCTTCTTCAGTCTCTGCCCCAAGTAAAATGTCATCTACATATTGCAGCAAAGTAATGGAAGTGTTCTTACCTTGCCATTTTTCCAACTCTTTAGCAAGTACATTACCAAATAAGGTTGGACTATTCTTGAATCCTTGTGGTAACACTGTCCAGCAAAGTTGTGTTTTCCTCCTGGTAGTAGGGTTTTCCCACTCGAAAGCAAATATCTTCTGACTTTCCACAGGGATGCAGAAGAAAGCGTCTTTTAAATCCAATACTGTAAAACATATACAAGTCTCAGGTATCGTAGATAATAAAGTATATGGGTTAGGTACTACTGGATGCACGTCAGCTGTAATTTTATTAACCTCTCTCAAATCCTGCACCAACCGATACTCCTGAGTTCAAGGTTTTCTAACTGGTAAAATTGGAGTATTATACTCTGATTGGCATTCTTGTAGCAGTCCATACTGTACAAAAGAATTAATTAATGGTTCTAGGCCCTTTTTGGCTTCTAATTTCAAAGGGTATTGTTTTTTCCTTACCGGCTGGACTCCTGGTTTTAGTTCAGCCCTTACCGGGGTAACATTTTTCGCTCGTCCAGGTTTATTCGAATCCCATACTGTTGGTATTACTGCGTCTAAAATTTCTTCAGGAATAGCCACCTCATTTTCAACTTGTCCATCCACTTTAGTTAGTATGTATTGCTGTCTTTTAGTTTTCCCAGTTTCCTCCAGTTCTCGTAGTCGTATTGATTCGTCAGAGCACAAACACAGCTGGGCCTTCCATGTTGTCTCTTCAGGTACATGCAACTGGACAGACTTATCAGAGAAAGTCAGTTGGGCTCCAAGTTTGCATAACAAGTCACGTCCCAACAATGGGAGGGGACATTCTGGCATATATAAGAATTAATGAGTTAATTTAGTATTTCCGATTCTACATTCCATACGTTTTAAAAATGGCCTTAAAGTTTGCTTTCCCATGGCCCCAACAACTGATACCTGTTTTTTACTCAATGGTCTCCTACAACTAGTAACTACTGAGTGAGTAGCCCCATTATCTACTAAAAAATCTGTAATCGCATTCCCCAGCTTTACTGGAACCAGGGGATCGGCTGGGGAAATTTTAATATTCTCCCCTGGTCCCCTTCATTCAGTATCAGAGGTTTCTAGCATAATCAGGTTGGTGTCCGGCTCTGACCCGCCTTTCCTAGGGTTTGTTCCCTTTGTGGACATTCATTTTTCCAATGCCCCTCCTTTTTGCAATAGGCGTGCTGATCAGGGCCTAACGGGGTACGATTTAGGGAACTAGTTCCTCGTCCCCGTCCTCTTCTGGTCCATCCACCTCTTCCTTTACCTCTGTTCTGACCTCTTCCCTTGTTCTTGTTAGTGCCTCCAGTAATTGCTGCTGCCAATAACGAGGTTTGTAGTCTTACTCCTCTTTGTCTTTCTTTGAGTCTTTCTCTTTTTTCCTTTTCATCCCTATTATTATATACCTTGTATGCTATTTCTGTCAATTGAAAATGGACATTCCTTCAGCGCTGTCTACCCGCTGTAACTTTTTTCTGATATCTGGGGCAGATTGCCCTATAAATAACATGTTAAACATTTTTCTATTAGCTTGCTCTTCTGGGTCCAGATCAGTCCATTTACAGGCAATCTCACACAATCTTTCGTAGAAAGCTGAGGGGTTATCTTCTAATTCCTGTCTAACCTCATACAATTTAGACACATTTTTAGGTTTTGGAACCCCATGGTGTACCCCATATAAAATCAATTGCTTGATATTGCTTTAACATTGTTCTTCCCACTCCTCTATTAGGATCCCAATCAGGATCTATTTTGGGCATGTAGTCATCTACATCCCATTTCCCCTTCCTCTTTTGCCTTTTGCAACACTATTTGTCTTTCTTCAGTCGTAAAGAAAGTATTCAATATAGCTTGTATATCTCCCCAGTTCGGGTTGTGGGTTAACATAATTGTTTCTAATAGCCGATGCATTCCTTCCACATTATCATGGTATGATCCTACTGACTGTTTCCAATTCAACAAATCTGATGTTGTAAAAGGGACATGTACAAATACAGGTTGTCCCTCTGACCCCACAGCCTGTCTCAGGGGAGCCTGTACAACCGGTTGAGTGTGCCCTCTAGTCCGGCTGGAAATGGGGCTAATATTCTCATTGCCCGATTTAAATTAGGATCGATTGGTGATTGTCCGGCACTATTTTTGTATGGAGGGGGGGCTGTCGGGACTAACAGTTGCACATCCTCCTGCTCTTCTCCCCCTGCAATCTTTCTATCATCACAGCCTATGCAACAACCACTCTCCTTTTTCTCAGAAGCTGTACACATCACTAGGTCAGTCCTTAGCTTACATTTTTCCCGAATATCAGGTTTTCTGTACAAAGTCATAAAGGCATCAACATAAGGTACTCGGTCCCATTTCCCCACCTGATGGCAAAACAACATCAATTGTAATACAGTATTACAGTTTACCGATCCATTTTCTGGCCAGACCTCATCGTCACCCAATTTATAATTTGGCCACCATTGATTACAGTATCTTTTCATTTTATCTTTAGTCATCGGATCTCCCCCAAACTTATTCCAATTTTTCAAAATACACCCCAAAGGGCTACAGGGAGGAATCATGGATTGGCTTGATCCCATTTTAACCGAATTTACCTATTTCCGGCTTTGACTCCCTTGGTCAGTAATTACCACTCTGACCCACCTTGGTCAGTATGCACACTCAGTTTTGACCCCACCGGTCAATTAAGGCAATCCTTGCCGAACGTCTGTGTGTGACTTTATACGCCCCACTGATGACTTTATGCGCACTCGGCTCTGACCCCCCTGGTCAATGTTTGCTGAGCATCTACGTGAGACTTTACCCGTAACCTTCCATGGGAGCAACTGAATTTGTAATTAAATTTTATACCCACCAATCCAAGGATTCATCCCCCTTTCACCCTGATACAAGTATCTCTGGTCAGCGTTGCACCTTTGAGTCGCTTGTCGCCCCGACTTCAGAGAGAATCTGGAGGAGTCCCCAGTCAATAGGTCGGTGCACACTGGAGCTCTGTCTGGTCCAGTCCGCTGTCGGGGATGGCAAGACGATCCGCGCAAGGCCTTATGGCCATCCCATCTGGGTCGCCAAAACTGTTGTTCCAAATCGGGGTCCTTTTACTC